>NC_053496.1:144030427-144354725 GCF_905171775.1 Rana temporaria | reverse complement strand
CCCTGGCAGCGCCTTCCCTGGGCAGAGACCGGATCCTGGCCTTCTACCCGGGACAGCCCGTCGTTGCTTCAAGTGCGGCAGCCCGACCCACATGAGCTCGGACTGCACGGTGGTCAGATGTGGCCGGTGCCACGAGTTTGGCCACCAGTCCGACTCATGTGGGAAGATCTGTTGTAATCTGTGTGGTGAGATGGGGCACCCATTCAGTCGGTGCCCCAAAGCATATCGGGGTTCTTTCTCAGGGGGGGGACCTCCCGGGCCGGGAGCGGCCGAAGCCCCCCCCGGCGAGTGATGGCCGGGGGGGTGGGGATCCTGGGGCCCCTAATGCCCCTCCGGAGGGACCAACAGGCCCACAGCCTCAAAGAAGGCGGGGCAGGCGTGGGCGAGGGGCTCCCCCCCCGGGAGATACGGGCTCAGTTGGCCAGGAGGCTCCCGATCCTCCGGAAGGTGAAGCCGGTGGGGAGGAGTCGGGGAGGCCTGGGGGTCCCGGGCCTGAGGGTCCGGGGCCCCGGCTTTCCCCTCCTTTAGTTGCAGGGCCGATCCCCCCCCCTCCACCTGTTCTATCTGCCTCCCCATGCAGCCCCCCCTCATCTTCCCATCCCGTCCCCCCCCCCCTCGTCCCCCCCCTCCCAAGTCCCGTCCCCCCCCTCCCCCTTCTTCTGCCGATCCCCTTTCTGTCCCCCCCCCTGTCTCTGGCCCCCCTCCTGCCTCTCCCATCCCCCCCCTTCTGGCCCCAAGTCTCCTCTGGCCTTGTGGCCATGGAGACGGAAGCTGCTCGAGCCTCATCTAAGAGGGAAATCTCGAGCAGCGGGTCCGAGGAGGGGGGTGGCGTAGTCACCTCAGAGAGATGGCAGGAGTGGGAGCAGGTGAGACGCAGGAAGAAGGGGAAGGCTGTAAAAGCTGGGGGCGGGAGGTCCCCTGTGAAGGGTGGGGTTCCCCCAGGGGCACGAAGTGGGGTGTCCCTGGGGAACCCGTTGGTGTCCTCTCCTCCTCCTCGAGTCAGAGGAGGAGGAGGGAGTGTAAATATGTAAATATGTTTTGGTGTTTGTAGTATGAAGGAGAACGTGACCCTTTCAATCATTTTGATGGCGGTACCCTCTCCAATACGGCTTGCGACCATTAATGTCGCAAGTATTCGTTCTGCACGAGCTCGTTTTAATGGCCTTTGATTTTCTCAGCCGTGTTGAAGCTGACATTTTGTTTTGCAGGAGACCTGGCTGGCATCTGTGGCAGAGATGCATCTAGCAAAGAGGGAGTGGAGATGTGGGCCCTCCCTCTGGTCTCTTGCGGCCGAGCCCTGCAGTGGTGTTGCGGTCCTTTTTAAGACTGGGTTCGGTGGCTTGCCGGCGAGTGATTGAAGTGGAGATTGGTAGATGTCTGGTGTGGACGTTGTCGTGAGGAGGCAATTCCTCCGGCTCATTAATTTTTTATGGGCCTCAATCCAAGAGGGAGAGGAAGAGCCTCCTTACGGCGGTTAAGCCTTATCTTTTACATCCCAGCAGGTGATCTTTGGTGGTGACTTCAATATGATCACTAGGCCCAAAGACCGGCAGGTGCCGCCAACCCTCTGGGATATGATAGTACTTTTTTGAATAGCGTAGTGAGGGAGGCCGGGTTGGTGGATGTGCACGTTCGTCACCTCCCCAACCTCACTGGTTTTCACATTTTCCCGAGGTAGTTCTAAGAGTAGATTAGATTTTTTTTTTAAAGGGGACTCTGCTTGCTCGGCTCCAGAGCTGCAGTCGGTGGAGTTCTCCGATCACTGTATGGTATCTGTGGCCCTGAATGTCGCCGACACTCCTCAGAAAGGGAGGGGTATGTGGCCGCCTGAATGGTCGCTACTGGAGGATCCTGAGGTTAGGGAAGCCTATGAGGTTTTCTTCCTGGACCAGACCTCGCTCCTTGAGGGCAACTGCTCCCGCCTTGAATGGTGGGAAGTAGTTAAAAAGAGGTCTGGTGACTTTTTTCCGGGAAATCTCTGGTACAGGGCAGCTTCCAAGTACCAGGCCTACCAGAGACTACGCAGGCAGCTTGACCGCCTGGTGTCCTCTGGGGGCTCTCTGGGAACAGATATCCGGTCTGAAGGCGCAGATGAAGGAGTGTCAGTACGACCGTCTCGCCTCCCTGGTTTTTGAGAGGGATTATGGGAAGTTTATCTCTCCTGATCCCTACAGGAGCTGTGGTGAGGCGGCGAGTTCGAAGGTCGTACACGGCCTGAAGGATGCCTCGGGATCTCTGGTCCGGTCCAGATCGGGGATCCTGGGTGTCGTCAGAGACCACTTTTCGGACCTCCTGAAGAAGCGGCCTCTAGACATGGAGAAAGTCAGGGAATTCCTTGATGAGACCCCACTGGAAGTGAGGTCTGACCTTCCTGACTCTCTGACAGAAGAGATCTCGGTGGCTGAAGTCGAGCAGGCTATCAGCTCTTTAGCATCTAAAAAGTCGCCTGGGCCCGATGGGCTCACGGCAGAGTTTTACAAAACCTTTAAGAGCCTCTTGGCTCCTCATTTGAGGGACGTGTACCGTGAATGTTTGGCCTATGGCCTGCTGCCTCCCTCAATGAGAAGGTCAGCTCTGATCCTTCTGTCAAAGGGGAAAGACCCGTCTGTGGTGGAGAATTGGCGTCCGATCGCCCTTCTTACCACAGATAGGAAGATACTGGCAAAGATCTTGTTTACACGTCTGTCTGCTTTGGCGGGCAGGATGCTGTCTCCCTCTCAGCACTGCACAATTCCTGGCCGGGGCACTTTTGGTGCCGTCCTGAACGTCCGGGAGGCTGTGGAAAGGTGCAGGGCTGATGGCAGCGAGCGGTATCTGCTTGCACTGGATCAGGCTAAGGCGTTTGATTCGGGTGAACCATGAGTACCTTTGGCTGCTTCTGAGGAGATACGGTCTGCCTGATCAATTTGTTGATTGGCTACAGGTATTGTATAGGGGAGCTGAGAGCTTCCCTCTTGTCAACGGTTGGGTGGGTCGGGCCTTTTCTGTGGACTCTGGCGTCCGGCAGGGCTGCCCGTTGAGCCCCTCCTGTACGTCTTTGCGGTTGACCCCTTCGTAAGGAGGCTAGACTGCGAGCGTCTTGTGGGGGTTCCGGTGGGACCTGTCGGGAGTCCGGTTTCGGCAGTGAAGGTCGTGGCCTACGCGGATGACGTCTCGGTGGTGGTATCTGGTCGTGAGGAGGCCCATTATGTGGAATCCCAGATCGGGTGCTACTCTGAGGCGTCAGGTTCGCTGGTCAATTGGGACAAGAGTGAAGTTTTCTGGATGGGGAAGGAGGGGGAGCAGTTCCCCCTTCCGGACGTGTTCCCCACGCCCGTACCAGAGATTCGAGTACTTGGCATTCATTTCGGCCCGGGTGATTATCCCAAGCTAAATTGGGAGCGCAGGCTGGTGAGTGCCACTCGGAAGGTGAAGGCCTGGAGAGGTTGGAAACTTTCCCTGAGGGAAAGGGTATGCTTGGTCAAGACGTACTTACTGCCTGAGTTTCTCTTTGTGAGCTACGTGTGTCTTTTGCCAGCATCTCTCTATGCTCGGGTCTCTGGTCTGTTCTTCCTGCTGTTGTGGGGAAACAGACTGAACCTGATCAAGAGGGAGGTCACATACCGCCAGCGAAGGCAAGGAGGGTTGGACATGGTCAACCCGGTGGTGTTCTTCATCATCATTTTTGTAAAGTACAACTTGCAGTCCATCTTTGTGGACGCGCCTTCCTGGTGGGAATGTTCATGCAAGGACTGGCTCTTGCTGTTCCTGAGGAGGTGGGAGGAGGGGGGGAGGCCCGGCGATCTGAGGAGATCGCATGGGTATCTCCCATCCTACGTCCCCCTGGCATTGAAGGTACTGAGGCAGTGGCGGATAACTGCCCTTGAGGTGGGCTCTCTGGGTCGGCGTGAGCTGTACCTGAGGGTCATGGCCTCGGACATTTTGAAGCCCCTGTCTTTAAGGGACTGTCCTGAGAGGGTCCTCACGGAGGGGTTAGCCCTCTTGAATTCTTCCAGAATTCCGAACAAGTTTTGGGATCTTGCATGGAGGTCGTTCCATGGACGACTGTATGTCCGTGCAAATCTCATATATCTGAACCTAGGGGACAGGGGCTGTCCCCGACGGGAATGTGGAGGGACATCGGAGACCATGGACCATTTTCTGGTCCAATGTCCCTTCAACATGGAGGTTCTTACGGGGGTAGGGGGTGCCATAGGCTACCCCCGCCTTCCGGCCCTGACCTATGCTGAGCGGGTGTATGGTGACTTCGGGGTCCGCAGGGGTTTTGAGTTATCGTCACTTTATTTAGTCAGCGTAGTTGTGCTTTACTACACTTGGCACGCTCGGTGTTTGGTGTCCACTAGGGACAAAATCCTGTCTGTGCATGAGGTGGTGGGCGATATCTTTCGGGAGTTGGTGAAGGTGCGGGATCTGGAAAGGAGCAGGGTCGGGCCTGAGAGGTGTGCCCATTTATGGAGGGGGTTCCTCTTCCAGCCCCCTTAGGCCATGACCCTGCCCCTCTCCACGGGTAGGGGCAACTTTCCTTTCTCACCCCCCTTAGATTTTGTTTATAGTTTATTTTTGAAATAAGGCTACAGACATGTCTGATTATCATGTTCTCGCTCATACGTGGGTTGTAGGTATTTGTTGTTCTGGTGGTGGGGTGTGTTGTGGTTGGCGATGATCTGGACAGTAGTGGTTTTTATGGACTTTAATATTTCCCTACTGTACCAGTGAGCCGTTTTAAGTTGGGTTTGTTCTTTTTTTTTTTTGGCAATGATCTGGACAAGCTTTTTCTGATGGACTGTAAAGACTTTTTCTTGTACCAGTGAGCCTGTTGTAAATACCCGTTCTAATGTTGTTGGTTTTTTTTTTTTTTTTTTTTTTTTTTTTTGCAGTTATTTTCTTGGAGGGTGGTATGATGGTTTGTGTGTGTTGTTTGTTTTGTGTTATTTAGTTTATTTTGTATATTAACTTTTTTATGGTCGTAGTTTTAAAAATAAAAATCTCCAGACCAAAAAAAAAAATGTGGGTTCCCCTTCAGGTGCATACCAGGCTCTTAGGCTTGGTCTGGAACATAAGGGGTTAAACCTGCGCTGAAAACCAGCGTGGGGTTCCCCCCAAGATGCAGACCAAGCCCTTATCCCAGGCACGCAGCCTGGCCGGACAGGAATGGGGGCGGGGACGAGCGAGCGCCCCCCCCCCTCCTGAGCCGTACCAGACCGCATGCCCTCAACATGGGGGAGTGTGTGCTGTGGGGGAGGGGGGCACTGCCCCCCCACCCCAAAGCACTCTTGTCCCCATGTCGATAGGGACAAGAGCCTCTTCCCGACAACCCTGGCCGTGGTTGTCGGGGTATGCGGGCGGGGGGCTTATCAGAATCTGAGAGACCCCTTTAATAAGGTGGCCCCCAGATTCCGGCCCCCCACCCTATGTGAAGGAGTATGGGGTACATTGTACCCCTACCCATTCACCTGGGGGGAAAAATGTAAAGAAATAAAACACAACACACATTAATAAATTAATTTATTAGTCTGCCGGGGGTCTTCTGCCGGGGCCCCCCACCACCACCCCATTAGGCCCCGGGCTTCGCCGTCTTCTGCCGGAGCCCCCTTCACCATGAGGCTCCTGCCTATGGGGGAGGGCTCCGTCGCTTTCTGCGGGGGGGGTTCACCTACCCCCCCCCGTCTTCATCGCCGTCTTTCACCGGGACCCCCTTCACCAGTGAGGCTCCTTGCCTTTGGGGGAGGGTCCCGGGCTTCGCCGGTTTCTGCGGGGGTCTTCAGCGCCGTCTTTCACCGGGACCCCCTTCACCAGTGAGGCTCCTTGCCTTTGGGGGAGGGTCCCGGGCTTCGTCGGTTTCTGCGGGGGGTGCCCTGTCTTTCACCGGGACCCCCTTCACCAGTGAGGCTCCTTGCCTTTGGGGGAGGGTCCCGGGCTTCGCCGGTTTCTGCGGGGGTCTTCAGCGCCGTCTTTCACCGGGACCCCCCCTTCACCAGTGAGGTTCCTTGCCTTTGGGGGAGGGTCCCGGGCTTCGCCGGCTTCTGCGGGGGTCTTCAGCGCCGTCTTTCACCGGGACCCCCTTCACCAGTGAGGCTCCTTGCCTTTGGGGGAGGGTCCCGGGCTTCATCGGTTTCTGCGGGGGGGTGCAGCGCCGTCTTTCACCGGGACCCCCTTCACCAGTGAGGCTCCTTGCCTTTGGGGGAGGGTCCCGGGCTTCTACGGTGTTTTCCGCCGGGGGGCGACACCCACGGGCTTCTGCGATGCCTTCCGCTTCTGCCTGTCTCCTCCGCGGAGCACAGGGCTTTCTTCCACCGGAGGGCGCCACCCTCCGGGCTTCTGCGGTGCCTTCCGCTTCTGCCTGGCTCCTCCGGGAGCACAGGGCTTGTCTCCGCTGTGTTCTCTCTTCTCTTCCATTCGATGTTGACACGACGAGGTTCCGCACTGGAATGCCGTCTGAGCAGCGGGCATCAACTTATATAGGGCAATGCCACCATGTGACCTCAACCCATGTGACATCACATTCCCATCATGCCCAGGGAATGTGATGTCACATGGGTTGAGGTCACATGGTGGCATTACCCTATATAAGTCCATGCCCACCGCTGACACGGCATGTCAGCGCGGAACCTCGTCGTGTCAACATCCAATGGAAGAGAAGGGAGAGGACAGCGCAGACAAGCCTTGGGCTCCCGGAGGAGACAGGCAGAAGGAACAGAGAAGAAAGAAGAAGGAAGAAAAGCAGAAGAGGGAGCAGAGAAAAGCCCCGGGAGTTGGCGCACCCCCGGAAGGCACCGGAAAGACCGGGGGATAGGCGCCATCCCCCGGCAGAAGTCGCCGAAGTCCGGATGCCCGCCCTAATGTAAAAGAGCTTAAATGGGGTGGGGGCACCCGGCGGAAGGCTCCGGAGAGGACCGAGGGATGGCGCCCTCCCCCAGCAGAAATCACAGAAGCCCAGGGTCCCGGCAGAAGATCGGGAGAGAAGAAACCCCCCCTTGTGACAGAGCTAAAGAAGAAAGGGGGGGCTCCGGAGCTGATTAATAAAATATTTTATTCTGTGTGGTGTTTTATTTAACTTTACATTTCCCCCAGGTGAATGGGTAGAGGTACGATGTACCCCATACTCATTCACATAGGGTGGGGGGCCGGCATCTGGGGGCCCCCTTATTAAAGGGAGCTCGCAGATTCCGATTAGCCCCGCCCGCATACCCCGACAACCAATGGCAAGGGTTGTCGGGAAGAGGCTCTTGTCCATATCGACATGGGGGCAAGAGTGCTGTGGGGTGCCCCCCTCCCCCACAGCACACACTCCCCCATGTTGAGGGCATGCGGTCTGGTACGGCTCAGGAGGGGGGGGCGCTCGCTCGTCCCCACCCCCATTCTTGTCCGGGCCAGACTGCGTGCTTGGGATGAGGGCTTGGTTTGGATCTGGGGGGGGAACCCCGCGCCGAATCGGCGCGGGTTTAACCCCTCATGTTCCGGACCAAGCCTAAGAGCCTAATGTAGCCCTGGAGGGGGACCCGCGCCGATTTCAAGTTTGAAATTTGGCGCGGAGTTCCCCTTCATGGCTGAAAACAGCTCGGAGATTCCTGTGCGCCGCGTCACGCAGCGCATTCACGGGTACGCCGCTTGGTATTTACCAAGATTTTCACGGCGTACTGACACGGCGCACGGGAAGCTCCGAAATTTCTCTCTACGCATGCCCAGTATGCAAATGAACCTCCCGAGGTTCAGGCGCACTGTGCAAGCGTACGGGGATCTGTTTTCAAAAAACACTTTCACTTTCAATTCGGCCCGCCAAACACTTTCAAACACATGTCACTTCACTTCCCCTGCATCCCCCCACCTCCCCCCCTAATAAACTCCCGCCCAAACCCCCGCAATTTACATTTCAATGTGCCGTGCGCCAGGTCTGTACTGGTGCACAATGCACCCTCTCCTGGGCGCACGGAGCACATTAGTAACTAGGGAAATACACTGCACTAGCAGCGTATTTCTTTAGTAAATGACCAAACGGCTGCTACTCCTGCTTTTACTCCATGAGTCATGGAGTAAAGGCTTGGTAAATCAGCCCCAAAATGTACATGAAACGCAACGCCCATCGTAGAGTGAATGGGCCCTAGTTTACACCTAAGGGTGTATTCCTGGTGATTTGGGAGCTATTTTGGGGTATTTTACAAACTTTAGAAGAGGTTTGGCACGTGTATCAAGCTTCAAAAGCTGCAGGCATTTGTTTTATGGGCTGGATGAAGGGAGGAGAGCAAGTTCAATAGGAGGAGAGGATTTTTTTTTAGGTGCAAAAACGCATGTGAAATGCGTTTTACAGGTGCACTAAAGTCTATGGGTGAAAAAATGCATTTAGATGCCTTTGAGCATTAATGCATTCCAATGGCCGGAATAGATTTCTTGTTCTGCCCAATGCCCATTGATGCTCAAACACTTGATGCTCCTAAACGCACCTAAAGGTTCAGAGCAGAAAAGCAAATTACCTGTGTGCATGAGGCCAACCTCTGCAAGCCAAGTTAACCACTTGCACACTGCCTGCCTGCAATGTACTGAGGACAAGCAACACGCACAGGCAAAGCGATGTATCCATACGTCACTGCCTGCTTCTGGGTTTAGGGCATGCACATGTGCTCCCCTTCACATGGACACCCACTGTGATTGTACACAGTGGAAGCCTGTCAGCAAGTCCCAGCTAATGATTCACGGCTGGGACCTGCTCATTGATTGTGTGCAATCACAGCCCAGAGCTCTGTGTTGACTATCAACACAGAGCTCTGTACAGAGGGAACAATCTCTGTTTCCTATCTCTGCAAAGCAGGGATAAGAAACAGAGATCTATAATAAAAAAGCATCACCCGTTTTTAGGCACTGCTTTAACCCCTTGATCGCCCTCGATGTTAACCCCTTCCCAGCCAGTGTCATTAGTACAGTGACAGCGTAAAGCAGGGGTGTCAAACTCACTTTATTTAGGGCCGCATCAGCATTATTGTTGCCCTTAAAGGGTAGGACTAGATCTCAAAATATCAAACCTGTTTGTTCCCTTTGTTACTCCCAAGACCTCCTGCTCTCTAGCTCCCTCATCACTTCCTCCCATACTCGCCTCTAAGGCCCCATACACACGAGAGGATCCATCCGCTGAAAAATCTCAGCGGATCGTTTTCAGCGGATGGATCCCCTGGTGTGTACAGACTCACCGGATCGATCCGTCCGAGGGGATCCCCCGCATGCGTCGTAATGATTCGACGCATGCGTGGAATTCCTTATATGACTGCGTCGCGCACGTCGCCGCGTCATCATCGCGGCGACGGCGCGACACGTCATCGCCAGAGGATTTCGCCGCGGATTTCGATTCGATGGTGAGTACACTCCATCGGATGGAAATCCGCGCAAATCCTCTCGTGTGTATGGGGCCTAAGACTTCTTCCGAGTCTCTCCCATCCTCTGATATTTCCTACCCTAATCTGTCCAAATATCTCCAACTCTATCCACTTTTAGGCTATCCCAAAAAACTTTTCTCTTCAAAAAAGCCTATCCCACCTCCACCTAACAAATGTATTTTTAAATGTATTTTATCAGCTCAGTTATAACCTTTTTGTATCACTTTACCATCCATCCTAGATAGTAATCTCTAATGAGCAGGACCCTCTGATTCCTCCTGCATTGAATTGTATTGTAATTGTACTGTCTGTCTGCCCTATAGTTGTAAAGCGCTGCGCAAACTGTTTGCGCTATAAAAAAAAACCTGTATTATAATAATATGTGTAATTTTTCTGTAATGACATCATATGATCAATAGGCTCATCACTGAAATGTAAATATTACTTTTGTTCATAAAGGTTATACAAGTGAGATGAAGTGGGTAAAAGCCATACATACTGTATAACCTACACTGCCATTTATTAGATGACTATAGCTGCTATGCTAACATTTTATATTGTATATTTACTGAATGTGCAGAAGTGTCCCATGCTGGCCATATGCATATCAGATTTTCATCTGATTTCCCTGAGGCCTCGTACACACCAGCGGATCTGTCCGCTGAAAACGGTCCACCGGACCGTTTTCGCAGGCATGTTCGCTGCGTCCGCTGCCGGATTTCTGTCTGATGGTTGTACACACCATCAGACAGAAATCCGCGCGGACACAATACGCGGTGATGTGGCAGCGCCGTCGCCGCGACGTGCGCGGCCCTGGAAGGTCAATGCTTCCACGCATACGTCGAAACACTTCGACACATGCAAGGGCTTTCGGCCGATCGGACATGTCCGGTGAGTCTGTACAGACGACCGAACATGTCCGACGGACAGGCTTCCAGCGGACATGTTTCTTAGCATGCTAAGAAACATTTGTCCGCTGGAAACTGTCCGATCTGCTGGACAATTGTCCGGTCGGCCGTACACACGACCGAACATGTCTGCTGAAACTTGTCCGTCTGACCAGTTTCAGCGGACATGTTCGGTCGTGTGTACGGGGCCTGATGGTTTTATCAGATTCAGCACATCTGACACTTCTCTTAAATTTGATGAAAAATCTAGTTTCTTATTCACCGAAACAATTAAAAATCTGTCGACCCATGCAATTGTATTGCATTTATCAGACTTGTAAATATGATTTTTATTTTAAGGTCATAAAGAATAAGTGCAAAAACATATTTTTTTTAAAAAGAACAAACCAAAAATGAACCATTTACATTTTTGGAGATCATTGACGTGCTCAGGATTGAAAGCATTGCAGCCATTTGGTTCTGTTACGTACCACGTTGATTGTACTAGTGCAGGTTTGTGCACTTCTAAATGTGAGTGTTTAAGATTTCCTATTTTTTTTCTAGTTATGTAACATGAGATGAACTGAGGGCATTGCTCTGGGCTGAAAGAGGGCTTTGAACCTAAAACAAAGATTATTTTACACCAAAACATTTTCTGACCTGAATATGCAGATTCAATTTGATCTGGTGAGTTTTGGAGCACAGGTGTCAGGGGGCTGTTTTGATTTTAAATTTTAACATGGTGGTGAAGAGATATACTGTAGAATATTAAAGTGGTTGTAAACTCTGTTACACCACTTGTACCTACAGCTAAGCCTATAATAAGGCCTACCTGTAGGTACAGTAAATATCTCCTAACTTTGGAGCATTGTTTAGAACATCTTCACTATATACACTGCTGTCAACGTCATCGGCACATGTGCACTAAAGAAATGGCCCACTGGTGCAATTTTTATTAGGGCCCGTGCCATGACCGACGGCCAATGGCATCCCTAGGGGGGCCAGAGGGGGCCCTGACCCCCCCAACATTATGCTGTGCCCCACCATGTGCCCCCCCCAAAAAAGTATTTTTTTGTATTTTGTATTTTGCTCTGGCCGCCGCTGGAGTAACACAGTCTCTCCTGAGAGGGAGAGCATCCCCAGTCAGCTCTGTGGGGGATTCCTCCCCCTCCCTCTGCTTGCTGACACTGCATAATGATTTCTCCCGTCCTTAGGACAGGAGAACCAGCCTGTAAATTCCGAGAGTGGGGACTACAAGCTGAGCCGAGTGTCGATCTATGACTCTTTCACAGCCCAGTGAGTCCAGCCCACCCCCCTCACTCTCCTCACATACGAGCAGAGAGGAGTACAGGTGCTCCTACTTCTTCCACTCCCACTATCCCGGCGTGCTGTATCTGAAGAGAGGGGATGTGTGGGCGGTAAATATGAAAATCAGCAGCATTCCTGGCTGTGTGTGAATGATGCCTGAGATTCTAGCCTGGACCATGGGTAAGTGTGTGCACTGCAGACTGCAGTACACTGTAATCACTGAACTGCATTATCTCCATCCCTTCTCTCCCCCAGTCCAAAAGGGTTAGGTCCCATGCCAGCCTTCCCTATTCACTTCAGAACCCCTGGTGGCTTCCTCCTAATTCAGGAGAAGCCAACATTCCCCCTTTCACTGCCCAGCCAGGAGTCCAGGTGGACACAGAAAATTTTGCCCCGATTTGACTTTTTCAATTTAATTTTTACTGAGGACATGCTTGCCTCAATTGTGGCCCAGTGCAACCTTTATGCACAACAATTTATATTCAGTGTCCTATTATGCCCGTCCCTACGAGTGGAGATCCCTAACAGTGAAGGAGTTAAAAAAAAATTTGGGCCTCATATTCTGTATGGGACTAAACCATAAAAACCAAGTACGTTCATATTGGTCATCCCGCCCCATCTACCACATGTCCATCTTTCCTCAGCAATGCCCAGGACCAGATATCTAATGATCATGAGATTCCTACACTACAATGACAATACCCAGTGCCCTCCCCGAAATGACCCAAATTTTGATAAACTTTATAAAACATGCCTTCATTGTATACGAAGGAAAGGTATGCCAGCTACACCCCCCTAATTGCCCAGACTACATAGGAACCAGCGGGAAAGTCGTTTGGGAACTCCTAAACCCACTCATGGAGAAAGGCTACCACTTGTATGTGGTCAATTTTTATCCAAGTTTGCCCCTGTTCCGAAACCTTCACAGAAAGAACACACCAGCATGCGGCACCATATGGACGAACCGGAAAGGGCTTTCCTCAAAGCTGATGGTGCTCCCTGCATATTGGGCCTCTGTATGTGGCCAGGCTGTGAAAAAGTCTCACACATGTGGTATCGCCATACTCAGGAGGAGTAGCAGAATGTATTTTGGGGTGTCATTTTTGCTATGTACATGCTATGTGTTGGCAATATCTTATAAATGGAGAACTTTGCGTAAAAAAATTGCGTTTTCATTTTTTTCCACATTTTCCAAAAACTTCTGGAAAAAAAATGAATCGTTCAAAAGACTCATTATGCCTCATAGATTATACGTTGGGGTGTTAGCTTTCCAAAATGGAGTCACTTTGTTGGCGTTTCCATTGTCCTGGTGCTCCAGGCCCTTCAAAAGTGTAATAGGTAGTCACCAAGTTAGATGTGCAATTTATTCTCCTAAAACCCCTGAAGGTGCTCCCTGCATGTTGGGTCTCTGTATGTGGCCAGGCAGTGAAAAAGTCCCACATATGTGGTATCGCCATACTCAGGGGGAGTAGCAGAATGTATTTTCGGGTGTCATTTGTCACATGCTATGTGAGAGAAATAACCTTTTACAATTAAAATTTTGTGAGGGGAAAAAAAATAAAAAAAATATTCATTTTTCAAAGAATTGTGGGAAAAAATGACAACATCAAAAACCTCACCATGCATCTTACTAAATACCTTGGAATGTCTACTTTCTCAAAAGGGGTCATTTGGGGGGTATTTGTACTTTCCTGGCGTGTTTGGGTCGCAAGAAATGAGATAGGCCATCGGTACATCAGGTGTTATAATTTTTTTATGATTTGCACCATAGCTTGTAGACTCTCTAACTTTCACAAAGAGCAAATAATATCCACTAATTTGGGTTATTTTTACCAAATATATGTAGCAGTATAAATTGTGGCCAAAATTTATGAAGAAGAAATTAATAATTTGCTAAATTTTATCGCATAAAAACTAAGAAAGATTTTTTTTTCTAAATTTTCCGTCTTTTTGATCAATTACCACCAAAAGAAAGCTCTATTTGTATGAAAAAAGGAAAAAAATTAATTTGGGTACAATGTTGTATGACTGAGTAATTGACATTAAAAATGTGAGAGCGCTGAAAGCTAAAAATTGGTCCGAGCACGAAGGGGGTTTAAAGCGGAGCTCCACCCTAAAGTGGAACTCCCGCTGATCGGAACCCTCCCCCCCTCCAATGTCACATTTGACACCTTTCAGGGGGGTGCAGATACCTGTCTAAAGACAGGTATTTGCACCCACTTCCAGCCGCACAGTCTCGGGTAAACTGTGGGCATGACGTCACCTCCCGTCCCCCCGTTGTGTTCTGGGAACACTCGGCTCCCAGAACACAGCGGGAGCCATTTGGCAGGCGTAGTGCGACTCGCGCATGCGCCGTAGGGAACCGGGCAGTGAAGCCGGAGCGCTTCACTTCCTGGTTCCC
This sequence comes from Rana temporaria, assembly GCF_905171775.1. Lineage (NCBI taxonomy): Eukaryota > Metazoa > Chordata > Amphibia > Anura > Ranidae > Rana > Rana temporaria. The sequence continues at coordinate 144,340,767 of NC_053496.1, read as the reverse complement.
TTCACCGAGGATGGCGGGGCGGGGGGGGGCAGCAGAGTGACGAGCGATCGCTCGTCCTCTGCTGCGGACGGCGCTGGACTCCAGGACAGGTAAGTGTCCTAATATTAAAAGTCAGCAGCTGCAGTATTTGTAGCTGCTGGCTTTTAATTTTTTTTTTTCAGCGGACATCTGCTTTAAGTGCCCAGTAAGCAAGTGGTTAAATGTAACCATATTGCTACACTTAGAGGCTCCTCTCTTCTCTTTTATACTCAGTTGTGACATGACTCTACTCGTATATCAAGACATCGCTTGTATGTCAAGTAAAAATTTTCTTAAAACATTTAGTTTGTCTTGCAAAACGCTCTCAAACCAAGTTACTCTCAGACCAAGGTTTTACTGTATAAGAATTTGACAGTTCACTAACCTGTATATGGACTGCATTTTGTTTTACAAGAGACTCTGTTTTGATACAAATTAGTTTAGTCTTGTTTGGTATTTTTTGAACAGAGCTTCTTTGTATTTATTTTAAGATAAAATTGTTACTAGTTTATAGATACAACTTTTAAACATGAATGCACAGGTTGTAACCATTTTAGAGACACTTTTATCCACAGTATTTCAATTTATTCACAGACTTTATTTCTTAATAAGTTAAACCTATATTCACTCAGAGCAGCATAACTGAATGCACAATATTGTATTAGAAAAGCACATTGGGCCAGATTCACATAGAAGTGCGGCGGCGTAACGTATGTCATTACGTTACACCGCCGCAAGTTTGAAGCGCAAGTGCTTGATTCACAAAGCACTTGCCTGTAAACTTGCGGTGGCGTAGCGTAAATCCGTCCGGCGCAAGCCCGCCTAATTCAAATGGGGCGTGTACTATTTAAATTAGGCGCATTCCCGCGCCAAACGTACTGCGCATGCGCCGTCTCTAAAATTTCCCAACGTGCATTGCGCTAAATGACGTTGCAAGGACGTCATTGGTTTAGACGTTAACGTAAATGGCATCCAGCGCCATTCACGGACGACTTACGCAAACGTCGTTAAATTTCAAATTTCGACGCGGGAACGACGGCCATACTTAACATTGGCTAGACCACCTAGGAGGCATCTTTATCCTAATGCCGCGTATCTCTACGGAAACGGCGTACATTTACAGCGACGGGCAAAGCGTACGTTCGTGAATCGGCGTAACTAGTCATTTGCATATTCTACGCCGACCGCAATGGAATCGCCACCTAGCGGCTGGCCTAGAATTGCAGCCTAAGATCCGACAGTGTAAGTCACTTACACCTGTCGGATCTTAGGGAGATCTATGCGTAACCTGATTTTATGAATCAGGCGCATAGATACGACCGGCCGGATTCGGAGATACGACGGCGTATCAGGAGATACGCCGTCGTATCTTCTTTATGAATCTGGCCCATTATTTTTGTGTTGGAGTGTTAACCAGGATATTGTTCTTCCCTATGCCATGGTCCAAAACATTCCAGGGAATTTGCTCTACACCATTATTTCTATTGCAGTAAAACCTCGGATTACAAGCATAATCCGTTCCAGGAGAATGCTCGTAATCCAAAGTACTCGCATATCAAAGCGAGTTCCCCATTGAAGTCGATGGAAACAAAAATAATTTGTTCCGCATTGACTTCAATGGCATGCAATACTGCATGCGGCCAGAGGTGGGGAGGCGCAGGAGAGCCTAGGAAACGGCCGGAAAGTCCCGAGGACACCTTGGCTGACCTCAGCAAACCTCAGAAAGAGTCCATTCTCAAGGTTTGCAGAGGTCAGCCGAGCTGTCCTCGGGCCTTTACGTGCATTTCCGGCTCCGGCACCCCCCACCTCAGGCCACACGCGGTACTGCAAACCTCTTTGGCTAGACAACACTCGCAAACCGAGTTAGGATTTTTTTTAAATACAGTGCTCGTAATGCTTGTTAACCGCATTACTTGCAATCCGAGGTTCCACTGTATTACATTGTACTATAAAATAAAATAGTTTAACTCACCATAATGTAGAATCAGTGGAAACCCTAGCTGCGTTACGAGCCACGTCGCCTGCCACCAGATGCAGCTTGTCACTTGCTACGTCGCCTGCCACGGGATGCAGCTTGTCATTTGCCACGTCGCCTGCCACCAGATTTGGATTGTCATTTGCCATGTCACCTGTCTTCAGATTCAGCTTGTCACGTCACTTGCCACCAGATGCGGATTGTCACTTGCCACATTGACTGCCACCAGATGCAGCGTGTCACTTGCCACATCGCCTGCCACCAGATGCAGCTTGTGACTTGCAACATCATTTGCCACCAGATGCAGCTTGTGACTTGCTACATCATTTGCCACCAGATGCAGCTTGTGACTTGCAACATCATTTGCCACCAGATGCAGCTTGTGACTTGCTACATCATTTGCCACCAGATGCAGCTTGTGACTTGCTACATCATTTGCCACCAGATGCAGCTTGTGACTTGCTACATTATTTGCCACCAGATGCAGCTTGTCACTTGCCATGTTGCCTGCCACCAAATGTGGATTGTCACTTGCTACATCACCTGCCTTCAGATGCAGCTTGTCGCTTGCCACGTCGCCTGCCACCAGATGTGGTTTGTCACTTGCCACGCTGCCTGCCACCATATGCGGATTGTCACTTGCCACATCACCTGCCACAGGTAATGTGTTCACAGTCCTTCAGATGAAGCTTGTTGCGTTCGCCTGCCACCAGATATGGATTGTCACTTGCCACATTAACTGCCACCAGATGTGGTTTGTCACTTGCCACTCTGCCTGCCACCATATGCAGATTGTCACTTGCCACATCGCCTGTCATAGGTAATGTGTACACAGCCCTTACTACATGTGGTACGATTGTGTGTCTACATCATACACTCTCCCTGGGACGAGACAGAGGGTGCCACCCTAATGGGACAGCAGGATTAATCCCGGTTTAGATATGAGGGCAAGAAAAGGGCATGCCAATAAATCAATAATTGTTCAATTACTACAGTAGGTGAACGCGATATTGTGTCAATCTCGCTCCCTTTCTCGGCGAGATTGACCACCTACGAGCCCCATCGTGGGAGCCAGCGCCGAGCTGGCTTGCCGCGATGGAGACAGAGCCGTCATAGAAGCGACGGGAGATCCGACTTGGATTCCCGCCAATTCTACACGTGTGCGGCGTTTGTTATGAATCCTGAGGGGGAAGTCCCCGCCGGATTTTAAATAAAAATCCGGCATGGGTTCCCCCCTCAGGAGCATACCGGGCCCTTAGGTCTGTTATGGGTTGTAAGGAGAGCCCCCCTACGCCGAAAAAAACGGCGTAGGGGGGTCCCCCTACAATCCATACCAGACCCGTATCCAAAGCACGCTACCCGGCCGGCCAGGAAGGGAGTGGGGACGAGCGAGCGCCCCCCCCCTTCCTGAGCCGTACCAGGCTGCATGCCCTCAACATGGGGGGGTTGCGTGCTCTGGGGCAGGGGGGCGCACTGCGGCCCCCCCACCTCAGAGCACCCTGTCCCCATGTTGATGAGGACAGGGCCCCTTCCCGACAACCCTGGCCGTTGGTTGTCGGGGTATGCGGGCGGGAGGCTTATCGGAATCTGGGAGCCCCCTTTAATAAGGGGGCCCCCAGATACCGGCCCCCCACCCTAAGTGAATGGATATGGGGTACATTGTACTCCTAACCATTCACCTGTAGGAAAAATGTCAAAGTTAATAAACACACCACACAAGGGTTTTTAAAATAATTTATTTTTCTGCTCCGGAGGCTCCCCCTGTCTTCTTTATTAGCTCTTTTACCAGGGGGAGCTTCTTCTTTGACGTCTTCGGGTGGGTGGGGGCCGCCGTCTGGTTCTCTTCCACCGCCGGGGGGGTCACTTTTAAAAAAGCCCCCACCCCCTGGCGGGTTTCCTCCGGCATCTTCGGCGGGGGGGCTTCTTCTTCCGCTATCCCGACGGGTCTTCTCCGCTATCCGGGGGGTCTTCTCAACTCTCCGGGGGTCTCCTTCTATGTTCACCGCTCTCCGCTGTTGACTCGGCGCACCCCGGTTCTTCCTCTCGCTGTCCGGTGCCTTCTTCCGTGCTGTACGTCTTCTTCTCCTTCCGTGCTGTGAGTTCTTCTTCCGTGCTGTGACGTCATGTTCTTCACTTCTCTCCTTCTCCCGATGTTGACACGTCGCCTTTCCTCGCTGCAATGACAAGTGCGTGGCTTGCATCGGACCTATATAGGCCTCACAGTCCCATCATGCTCTGTACCTACCCATGTGATACCTACCCACGTTACAAACGGTAAGCTAATGCACACCCATATCACAACATCAGTGCACAAAAGGTTAATTGCATGAATACGGGTGCTGGAACCATATATTGGCTTTCCTCAAGAAAGGGCCTGGAAAAATAATCCAAGGAATAGGCAGCAATCAGCACAGCTAACTAAGGGCCAGATCCACAGCCAGCGGGCTTAACTTAAATGTTCCTATTTAAGTTACACTGCCGCAAAATTTCTACCTAAGTGCCCGATCCACAAAGCACTTACCTAGAAATTTGCAGCGGTGTAACTTAAATCCGTCCGGCGCAAGGCGTGCCCAATCTAATGGGGCGAGTCCCATTTAAATTAGGCGCGCTCCCGCGCCGGACATACTGCGCATGCTCCCGATGATATTTTCCCGACGTGCTTTGCGCGGATTTACGTTGCGCCGAGTTTTGAGAATCACAACGGGTGTAAAAGAAAAAAAAGAGTTGTGGCGGGGAAAAAAAAAAATGTAAACAAATTTTGACAGCGACGCGGGAAAGAAGGGTCTACTTTTACATGGTGTACTAAGTTTACACTTTGTAAAAGCAGCCCTAATTTTGCGACGGCAAACTGACACTTACGGAAAAAAAACGAAGGGAAAAAGCTTTGTGGATCTCCGTAAGTGCTAATTTGCATACCCGACGCGGAATTTCGACGAGAAATGCCCCCAGCGGTGGCCGCGGTATTGCATCCTAAGATCCGACAGTGTAAAACTATTACACCTGCCGGATCTTAGGAATATCTATGCGTAACTGATTCTGTGAATCAGCCGCATAGATAGAAACAGGGATACGCCTGTGTATCAGTAGATACGCCTGCGTATCAGTAGATACGCCTGCGTATCCCTTTTGTGGATCTGGCCCTAATTGTATACAGAAGGCAGATGCAGAACTCATGGTCTAAAGTCTCGTACACGCGATCGGATTTTCTGCAGACAATGCGCCAGCCTTTTGTCCGAAGGGCGTGTGCCTGGATTTTGTCTTGAATACAAACGACACACACTTGTCGGCCAACAAACACGAACATAGTGATGTAATAGATGTACTACGTGGTTTTTCAGCGCCACCCTTTGGGCACCTTCTGCTAATGTCGTGTTTGGTGAGCATTGATTCTGAGCAGACTTTTGTCTGATGGACTTGTGTACACACAATCGGAAATTCTGACAACAGGCAGCAATCAGCACAGCTAACTAACATTTTGATTTTCATATATTTATGAAAGAAAACAACATAAACAGACAAAACAGTACAACAAAGTACATGCACTAGAAAAAGACAAATCATCATATACATTTCCATTAGAACAGGGAGGAGATCCGGGCTAAAAGCACAACAATTATCAGGTGGATCTCACCTAAGAACGGGGGGCCAGATTCACAGCGGAGATACGACAGAGTATATCAGATACTCCGTCGTATCTCTCAGAGTATCTATGCGACTGATTCATAGAATCAGTTACGCATAGATAGCCCTAAGATCCGACAGGTGTAATTGTTTTACACTGTCGGATCTTAGGATGCAATACCGCGGCCGCCGCTGGGTGGAGTTCGCGACGTATTCCAGCGTCGGGTATGCAAATTAGCAGTTACGGCGATCCACGACGGTTTTTCGCGTTCGCTACGTCGCCGCTACTCTAGTTTCCCGTCGCAATTTTAGTCGTCGTTTGACCTGCCCTAACTTTAGACAGCACACGTATGTGCTGTTTAAAGTATGGCCGTCGTTCCCGCGTCGAAATTTAAAAATTCACGTCGTTCGCGTAAGACGTCCGGGAATACGGAAGTACGCTACGCACGTCGCCGTTCGAAAAAATTACGTCACTTTGCGCAAAGCACGGCAAGAATTTCGAAACGGAGCATGAGCAGTAGGTCCGGCACGGGAGCGCGCCTAATTTAAATGGCACACGCCCATTTGAATTACGCGGGCTTACGCCGGAGGCCGCCAGCATAGGTTTTCATTGCAAGTGCTTTGTGAATCAGGCACTTGCGATGAAAACTTGCGGCGGTGTAACGTATCTATGATACGTTACGCCGCCGCAGTTCTATATGAATCTGGCCCGGGGTTTTTACTCCGAAACATTGTCATTTCCACCTCTGCCTGATCCCAAGTGTCCACATGTCAGCTGTTTTAAAAAGGCATTTGCCTGTTCTGCCTTGTGACAGGACACTGATCTACTGCTCCCTGTCATGGGGAGCAGTGATCAATGTCGTGTCAGGCCCGGTACACACGAGCAAACATGTACGATGAAAGCGGTCCGTCGGACCGTTTTCACCGTACATGCCTGCTAGAGGGCTTCTGTACGATGGTTGTACTAACCATCGTACAGAAGTCCGCGCGTAAACAATACGCGGGGCGTGTCCGCGTCGTCGCCGCGACGATGACGCGGAGACGTGGGCGGGCCTGCCATTTAAAGGCTTCCACGCATGCGTCAAAGTCATTCGACGCATGCGAGGGACGGCGGGCGCTCGGACATGTACGGTAGGTCTGTACTGACGACCGTACATGTCCGAGCGGGCAGGATTCCAGCGGACGGTTTTAAAACACGTCCAGGAATATTTGCCCGCTGGGAAAAGGCCCGGCGGGCAAATGTTTGCTGGAATTCGGCCCGCTCGCGCCTATACACGACCAAACATGTATGCTGAAACTGGCCTGCAGACCAGTTTCAGCATACATGTTTGGTCGTGTGTACGGGGCCTCACAGGTAGCCCAGCCCCCACACAGTTAGAATCACACCCTAGGACACACTTAACCCCCTCCCTACTAGTGTAATTTACACAGTAATCATTGCCTTTTATAGCACTGATCGCTGTATAAATGACAATGGTCGCAAAATAGTGTCAAAAGTGCCATAATGTCGCAGCCCTGATAAAAATCGCAGATCGTAGAATACATATCGGCCTAAACTGTGGGGGGAAAAAATTATATATATTTTTGGAGGATATTATTTTCATCAAAAAGTAAAAAATATTGCGTTTTTCTAAAAATTTACGCTCTTTTTTTGTTTATAGCCCAAAAAATATAAACTGCAGAAGTGATCAAATACCACCAAAATAAATCTCTTCTTGTGGGAAAAAAAGGACTTAAATTTTGTTTGGGTACCACGTCGCAATTGTCAGTTAAAGCAACGCAGTGCCGAATGGCAAAAAATGGCCTGGTCATTCAGCAGCCAATCTTCCGGGGCTGAAGTGGTTAATCTGGATCTTCTTCCTGTTCTAATGTTAATGATGCTTTTAGCTGTGAGTTTGTCTTTCTGGCTAGAGTACAGGTGTTTAAACACAAGGCCCGTGGGCCGAATCCAGCACTCCAGGCCAATGCTATGACTAAGCATTGATATCCAATGCGAAACGCGTCAGATGTTTTTCCCACTGTGTGCTGATACTTGTAGTGCATTTTTCCTTTACCCAATAAAGGGCACGTCTTTTTAAGAAATTGGAGTGCGGCTGTTCATATTTCTCTTCCTTTGCATACTCCAGGCCATTTCATGTGGCCCTTCGCACCTTTCCTGCAGGCTGCAGCTGCAGGAGAGCTCCAGCCCTCCTCTGGTCCTATTCCAGACCTTTACTTTCTGCTTTCAAGCAATGCATCCAGCTTCTTCCCAGCAGCAGCATAAGGAAAGTGGGGTGCACTGTGATGTAAGGGAGAGTGGGAGACTCAAGTTCTGATGGTGAGGTGGCTCTTGAAATCAAATGTAAATGGGAGGGGATGTGCTGGACATCTAATCTTACAGTTACAACCGGCCCTTTTGAGGACAATCATAATGCTGATGCGGCCCAGGAAGAAATTGAGTTTGACACCCCTATGCTAGAGATCTTGTGGGGAGATCACAGGCCACACTATCTCCATGACAATCAATTGTATCCCCCAAGGACAACCAATGAAAATATCAATAAATAAATATGCTTACACATGTTTTGGCTGTAGCACTTTATTTAGGTTTGAACAAATAAACAACCATACTTTAAAGTAGAGCTGCATGATTAATTGTTAAAAAACTGTGATCTAAATTCAACCCGTCACAATCTTAATCCAGCATTTCCATGATTCTGTGTAAACAGTGCAGAGCAGTTCTTTGCTGAAAAAAAAAGCAGGCAAATGTTTACCAACATACCTCAGCACTGGGAGATAGAGAAGAGATGCATTGTATCTTTTGGTTCATTTAGATCAAAGGGATAAACTTCTGTCTGTAAATTATGTCAGTTTAACCACTTATGTAGCACACTCTACCATAGGTAGGTTCTAGAGTGAGGATTTTTGTGAGATAGCTACCAGAGCAGGTAAATTTAGGCAGGTCTATGCTTCAGGCTAGGCCTGCTTGTTTTGATCTGGGGCAGGAAGTGATTAGTGTAGCAGTGGGTGTGATCACCTGTGCTTTAGTTCTGGGGCACCTCCCTTGCTTCCAGGGAGAATGTTCTGGAAGAGGGGCAGGGCAGAGGACTGGAGTGACAGGGAGCTCATGTGAGGAGCCCTGACCAATCCCCATCTGGAATTGGCAGGGGGCAGGTCTCCCATATAAGCTCAGGTCCAGCCCACTGGAGGGGAGTTGTCGGCCGGGAGACATGGAGAATGCAGTGCTAGACAGCCGCAGAGGCCCATCCCCAGACGGTCATGGAGGAGGTGTCCTGGAACAGAGGGGCTGGAGAAGCTATTGGAATGCATGTCCAGTTAAAGTTCTCCATCATGAACTTGGAACAGGAGAAGGTCGGTGAGTGTGACACAATAGATTTCTGAAAGAGGCATGCCAGGGGAGCTGGGTGCAAGGCCAGAGGAGAGATTGTGGGATTCGTGTCAAAATCGATGCGACCTGCGGGCGCAGGATTTGCAAGTTGGGCTAGCTGGGATCAGTAGTCCACCAACTAATACAAGCTGCTAAATTACTAGGCCGCCGGGGAGAGGTGCTTCAGATAACCTGGCCTAGTAACCACACAGCCAATTCAACCAGCATCTGGGATTATTCAGAGTGAACTTTTATGCAAAGTGAAGATGCTGGAGCAGGAAGACTAATAGTTTACAGTGGAAGTTGTGTGCAGGAGGAGAGAAGTCCTGGGATCAACAGTCTGCAGGAGTTGATTCAGAGGAGGAGCAATAGTCTGCATGGGTGATACAGGGGAACTGACTGTAAATGTTAGTGGGTCATCAGTTCTTCAAGGCTCAACCTATTCTACTAAGTTCTTTAAATATGATGGCAAAGCAACATGTTCTATGGGTATCCCATATTTCCTTTCCCCTAACCAAGTTAATTCCCCCAATAACAAAACAGGTGTAAAGTTAGTGGAACAAAAAGCTGGCCTAGCCAATGTTAAGTATGGACTTCGTTCCCGCGTCGAATTTTGAAAATGTTAAGTTGTTTGCGTAAGTCGTCCGTGAATGGGGCTAGACGTAATTTACGTTCACGTCGAAACCAATACGTCCTTGCGGCGTACTTTGGAGCAATGCACACTGGGATATGTCCACGGACGGCGCATGCGCCGTTCTTTAAAAACGTCAATCACGTCGGGTCATGGTTTATTTACATAAAACACGCCCACCTCTTTACAATTTGAATTAGGCACGCTTACGCCGGCCCATTTACGCTACGCCGCCGTAACTTAGGAGGCAAGTGCTTTGTGAATACAGCACTTGCCTCTCTGACTTACGGCAGCGTAGCGTAAATACGATACGCTACGCCGGCTCAAAAATACGCCGCCCTACGTGAATCCAGCAGTAAGCCTTTTTTTGACATGCGCCCGCCACCAGCTGCCCTGTGGTTTGTTACAGCACAAGCCGATCAGCGGGTCCTGGCCAATGATTTATGGCCAGGACCTACTGATTGGCTAAGCGGCTGACAGGAGAGAACTCTGTGATTTTAACCACTTAAGCCCCAGACCATTGCTAAAGGACCAGGCCCCTTTTGCGATTCGACACTGTGTTGTTTAACTGACAATTGCGCGGTCGTGCGACGTGGCTCCCCACAAATAGGTCTTTCTTTTGGTGGTATTTGATCACCTCTGTGTTTTTTATTTTTTGCGCTATAAAAAAAATAGTGCAACAATTTTGAAAAAAATTCTATATTTTTTACTTTTTGCTATAATAAATATCCCCCAAAAATATGTAAAAAAAAAACATTTTTTTTCCCTCAGTTTAGGCCAATACGTACTCTTCTACATATTTTTGGTAAAAAAAATCTCAATAAGCATTTATTGATTGGTTTGCGCAAAAGTCAGAGGGCCAGATTCTCGTATCTCCGCGCAATTTCGGGCAGGCGTAACGTATCTGATTTACGTTACGCCTCCACAACTTAGACGGGCAAGTGTTGTATTCTCAAAGCACTTGCTCCGTAAGTTGCGGCGGCGTAGCGTAAATCGGCCGGCGTAAGCCCGCCTAATTTAGATTTGGATCAGGGGGGGCGTGTTTTATGTAAATCTACTGTGACCCAACGTGATTGACGTTTTTCCCGAGCGGCGCATGCGCTGTCCGTGGAATTTCCCAGTGTGCATTGCTCCAAAGTACGCCGCAAGGACGTCATTGGTTTCGACGTGAACGCAAATGACGTCCAGCCCCATTCACGGACGACTTACGCAAACAACGTAACTTTTTCAAATTTCGATACGGGAACGACGGCCATACTTAACATTGATGCGCCGCACTTATGCCACCATATAGCAGGGGCAACTATACGCCGGGAAAAGCCTAACGTAAACGTCGTAACTTTACTGCGTCGGCCGCGCGTACGTTCGGGAATTCGCGTATCTAGCTAATTTGCATACATGTCGCTGACGCTATGGCCCAGATTCTCAAAGGACTTACGACGGTAAGTCCTTTGAGAATCTGGGCCATAGCGTCTTCAAAATAGGGGATAGTTTTATGGCATTTTTATTAATAATTTTTTTTTTTTACTAGTAATGGCAGTGATCAGCAATTATTATTGTGACTGTGACATTATGGCGGACACATCAGACACTTTTAACACCAATTTTGGGCCATTGTCATTTTTACAGCGATCAGTACTATAAAAATGCACTGATTACTGTGAAAATGACTCTGGCAGTGAAGGGGTTAGCCTGTAGGGGAGCGCTAAAGGGGTTAAATGTGACCTAAGGGTGTAATTCTTACTGTGTGGGGGCGTGGCTTGGCGTGTGACATCACTGATCGTCGTTCCCTATGACAGGGAACAGATGATCAGTGATAGTCTGACTAGGAAGCTCGGGGAGAGGTTTGTTTACACTTACCTCTCCCCGTTCTTCAGCTCTGTGACCCAATTGCGGGATACCGACAGCGATCGGTTCTGCGGTTCCAGCGGGCGAGGTCACGGAGTACCCGACCTGGTCGCGAGCGTGCCCCATGGCTGTGCACGAGCGTGCCCCACGGCTGTGCGCAGCTGTGCCATTCTGCCGACGTTCATCAGCGTGCGGCGGTCGGCAAGCAGTTAACCACAGCCCAAAAAGATTTTACCTCCTTCCTGACCAGAGCACTTTTTTACAAATTGGCTCTGCATCGTTTTAACTGACAGTTGCGCGGTCATGCATTGCTGTACCCAAACTAAGGGCCAGATTCACATAGAATCGCGATGGCGTAACGTATCCTAGATACGTTACACCGCCGCAATTTTTCATCGCAAGTGCCTGATTCACCAAGCACTTGCAATGAAAACCTACGCCGGCGGCCTCCGGCGTAACGCGGGCCAATTTAAATGGGCGTGTGCCATTTAAATTAGGCGCGCTCCCGCGCCGGACCTACCGTGCATGCTCCGTTTCCGAACTCCCGCCGTGATTTGCGCGCCGTGACGTCATTTTTTCGAACGGCGATGCGCGTAGCGTAATTCCGTATTCCCGGACGGCTTACGCAAACGACGTTGATTTTAAAATTTCGACGCGGGAACGACGGTCATACTTTAGTCAGCAATACACTTGCTGACTAAAGTTAAGGCACCAAACAAAAAGTGGAGATACGCCGTCGTATCTGCTTTGTGAATCTGGCCCTAAATTTGTGTCCTTTCTTGCCACAAATAGAGCTTTCTTTTGGTGGTATTTGATCACCTCTGCGGTTTTTATTTTTTGTGCTATAAACAAAAAAATTCGACAATTTTGAAAAAAAAATAACAATATTTTTTTTACTTTTTGCTATAAAAAATATTTCTTCATCAGTTTAGGCCAATATATATTCTTCTACATATATTTGGTAAAAAAAAAATCTCAATAAGCTTATTTTGATTGGTTTGACAGTTGTAGCATCTACACACTATGGGAAAGATTTATGGCATTTGTATAGTCATTTTATGAATTTTTTATTTCTAGTAATAGCGGTGATCTGTGATTTTTAGCGGTACTACGACAATGCGGCGGACAGATCGTACACTTTTGACACATTTTTGGGACCACTGACATTTATACAGCGATTAGTGCTATAAATATGCACTGATTACTGTGTAAATGTCACTGATAGAGAGGGGGTTAACACTATGGGTGATCACGGGGTTAAATGTGTGTTCCCTAGATGTGTTCTAACTATATGGGGATAGGACTGACTGGGGGAGGAGACATATTGTTGTTCTTACTTACTAGGAACAAACAATATTTCTTCCTACATTGGGTTTAGGAGAATGGGTCCATTGGACGATACCATGTGAGAGGGCAACTGGAAAGGCAGAGTCAGATTCCTGAAGCCAGATTTCATTAGCTGCAAGTGGGTTAAGGAAGTTGGAGATAAGGGGGTCATGGACAAAGGTGAGCGTGTTACAGACTGAGCCAGCATTCTAAAATACACATGAAAGGGTTCTTGGAAGCTGGGGCATAAAAATTAGATTGTGTGTAATGTGGCAGCTGCCAGTGTAAGAACAGTGCCTTGGTTGTGGGGGTCAAAGTATGATTGTTGAGGTCCAGAATTAGGGGAAATATCCTCAGATATTACAAGGAGAGTGAGGAAAGTGAGATAGGAGAAAGATTTGCAGTATACAAGATGACCCAGTGTTTTGGAGGTTATGTAAACTTGTGGGTTCTGAATTAGAAGGAGATGATGATTGCAGTTACATTGTGAGGGCAGGAGTATTGTAGCCACCTGTCCAGGATTCACCCGGACAGTTTGGGTTTGGAATCATGTGTCCGGGTTTCAGACTACCTGAAACCCGGACACATTATTTAGACTGGACTATGGCTCCCCAGCAGCGTTGCTGCCTGCAGTTGTCTAAGCTGACAGTGTCTGTTACTCTCTCTTTCACACTGCCCATAGCCAACTTTTACAACCCCCCCCCCCCCCCCCCCACCCAACACACACACACACAGATGGAAGAGGAAATAGGGCTCGATTTGCACCTCTTAACCCCCACCCCTGTTTTGTATATCTCCTTCAGCTCTCTACAGTAATTTGCAAATTGTAGCACAGGGATGGTGTCACAGCAACTTTTGCAGGGTATTATTGAAGGCATTTGGTGCACTTAAAGTGGATTTATATCCTTTGTTGCTATTAGGGAAAGTATTTATTGAAAGATTTTGTGCCTGGGGTAGAGCTTTAACCCCCCCCCCCCACCCCCATGCAGTGGGGCAGTGTCAGGGCTGGACTGGGACAAAAATTTGGCCCTGGACTTTATCCAGACCGGCCCACTTTAATTCAATAAAATGCTGAAAAATCACGCTCACCAAAAGGCCCCCACATCCATTATTGTATATCCATGGGTGTCCGCTGAAATTTTTTCAGAGGGGGGCGCTTCGGCAGCGGCGATACACAGTCGCATTTTACCCTTTCTTCAAACCTCTAGCGCGGGTTAAAAGCGCCCCCCCCCCCCACGTTAAAATGTAAAAACACCCCACTGTGCCCCCTGCATCTTTCAATATCTCTTTGTCACTACTGTGTACCCCCTCTCCACAACCGCACCTCTGGACCCCTTTACATTACACAGCACCCTACATCACTGGACCCCTTTACATTACACATCACCCCTTTCCCTTGACTCAAACACTACACTATATTGACAGTATATTTATTTCAGGTCAAAAAGAGGAACCTTTTGGAATGAGGGACAAATGGATTTGATTCCAGAAGAGGGACAGGCACTCTAAATAAGGGACAACTAGAGGGGAGGGGAGCGCTGCAGTCACTGCTTAGATCAGCCCCAGGCCCAGTTCAGACCTGCTTCTGGCTCTCCCTGGCGATTCCAGGGGGGGCAAACGACCCTCCTTGCCCTATGGAGCGGACGCCCATGTGTATATCATGAGAGGGGAATGAGAGAGAGAGGGAGGGTTGAGGGAAAGGGGGTGAGAGAGGGGGGTGAGTGTAAGAAAAAGAGAGTGAGTGTAAAAGAGAGGGGGTGAGTGTAGGACCCCTTTTTACACTGAGGTGTTTTTTAGGCGCTTTTGGGCTAAAAATAGCGTCTGTAAAGCGACTGAAAAATGCCTCCGCTGCAGTCCCAGTGTGAAAGCCTGAGTGCTTTCACACTGGGGCGCTGCCTGGGTGTTAAAAAGAAGTCCTCCAAGCAGCATCTTTGGGGCGGTGGAGGAGCGGTGTACAAACTGCTCCTGCCCATTGAAATTAATGGCCACCACAGCTGAAGCGCCTGCAAAGCACTTCGGCAGCAGCGCTACATGGGTGCATTTAACCTTGAATTCGACTGCTAGTGGGGGTTAAAAGCGCCTGCTAGACACCGAATAGTGCAGCTAAAATGACAGTAAAGTGCTGTTAAAACTAGCAGTGTTTTACCGACAATGCCTTCCCCAGTGTGAGAGCAGCCTAATGCCGCATACAGACGGTCGTTTTTTGTGATGAAAAAAAACAACGTTTTTGAAAACGTCATTTAAAATGATCGTGTGTGGGGAAAACGTTGTTGTATGTCTTCTGAAAAACGACAAAAAAAAATGCTCGAATTTTTTGTGTCGTTTTTCAAAACGTCGTTTTTTCTTTCACAGAAATTGACCGTGTGTACCAAAAAACGACGTTTAAAACAACGTTTTTAAACCCGCGCATGCCCAGAAGCTAGTTTCAATGGAAAAAAGTGGTGAAACGTAACCTCGCTTTGCTAGAGCATTGTGAAAAAACGATGGTGTGTAGGCAATGTCGTTTTTGAAAATGATGTTTCAAAAACGTTGTTTTGTTTCATGATTTAAAACGTCGTTTTTTTTTCATCACAAAAAACGACCGTCTGTACGCGGCATAAGAGTCAGGGAGTGAATGAGACCGTGGGGGGGAGCTGAGAGACCGTGGGGGGGAGCTGAGAGACCGCGGGGGGGGGGGTTTGAGACAGAGGGAGGGAGCTGAGAGACAGAGGGGGGGTCTGAGAGATAGAGGGGGCTGAGAGACAGAGTAGGGGGCTAAAAGAGGATGGGAAAGAGAGACACGGGGACTGAGAGACAGGGGGGTCTGAGAGAGTCTCTGTTTTAAAAAACGGCCCACTGAGCCATCGGCCCACCGGGAAACTCCCTGTAGTCCCTATGGCCAGTCCATCCCTGGGCTGTGCCCACCCTACATATCTTTTTTTTCTAGAAGAGAGGAGATATACTTTTCTGATCTTCCTATCCTCCCAGCACAAGACCGGTCTGCCACCCCCCATGCTCCAGCAATCTTGAATAGTGGACTGTACCTGACGGCATCACTCCTAGAACAGGCTCCATAGACCAGAATCAGTCCACTGCTGGACCGTGGGGAAGTGCTGTTTTCAGGAGGATCGGGTGAGTATATGCGTTCTGCTCACCCCTAGAAAAAACATGCTGACCTGCACAGTGCCATCAAAGACCCTATGCATGGAAAAAAAAGATTGTTGGGCTTTAAAGTATCAGTAAACTCTGACTGAATATGTAATTTGCTCAAGCACTGTGTATCCTAAGCATTTGACATTTTCTTATAAAAGGATATATTCTTATAGTATATCATTGCATTCTTTGCACATTAGGGCCCAGATTCTCAAAGACTTACGACGGCGTATCTCCAGATACGCCATCGTAAGTCCGAATGGCCGCTGTCGTATCTATGCGCCTGATTCATAGAATCAGTTACACATAGATTTGGCCAAGATACGAGCGGCATAAGTCTCCTACGCTGTTGTATCTTGGGGTGCATATTTACGCTGGCCGCTAGGTGGCGCTTCCGTTGATTTCCGCGTCAAATTTGTAAATGAGCAAGATACGCCGATTCACGAACGTACGTACGCCCGTCGCAATTAGTTATGCCGTTTACGTAAGACATACGCCGGCGTAAAGTTAAAGCTGGTCTCTAGGTGCCGCAGCCCATGCAAGGTATGGACGTCGGAACAAGCGTATCTTTTTACGTTGCTTACGTAAGTCGTACGCGAATAGGGCTGTGCGTAAGATACGTTCACGTCGTAGGCAGTGTTCGACGTATCTTAGGCATTCTATCCGACGCATGCGCACTGGGATACGTCCACGGACGGCGCATGCGCAGTTCATTCGAAGCGTCATTTACGTGGTGTCATGATTAATTTACATAAAACACGCCCACCTCTTCATCATTTGAATTACACGCGCTTACGCCGGCACATTTATGCTACGCCGCCGTAACTTAAAGCGGAGTTCCGGCCACAATTTCACTTTTTAAATATTAATACCCCTGTAATACACAAGCATAATGTATTCTAGTAAAGTTAGTCTGTAAACTAAGGTCTGTTTTGTTAGGTTGTTACAGCATTTAGACACTTTATAATATAGAAATTGACTGGGGCCATCTTAAGTGTGTGCATCATGAAGCCAGACTGTATGACTTCCTGGATTTCAGCCTTGCAGATCTCGCACATGCTCAGTGCTGCACAAGCAGTGTCAGATCAGGTTTCAGCACCTGTGCTGTCCAAGTCACATGATTCTTTGAGACTGGGGATTGCAGACTCCTGGAAAGTTACACCCACTACATTCCCAGGAGTCTGTGCGGTGAAGCTTAAGCACCTAGGTGCAGGAAGTGGGAAGATTAACTGTTCTGCCTAGCAACAACACTTTGAAGGCATCTAAAAAAATATTTTTTTTTTTCGTAAAGGACTAATGACATTTTTTTAAAACTCCTGATGTAATGTTATATTTATGGGTGGAACTCCACTTTAAGACGCAAGTGCTTTGTGAATACTGCACTTGCCTCTCTAAGTTGCGGCGGTGTAGCGTAAATACGATACGCTACGCCTGCTCAATGTAACGCCGCCCTACGTGAATCTGGGCCTTAGTATTTTGAGCAGATTTGCACATTTGCTGAATGAATTATTAGCTTACATTAGCTTATTTTGAACATTTTTTATTTTTATTTTTATTCTGCTGTATTGATTTGGAGTCGAGGTTGATTCACCTTATTTTTTTGCACAATCTTCTTGATTAACTAATGGTTATTGTCTTTTTTGGGTTATGTATAAGGTTTGGTGGTGTGAAAGGGACAGCGCACTTTTTTGTTTCTTTTGCATTAATGAGTGTTAACTGTGCGTCGGTAACATGTGCATTATGTGAATGGCCCTAAAATTTAAACCAATCCCCAAACCAAACTTTCGACATGAAAGGCCCATTCACGTGTATTTTTTCTGATCCGACTAAATGAAATACCCAACAGGAAGAGTAAACCCTGTAACTGTTTTGGTACAAATACAGTCCTGAGACCTGGAAATGCAAGCGCAGAGACTACCAGTCCTGGAGGCTCATAAGAAACTAGTATGTGATTGAAATCTTTAGTACCAAGCCTAATCTGAGCATTCCTTATTCATGTACCATGCACTATGACTTCAATATAATTGGAGTACATGTCAGGCTGTCTGTACAGCATCTTGCACAGAGCCGCCCATGTGCTGAACTGTCAGCATTCATTTCCAATAATCCTTTGGGATGTATCGCGTTACTGGACGAGAATTGAGTAGATGTGACTAAAGAGAGGGAGGGGGTCACTCTGCCACGTACATATAATCCGGAGCCCACAGATACAGAATTGCTTTCGTTTAGAATTGGTGACTTGCACAACGCGCAAATCAATTCGTCTTCTATCCACTAATGACGGAGATTAGAGCTTCTTTTGGAATTAACACTTAGTGGGGTTAAGTTCCTAAAGGAGCATGTTTCCCTAAGTACTCCTTCAGTAAATCAATTCAGTGGGGGTTATTTTTACGAAAGGCAAATCCACTTTTCACTTTAACTGAAAGTGCACTTGGAACTGCAGTCGCTGTAAATCTGAGGGGTAGATCTGAAATGAGGGGAAGCTCTGCTGATTTTATTATCCAATCATGTACAAGCTAAATTGCTGTTTTTTTTAATTTTCCTTGCATGTCCCCCTCGCATCTATTCTACAGTGACTGCACATCCATGTGCACTTTCAGTGCAATTTCAAGCGCACTTTGCACTTGTAGGGGCAGATTCAGCAAGAATGGCTTAAGTTTAGGCGGGCGTAGCGTATCTCATATACGCTACGTCGCCGTAACTTAGAGAGGTGAGTACCATATTCACAAAAAACTTGCGCCCTAAGTTACGGCTGCGTAGCGTAAATGGTCCGGCGTAAGCCCGCGTAATTCAAAGTAGGCTGGTAGGGGGCGTGTTGTATGGAAATGAATCGTGACCCCACGTCATTGACGCGCCTAACGAACGGCGCATGCGCGCGCATGCTCAGTATCACGTCAAATTTTCGCCCTAAGTTACGCCGGCTCAATACTTAGTCGACGTGAACGTAACCTACGCCCATCCCCATTTACATACGACTTACGCAAACGACGTAAAATATGACGCTGTTGCGACGTTTCCGACGTCCATACCTTAACATGACTTACCCCTGCTTTATGAGGGGTAAAGTTACGCCGGTCGTATGCCTTACGGAAACAGCGTATTTTAATACGCCGGGCGTAAGTACGTTCGTGAATCGGCGTATCTAGTTTATTTGCATATTCAACACGGAAATATACGGAAGCGCCCCTAGCGGCCAGCGTAAATATGCACCTAAGATACGATTGCGTAAGAGACTTACGTGAGTCGTATCTTAGACAAATTCTGGTGTATCTGATTCTTTAAATCAGGCGGCGAGATACGACGCCTCACATTCGGACTTACGACGGCGTATCTGGAGATACGCCGTTGTAAATCCTTTCTGAATCTGGCCCGTAGTTTGCACTTGTAGTGCAAAGTGGATTTGCCTTTCGTAAATAACCCCCCCTGTGTAAATAATCCCCAGTGTCTCACCTTAGGTTGGATTCACATTCATTCATTGCAGTAACTCATGGTCATCGCAATACCATATAAAGCAAACAGAATTGCATTACAGTGGCATTTATTATGACTGCCCCTCAGTGTATTAGTCCCATGGCAGACAGCATGCAATATTGCTCATGCTTTGCTTTGGAGCATTCTCCTTTAAAAAAGAAAAAAAAAGTTATCTGGCATGGTGTGGGTACTAGGACAGAGTTTGAGGGAATGCAACTTAGCTGTCCGTTTTTAAACCCCCCCCCCCCCCATTGCGGCTGCCCATCGTTCAGATGGGCAGCCACAATGGGGGGGTTAAAAACGGACAGCTAACTTGCATTCCCACACCAACACCCCCCCCCCCCTGACCACCCACCTAGACTGTCACAGCCGGACAGGACTGTAGTCATGCTGCGGTGCTTTGCTTCACAGCTGCAGAGTTTAACATAGAGCATCCCTTGTCAAACTCTCCAATGGTGCTGCACCACAACCGCGTGCAGCACCAATGCACGCCATTGCAACACAATACTGCGCCATCTATTACACGGGTAAGCCTCCTGTCAAACACTCTTTGAAAAGTGATCAGAATGTGGATCGCATTTCAGAAGGCACCGCAGGCCACGGCACATGCAAAATAGTCTTCGCTCCTGTTGTGCATTTGTGAGAGTTATGTCCTCACTGGCTGGCCGATTAACCACTTGTCCACCGGGCCTATTCTGGCACTTCTCTCCTTCATGTAAAAATCTCAATTTATTTGCTAGAAAATTAATCAGAACCCCCAAACATTATATATTTTTTTTAGCAGACACCATAGGGAATAAAATGGGCATCATGGCAACTTTTTTTCTTGCACGGTATTTGCGCAATCATTTTTAAAAACACCTTTTTTGGAGGGAAAAAAAACGGTTTCATGAATTAAAAATAACAAAACAGTAAAGTTAGCCCAAGTTTTTGTATAATGTGAAAGATGATGTTACGCCGAGTAAATAGATACCTAACATGTCACGCTTTAAAATTGCGCACACTCATGGAATGGCGCCAAAGTTCGGTACTTAAAAATCTCCAATTGCGACACTTTAATTTTTTTAACAGGTTACTATTTTCGAGATACAGAGAAGGTCTAGTGCTAGAATTGTTGCACACACTGTAACGCACACGGTGATACCTCACATGTGGGGTTTGAATGGCGTTTACATGTGTGGGCGGGACTTACATGTTCGCTTCTGAGCGCGAGCTACCGGGGACAGGGGCGTTTTAAAAAAATAAATACAAATTTATTTATATTTTTCTTAATTTTTTTTTATTTTTACACTTTTTTTGATCACTTTTATTCATATTACAAGCAATGTAAACATCCCTTGTAATAGGAATCACTGTCACAGGTCCTCTTTATAGAGAGATGTGGGGTCAATAAAACCCCACATCTCTCCTCCAGGCTTGAAAACATGAGATCATGAAAAAAAAAATCACCGATCTCATGCCGACAGCCGCGATTGCGGCTTTGTTTACTTCCGGGTACCTGGGCGTGACGTCACAACGTCGCGCCCGGGCCTCCGACGGTCATAGAGATGACTGGTGACCACCTGGTCACCAGTCATCTCTATCGTCGTTGGCCGGTGCCGGCCGATTCGTTCTCCGGGCCCCCCGATGGCACAGGTGAGCCCGGAGAAGCACCGGATGGCGGCAGGAAGGGGGGGGGGGGGCGCTGCCTATAAGGAACGATCAAGCGGTGGAACTGCCGCTATGATCGTTCTTATCGTGCACAGAATCGCTGGCAGAAGACGGTGATATCTGAATGATGCCTGTAGCTGCAGGCATCATTCAGATATCACAGCACAAAGTCGAGGACGTCATATGACGTCCTTGGGGGACAAGTGGTTAAGCTGGGTGAAGACTCCATACCTGAAAGAAGACTGGGAGAACATGTGAGTGGTGGTAATGGAGTTACGAGAGAGAGTGCAGTGCATCTCTGGAGGAGGGTACTTTGTGAGGTAAGTGTGTCATAATGTGTAAACTATATTCTGCGTGCATATTTTGGCAAGAGCTTCGGGGCCACTAGTGCCACATTGATGTAATACACCTTGTATTACTTCAACGCATAATGTAAATTGGCCTTTAGGCCTCATTCACACGACCAGTAGTGCGGAAAGTATATTGCAATAAACTTGCGCATTGGAGCCCAGGTGTACTCAGACAGTTGGGGTCGGGAAGCCAGTATAAAGCAATGACACACCGAGAGTAGGTGCAGCTGTCCAGGAACCAGTGTTCAGTATTTGCACCTTTAAAACGCGTCAGCCAGCAGTGGTTCTCATGTCTTTCCCTTTATCACCAGGAGACTGTCAATATCAGACCGATTGCCATCAGTTTAAGGCTTTCACGTTGCGGTTTTCTTTCACATGCTTGTGAGTCGTTTTTAATTCATTCTTATAATAAACTCATCAAAGAATAATGCACAGGTCTGACTGCTAGATACCCCTATCCTGGAGGGCAGCAAGGCCTGAGACATTATCCATCCTGAACTTTAGATCACCAGATCAACACACGTGATCGTGTGCAAGAGTATTTATTTTGCTGCTATCAAAAAACTGTGAGCGATTATCTACAGATTAATGCCCCTGGATGCAAGTAGCTTGAATCTAGGGATGCAGGTGTTTGCTGGCTGTGCAATTACATGCAACCATTGGTGTTCACTAAGCAGCAGGGCACAAGACCTGTTAGCGATTACTGTAGGGATGGTGCCTACTCCAGTGATTTCCAGCTTCCACAGAGATTACCAAGGTATGGCACATACATTAAGGTGACCAGATTTTTAAAACGAAATCCAGGGACATATATTTTTTTTTTTTTTACTAGTAACTCTGCCAGACGCCACTGCCGCCCGCCTCACAGCCTGTCAAGTCTTACTCTCTGGGCCCCGGCTACTACTGGGTCGGGGAAGATCACTCCACCAGGGAAGGCAAGGAGATAGGCGGGCGGCTGGCCGGGACTTGAGCCAAGGCAAAAGAACATGCGAGTGGAATGGGCATGCAACTGAAACTGAAGAAATATTCCCTCCTAGCCGACCAGCACATGATCATCAGAAAGGGGCACAGATAATGAGTGGCAGAGCAGGGGTGTGCAATTCTGTTTTTTTTTTTTTTATTCTGCACTGACTGTCTTTGAAATTGCTCCAGCCCCTGTTCAAATCCAATCCGGGGACGAAACCAGGGACAGACTTGGTCCAGGGACAGTGTCCTCAATCTGGAGACTGTCCCCGGAAGCCGGGGATGTCTGGTCACCCTAACATACATACCGTATATACTCGAGTATAAGCCAACATTTTCAGCCCTTTTTTTGGGCTGAAAATGCCCACCTCAGTTTATACTTGAGTCAGTGTACCTAAAAGTATTGAGAGGCTGCGGGCGTCCATCGTTTAAAACTAGCTGTCTCCTCCTGGTCCCTTCTGTGATAGGCGGAACTGTGTCTGCTGAGAAACGCCTATCACGAACGTTCTCTCATCCTCACCCATCCCAGCAGACACTGTGGGCCAAATCCTCAAAAAGCTGTGCAAATTTAGTTTTACCTAACTTATGTCATTTAAGTTACGGCGCCCTAAGTTGGTGTCGTAAGTGTCGTATCCACAGCGCATTTGCGCACAAAATTGCGCTTACGTAACTTAAATTCCGAGGCGTAAGGCGGGGTTTTTGCAAGTGGGAAGGAAGTGGGCGTGCTTCATTGTAATGAGCCATGACCCCATGCAAATGAAGGGCCGGCTGTACTGCGCATGCGCGCACGAATCTGCTTCTCACTGGGCATGTGCAGAACTGAGCTCAGCGCAATCAGTGAGATAGGTAAAAGGCCAAGCGTACTTAGTTTGAGGATCGCCCTGTGTGTAAATAGCCCCAGTCAAACACACTTCCCTTGCAAAAGTATTTCCCAGTGTTTCCCTTCCATGAGCAAGTTGCTTCTGCTCAGAACGTTTGTCAGTGTTTGTTGGTGAGTTGTGTTTGTGAGAAAAGTTGTAGAGTATATTTGGTGTTTGTTTTTGATAAGTGTTTTTGTTTTTTGTCTTTGTTTTTTTTTTGTTTCCCTTTTTTGCCTGTTTGTTTTTTAATTTATAGTAGCTGTCTGCTTGTGTTTTTATTTTGTTTTTGCAGTGAGTTTGTTTGTTTGTTTGTTTGTTTGTGGTGTGTGTATTGTTGCTTTTTTTTGGGGGTGAGTTTCTTGTTGCTGGGTGGTGTCTGTGATGGCCCCCAAGCGCAGGAAGCTGAATTTTACCCTGGGAGAGAAGCAAATTCTTGCTCAGGGCATCATCAAATATGGGCGTTTTCTCCATGGCCCTGAGAGCCAGAACACCACCCCGGCCAGGAGGAAGGAGATCCTTAAAAAGATCACCGATCGGATCAATGCGGCGGGGGGGGGGGGGGGGGGGAGACCAGGACCATCGCTGGCATACAAAAAAAATTAATGATTTGAAGAGCGTGGCCCGGAACAAGCTGGCAACGCTGCATGCTCATAGGAGGGGGACCCTGCCCAGTCAGGCTGACTGAGGAGGAATGGGCAGTGGCCCAGTGTTTCCACCCACAGCAGGTGGTGGGCCTGCCTGGCTTTGACTCTGATGCTCCTGTGAGGACAGGTAAGTTTTTGGTTTTTCTATCTGTTGATTAGCATGTGTGGGTGGGGGAAGGGAAGATGTGCCAAGTGTGTGGATCCACCAACCTGTGATTGTTTTGTGTCCTCCACAGATGGCCAGGAGATTGCAGCCCCATCAGCCCAGGAGGTTGCTGGGTCATCAGCCCAGGAGGTTGCTGGGTCATCTGGGCAGGAGGTGGCAGCCCCATCAGGGCAGGAGGTGGCAGCCCCATCAGGGCAGGAGGTTGCTGGCCCATCAGGGCAGGCTGCTGCACCACCCCCAAGACAGGCTGATGTGGAGTCCCAAGAAGGGCAGGATTCCCCATGGGAGGGGAGTGACCACACCGCCCCTCATGAGGAGGTTGAGGGGGAGGAGGATGAGGGGGAGGAGGATGACCATTTTCTGATTGGCCGGGAAATCATGTTGGGCCAAGATAGGACCTTTGAGTCTTCCCCTGAGGCTACCCCAGAGGCTACCCCAGAGGCTGGCACCAGTCAGGCCACCATCAGGGGTGGCCCCTCCCACTCCTCCCCCAACATGCAGCAAACCCCATGGGTCACTCTCTCCCCTCCTCCCAGGCCACAAGCCTCAGGGGCAAGCAGGAGGCCGACCCAGGAGACCAGGGGGGGGTTTGAGCGTCTGCCGGTCAGTCTGCAGAGGGACAATGCCCGGCAGACCCGCAGTCTGGGTGAGATGAAAAAAACTTTGAACAAGATGGAGCACAGCCTGGATGTAATGAGGGAGTCACTGGGTGATGTGGCCACCAACTCAGTGGGGACCTGAAAAGAACGCCACAACAGGCGTGGGCCAGGAGGTGACTGCCCTCACCCAGGCTGTGCAGGACAATACCCGGGCTGTGGAGGACAATACCCGGGCTGGCCAGGCTAATACGGCTGCCATCACTGGCTGTCTGACAAGGATAGCCGTGGCCTTGGAGGGCAGGCCAGCAGGAGGACAGACACCAGGGGAGGCTCCTTCTTCCCCTGCTCACCCACCCCTCCATGAAGATCCTCCTTCCCCTGCTCACACCTCCCCCCATGAAGATCCTCCTTCCCCTGCTCACACCTCCCCCCATGAAGATACTCCTTCCCCTGCTAACACCCCCCCCCCCCCCCGTGAAGATCCTCCAGTTGGCCGTGGCCGTGCCCGTGCCCGTGGGCAGCCCAGAAGGAGCACTCGGCAACGTCATTAAGTTGCAGGGGTACTTTTGGTTTATTTTTTTATGATTTTGTTTATTATACTGTACTTATGATTTGGTTTATGTGTGTGAATGATGTGTGAATGTGGGGGGGGTGGCATTCCTGATGAAATAAGGGTGTCACCCTCAGTTTTGGTGGAGTAGGGATCCCCAGGACCAGGGAGAAGTGATCCCAGGTTCCTGAACGGTGTATGAATGCACAGTGACATAATTGGAGCCGTGGCGTGGCGTTACTGCTCCCAAGTACCAAAGGGGGGGGGGGACGACTTGGATCTAATCCAATTCGATGTGCATGTGATGTGTCTGTGCTAGGGACCACAGTGGTGTGCATTCATGCATTCTCATTGTGAGATAATTAATGTGCGTTTTCTGTGAAAAAAGACATTCTCATTGTGATATAATTAATGTGCATTTACTGATCAAAGATACATTCTCTTTGTGACATTATTCATGTGCATTTACTGTGCAAACATACATTTTCATTGTGACATGATTTCTGTGCGTTTTTGGTGAATCAAAAAAATGTCATTGTGACATGATTTATGTGCATTTACTGTGAAAAGATGCCTTCTGCAAGGCGTCTCCTGATTGCTGTGCCCTCAGCAGACCGGGTAGAGTGGGTTAGGGGGGGATTGCCTGGGTGGGGGGTCAGGTCAGCACATAAGTCAATATGCAGTCCCCTTCTCATGGCAAAGTTGTGGAGTATACAACATGCCCCAATTATTTGGCACACAAAGTCTGGGGAATACAACAATGTACCCCCAGTCTTGTCCAGGCATCTGAAGCGGGACTTCAGAAGCCCAAATGTGCGTTCCACAACTGCCCGGGTGCGAATGTGCGCCTGGTTGTAGCGTTGCTCTCCTGGGGTTTGGGGGTTCCTGAAGGGGGTCATCAGGTGGGGTCCCAGGGCATATCCAGAGTCACCTGTAAGGGAAAAGACAGGAGGATGTTAGTCATGCATGTGCCCCTTGTGATGTCTGCATCATGGGGGGGGACATACCTGACACCAATGTCACTCACCAATCAGCCAGCTGTCTCCATACACGTTCATCTCCAAATCTCGGGAGATGTTGGTCTGCCGGAAAATAAAACTGTCATGGCACGAACCAGGAAATTTAGCACAAACGTGCCAGATGAGGCCATGGGCATCTACAATCACCTGCACATTTATAGAATGCCAGCCTTTTCGATTCCGGAACAGGTGCTCAGTGTCATGGGGGGGCTGTAGTGCCACATGTGTACAGTCTATTGCCCCGATGGTCCGTGGGAACCCATCAATTTCATAAAAGTCCGTCATGGTTTGCAGACGCTGGTCCTCCTGGGTGGGCTTTTGGAACTGATTGCCCATGCGCCGCAGTATTGCAGGGACCACTTGGTGGACACACCTGCTCATAGAGGACTGGACCATCCCAGACAGACCTCCAGATGCGCGCTGGAAAGACCCAGTGGCCAGAAAATGTAATGTTGACATTACTTTTTGGAGAGGTGGCAGGGCATGGGATCGTTGGGTTGGGGTGGTGAGATCATCCTTCAGGATTTCTGTGAGCTCCAGGATGGCTTCCCTGTTAAATCTGTAGTTGCCATACACCTCTGAAGCAGGCATGGCAAACAGATCTCGCCGTGGGCGGTAAACCCTCTCCTGTGCCCTCCTCCTCCTCCTCTGTGCCCTCCTCCTTCTTTGTGCCTGTAAAGTGGCGAGTGCCGTTACAATCATTGATGGCCCGGGCATTTTGGCAGTCAGATTGTTGTCCTGCAGAGATGTGTTGTCAGCTCTACCTCTATTCAGTTGCTTGAGCAGACCCTTACACGCATTTGTGTAAAATTAGGTCTGCTTTTATAAAGTGTAAATTTGCGCAGGGAAACTAACAGGTGCGCACAGGGCGTAATCTACGGCGCACACACTTAATTTTGTGGATCGCCCTATCTCCCTCATTTGCATCTTTGCCTATCAAAAACAGCGGCGTGACTAGCGTAATTTGCGTCCGGGGATGCGCAGGTGTAATTATTTTAGGTAGGACGGAAAACCCGGATTTTAAGGCGCAACTCGTTTTGAGGATCGGGCGCAAAGATACGCGCCGTGTAAATTTAGAAAACTCTGGTTAAGTCGGCGCATCTGCTTTGAGGATTTGGCCCTGTGTTCCGACAATCACGGACGCCTTTTCATCCTCGGACAAGAGGACGTCCATGATTGGTGGAACACTGAACACAGTGGCCCGGATTCAGATAGAATTGTCTATCTATCGGCGGGCGTAACGTATCGCAGATACGTTACGCCACCGTAAATTTGGGCGCAAGTTCCATATTCAGAAAGGTCTTGCACCCTATGTTACGGCGACGTAACGTATGTGTGTCGGCGTAAGCCCACCTAATTCAAATGGGGATGATGTGGGCGTGTTTTATTTAAATGAATGGTGACCCCGTGTATTTAACGTATTTTACGAATGGCCCATGCGCCGTTCGTGAAAAAATCCCAGTGCGCATGCTCGAAATTACGCCACAAATCGCCATTGCTTTAGACAGGAACGTAACTTACGTACAGCCCTATTCGCGAACGACTTACGCAAACGACGTAAAATTTTCAAAACTCGACGCGGGAACGACGTCCATACTTAACATTGGCTATGCCTCATATAGCAGGGGTAACTTTACACCGGAAAAAGCCTAACCTAAACGACGTAAAAAAATGCGCCGGCCGGACGTACGTTTCTGAATCGGCGTATCTACCTAATTAGCATATTCATCGCGTAACTATACGGAAGCGCCACCTAGCGGCCAGCGTAAATATGCAGCTTAAGATACGACGGTGTAAGACACTTACGCCGGTCGGATCTTAGGGAAATCTATGTGTAACTGATTCTATGAATCAGTCGCATAGATACGATGCCGCACACTCAGAGATACGACGGCGTATTCGGAGATACGCCGTCGTATCTCCTTTCTGAATCTGGCCCAGTGTCTGCCGGGAAACTGAGTCCGAGGTTTACAGAACGTCCGTGATAGGCGAAACTGTGTCTGCTGAGAAACGCCTATCACGGAAGGGACCAGGAGGAGACCGTGAGTTTTAAACAATGAATGGACGCCCGCAGCCTGTCAATTTCAGGTACACTGACAATGGGCACAGTGACGATGGTCACAGTGAGGATGGGCACAGTGACAATTGGCACAGTGAGGTTGGCACAGTGAGGTTGCAATGGGCACAGTGAGGTTGGCACAGTGAGGTTGCAATGGGCACAGTAAAGGCATGCAAATGGGCACTGTTGACCCTCTTTTCCGCTTAGCTGCTGCATTCTCACCCTCGGCTTATACTCGAGTCAATACGTTTTCCCATTTTTTTGTGGTAAAATTAGGTACCTTGGCTTATACTCAAGTATATACGGTACTTACATTGGTCCAAGTTGAATCATTGGAACTATGCAAAAATATCCATAACTGGAATTAATCTTCAGCCCTCGTTCACATTGAATGTGGCTTTGAAATCGTGTGACTTAATCTGAAATCACACAATTTCAAAGACACATGCCAGTGCGACTTCAGCTGCGACTTGGAAGACATCTGTGGGACTTCATGCACAGATGTCTATGCAAGTTGCTCCCGAAATCGCCAAAAGTAGTGCAGGAACTGCTTTTTCAAAATGATGCGGCACCAAAAAGTCGACAGTGCCATTGCCGACAATAGGGTGGGACTTGTCATGTGATAATCGCATGACAAGTTGATCCGGTGTGAACTGGGGCTTAATGATGTTTTTTGTTACATTAATTACATGTATTTGTGTCTTTTATATGTGCCAGGTGTTCAGCTTTAACATAACAATCTGTCAGTCACCTGTGCAGAATTCTGTTCCATTCCGCTGAGCATCTTTCTACCCTGGGGCAAAAAACAAACAAACAGCAGAACTAAACTGGCATCTACAGGGAGAAGTGGATGTTCCTGTCCCTCCTTTGTCTCGGCAGTGAAGCAGAAAGCAGGTCATTGGGGATGCTGGTGGGCAGGAACGATGGCAGCAGACAGACTGTATTTCTTCATTTCCAGATATCATGCCAGAGAGCTAGCACTTGTGTTTTCGATGGCTGATTACATAATAAAAGAATCTGGTGAATGTATAAAAGCAGAGATGATCAAACCATAGCAATAGTAAAATAGCACAAATGATTGTTTAAAACAAATCTTTCACATAATTACAGGAAAAATAGCTTTCTTCATTGCAGAAAAAACTACAGAAATCCCCTTTTCTTTTTAAAAGTATAAACAAAGCCAGCTAACATTGGGGCCTAAACTGTATGGCACTACATGTATTACTGTCTTTTTGAGACTGCTTGCAGTGAGTTGCTTTTGGGACTGCTAGGCAAAAAGGCAGTCTCTTGTTGTGCTAAACTGAAAAACAATGGTGTAATGAACATAGCTGCAGTTGCTCACCAGTCCTGGTATACAGCAGACTTTGGCCTAGACACTTGTCTGTTCTTAAGAATCCGGGGCCAGATCCTCAAAAGGGATACGACGGCGTATCTACTGATACGCCGTCGTATCCCTGTTTCTATCTTTGGAACTGATCCACAGAATCAGTTTCCAATAGATAGGCAGAAGATCCGACATGTGTAAGGGACTTACACTGCCGGATCTTAGGATGCAGTACCGCATCCGCCGCTGGGGGCATTTCGAGTCGAAATGCCGCTTCGCGTATGCAAATGAGCACTTACGGAGATCCACGATGCGGTTTAGCTTCGTGAAATCTCCGTAAATACTTACGTTGCAATCGTAAAATTAGGGCTGCTTTTACAAAGTGTAAACTGTTTACACCTTGTAAAAGTAGACCCTTCTTACCCGCGACACTGTTATTTTTTTTTATTATTTTTTTTCCGCCGTATCTTTTTTTTTTCCGACACAACTTTTTTACCCGGAGCGATTCTCAAAACTCGGCGTAACGTAAAACCACGCTATGCACGTCGGGAAAATGACGTCGTGAGCATGCGCAGTATGTCCGGCGCGGGAGCGCGCCTAATTTTAATGGGACTCGCCCCATGGAAATAGGAACGCCTTGCGCCGGACGGATTTAAGTTACACAGCCGAAAAATTCTAGGTAAGTGCTTTGTGGATCGGGCACTTAGGTAGAAATTTTGCGGCAGTGTAACTTAAATCAGAATATTTAAGTTATGGCGGCTCTTTGTGGATCTGGCCCTTAGTCCTCAAAAGCTCAGTCCCAGCACTAGGTCCTGACCTCAGCATGCAGATCTCTCTAGCTCCAGTCCCCCGCACTCTGGTGTCTGGTGTATTCACACACAGGCATCACAAGATCATAAAATAAAGTTTTGGCTTTAAAAGTTTTACACAAACTTGATATTTCTTGTAAATGTTAAAAAAAAGGCAGGGTGGGAAGAAGGCAACAACCTTTAACCTGGACTGCAAAAACAGTAGTTTGTCCTCCATGAATTACAGCAGGGCGATTTAACAAGTAACCAAGGCATGGACAGATATTTAGTTTTGCCTGTCAATAGGAAGATGCATTTAAAAAATTCAGATGTGTGTTCATGCTCCATAATTATAAAGTATCTATTGGGTTTTCATATCGCTAGTTTAGATATAAATATTGCCCAGTGATCTCTTGTTTAAATATACAATTTATACACAAATAATAGCCTATTGTAGTACCCAGACACATAAGCAGTGCAGGAGTCCATTAATAAAAAAGCTTTATGTGTCAGCAGTCATTATTTTTCTCCACAAGGAAAGTGTCAAGTCAGAGTACATGCCCCAATAATTCTAATCCCATGCAAGAAGAGAGGACAGAACAGGATCTAGTGAACCGTTAAGTCTTATGGAAACATGAAAACCAAATGGACTTATGGCAAAGAACAAAGCATACATACAGTAATCAATAGCAACCAGTCAGCAATTCTGTTTAAATTTTATTTTATTGATTTTTAAAATGAAAAATAACATTTGTTGCACACAGAGGTTGCATAGAACAGTCCAACATTCATAGGTGTACAAAGATGAAGATTAGGAAGTAGGGGGGACCAGTGAAAGTGGGACTCCTGTTTCAGGGGATTCCTGTAAAGTGACTTTAAGGCCTCGTACACACGACCGAACATGTCTGCTGAAACTGGTCCGCTGACCAGTTTCAGCAGACATGTTCGGTCGTGTGTACGGCCGACTGGACAAATGTCCGGCGGATCGGACAGGTTTCCAGCGGACAAAAATTTCTTAGCATGCTAAGAAACATGTCCGCTGGAAGCCTGTCCGTCGGAAGTGATTCGACGCATGCGTGGAAGCATTGACCTTCCAGGGTCGCGCACGTCGCAGCGTCATCATTGCGGCGACGGCGCGGCCACGTCACCGGGCTGTCTGTCCGCGCGGATTTCGGTTTGATGGTGTGTACAACCATCAGACCGAAATCTCCGAGCGGACATGTCCGATGAAAACGGTCCGGCGGACCGTTTTCATCTGACTGTCCGGTCGTCTGTACGAGGCCAAACAAGTCTGCCTTCAATCACGGGAAGACTAGAAACCTTTGGTCCTTTAATGATGGGGACAAATTTCTGAATTTCTGTGAGCTACAGAACGTGTTCTATGCAAAGTGTGCCATTGTGCCACATTATAATTGTTGGAAAGGTACGTTTTCCTAAAGGACATGTGAAGAACCTTTTTAACATCTTCCAATATCAGCTTCATTTTGAGCTCTCTGCACTTGATCTCATGATATCTATGAACCAAAAAGAAAGTTGGTGCTACATAATACCCAGAATGCTACATAATACCCATCACTGACTGCAGGTTCCACGCTAAACAATGTGTGAATGGTAAAGTGTGGTAACAAAAATGGTAAAACCCAGCACAACAGATGATAAATGGTTCCCCCCAGTCCTCCTACAACCAATATGGGAAAGCAGTGTAGGCTGCTTCCTGGTTGCCATATTGCCAAATATTTTTTTGTCTGCACAGGGTTGCTTGTAAGAAAAGGGGCACTACATACTTGGTCAGGTTTCAGAAATACCTGCTCCCTTGCTGTAACTAGTAGATGTACATTCTAGTGGAAGGAACCACTGTTAGCAGCAGGGATAACAGGTATTCGACACACCCAAAAGGTGCAATAACAGGCAACAGGTAAGTGGCTGCATTACAACACACAGGCCACCAGAAAGTTAAAGCAGATCAAGCAGAAAATTTCGTGGATCAAGATCCAAGAAAAATTATCCAGCATACTGGCTGATTCGTCTGAGATGTTCCATGAAACTTGGGCTCCCTGGGCTGATTATGTCGGTGTTCCTCTTGTCCCTGTACATGAATAAGTTCTCTTGATTACAGTTAGGCATTATACTCCCCCTCCCTTCCCTGCCCCTCTTCCCTTTTTCTCTCTCATCTTTTCTATTTAGCTACCTTTTTTTTGCTATCCCTTTCGTTCAACGTTCTCTTGACTACATACCTGAGCGATTTTCGCGGGGTTACGGTCTTCCGGAATATTATACTTATATTAGGGTTTTTTTTTGTTTTTTTTAATGGGAAGGACACTGCTTGAGCTTCTCTCAGATTGTTTCAGAATTCTTACCCGCATTAGTAAGAGTAGTGTGGGGGAGGGAGAGGGAGTGGGGGGGCCGGAGGCCTTACTCTTGGCACAGCAGGTTCCCATTTGGGGTGCTGAGGGCTTAGGCCCCATACACACGAGAGGATTTATCCGCAGATACGGTCCAGCGGACCGTTTCCACGGATAAATCCTCTCAAAGATTTCCGCTGATTTCGATGGGATGGAGTGTACACACCATCGCATTGAAATCCGCGCGGAAATCCTCTGCCGATGACGTGTCGCGCCGTCGCCGCGATTATGACGCGGCGACGGGCGCGACGCTGTCATATAAGGAATTCCACGCATGCGTCAAATCATTACGACGCGTGCGGGGAATCCCTTTGGACGAATGGATCCGGTAAGTCTGTACAGACGAGCGGATCCATCCGTTGGAATGGATTCCAGCAGATGGATATGTTGTGCAGCACAGCAAATATCCGATCTGCTGGAATCCATCCCAGAGGAGATTTCTCCGCGGAAACAGATCCGCTGGCGTGTACATACCATAGGATCTATCCGCAGAAACCCATTTGCTGGGATTTATCTGCGGATGGATTCTATCGTGTGTACGGGGCCTTAGGCTCCGGATTACCCTTGGGCCCGGACCCTTTCCAACAAAGTACTATCTCCACATGTCTTAATGATCTTTCTTTTCCCCGCCATAAACTGACTTTCGGGTAGTCCTTCTATTATCTCACTGACCTTCCCGGTTTTAATTATTATTATTTTCTTTGCATTTATTCGCTTTAATCGCAATATGATGTTTACCGCCCCTAGGGGCTTTATGCATTTTTTTTGATAAGCTTATGTGATGACTGTAATCCTGTTTAAAAAACTCAATAAAAATGTATTGAAATTAAAATAAAAAGAAAGTTAAAGCAGTGGTTCACCCTAAAAAAACAGTTTCTACCATGAAATCCAGCATACTAGCGTGAGCTACAGTATGCCTTTTTTTTTTTTTTTTTGCGCTGTACTCAAAGTTTAATCCTGTAGTTAAGTTTCAGACTCCCGCGGGGAGTAGGCGTTCCTATGCAGAGGGGAACATGATTGAAGGCCGGCTATGGCACGTCACGCTTCCCGAAAATAGCCGGAGTAGGACTCGGCTCTTCACGGCGCTATACGGCGCCTGCGCACAGACTAGGAGCTGACTGCGCAGGCGCCGTGAAGAGCCAAGTCCTATTTCGGCTATTTTCGGGAAGCGTGACGCGCCATAGCCGGCCGTCAATTATGTTCCCCTCTGCATAGGAATGCCTACTCCTCGCGGGGAGTCTGAAACTTAACTACGGTATTAAACTGTGAGTACGGCGCAAAAAATAAAAAATAAAGGCATACTGTAGCTCACGCTAGTATGCTGGATGGCATGGTAGAAAAAAAAATGATCTTTCTTTTCCCCGCCATAAACTGACTTTCGGGTAGTCCTTCTATTATCTCACTGACCTTCCCGGTTTTAATTATTATTATTTTCTTTGCATTTATTCGCTTTAATCGCAATATGATGTTTACCGCCCCTAGGGGCTTTATGCATTTTTTTTGATAAGCTTATGTGATGACTGTAATCCTGTTTAAAAAACTCTTCACGGCGCTATACGGCGCCTGCGCACAGACTAGGAGCTGACTGCGCAGGCGCCGTGAAGAGCCAAGTCCTATTTCGGCTATTTTCGGGAAGCGTGACGCGCCATAGCCGGCCGTCAATTATGTTCCCCTCTGCATAGGAATGCCTACTCCTCGCGGGGAGTCTGAAACTTAACTACGGTATTAAACTGTGAGTACGGCGCAAAAAATAAAAAATAAAGGCATACTGTAGCTCACGCTAGTATGCTGGATGGCATGGTAGAAAAAAAAATGTTTTTAGGGTGAACCCCCGCTTTAAGTATGTATATTGACTTTTCTCTAACTGGTTTTGGTATTTTGTACAAATAACCATGTATTGACAGGGTCACTTTAGCTGTAATGAATTTAATCATGTAACTGATATGACATTTTATTTCTCTAAATGCCTGGGATAATTTTTTTTAACATAAGTTATATAGCTAAATACATTATTATTAATAAGCAAAAGGTATATACCGGTATTTTTTATTGCCTCTGATGAAAGATTAGCTTGTCTTTTACTGGACATCTATCTTTTGACCAAGAATTAACAATAAGAATAAATAATTCACTTGGTGAAGGTCAAGCAAACCTTTTATCACCGTTGACCATTATGGTACTTGGTAAGAAAGAAGAATGTGTGTTGTACTGCTTGTCCCTCTAGGGCTCGTCTATCTGTATCTTCCATTATTTTGTCACTGGTCCTTCCTCTTTTCTTCCTCTTGACTGGTTGTCCCTCACGTAACCCCCTCCCTTTCTCTTTCTCTCTTTCTGCTTCTTCTTCTGCCTGTGTCAGTATCACAGTTTGTCTCTTGGTTGCCTTCTGCTGATGATGGTCAGACCCAGAGTTTTCGCCATCTGCGTCTGATACGGCCCCTAGCAGGTAAGTGCTTTTCCCCTCTGGGGTTTTGACGTTGGAAGGGTAGGTGGGATCATATCATTGCAAGTCAATAATATGGTTACAGCACCCAAATACATTAGAATATTATCTGATCATGTCAAAATTAGGAACACGTGTTTCTGAACTACTAAAGAATGTGTCACGTAGTTTCTAACCATTTACAAGATACTTGATGGAGATGCAGCTCAGCACAAGGATGTAAGATTAAAATCCCCAAAGTGTTGATCATATGCTAATTACATCAGCCTTATTGGCAGTATGAGGTTTCATCATGTATTTGCAAATGTATGACACTAAGGCTTTTGCTTTCTTTTTTTCTTTCTTTAGTAGTTCTTTAGTTTCTTTTTTATTTTATTTTTGTATTAGTTTTCTTTTGCAAGCCTGTTAAATGTTAAAGACTGTATTATGAGCTAACACAGACCCTTTGGGATCTATGATGGGATACAAGGTTAATGGCTGTCAGGGATTACAAACAGAAGCAAGATTCCAGAGCCCAAATGCCCTTTTTATTTGTAAATCCAACAGCATTTGCAATTGGCTAGACTTGGAAAATGTATGAATTCCTCACCTGTGGTGTTCCCAAATTATTACCCACAGCCCACACATAGCATACCCTCCCAAATCCTTTCTTTCATGTGCTCCCAGAAAAATAACCGAACTTCTCCACTCCAGTCATCTGCACTCCTCAGGAACACCCCCTTTGGGAAAGGGAGAAATAGTTCTAGGTCACTGTTCAATCCCTGGGCCAGATAATCAAAACTTGGATAACAAAAGGTTCTTAAAACTGAAGTTTAGCTTAAATTTTTTTATATATATATCTACAGCTTTAGTTACATTGCTTACCTGTAAATAGCGTGTCTCACGATGTGAAGGCTGCTGGATTGTGTAGAAATCTTCACTGCAGGGTTGTCCTGTCCTCTTCCTGTTGCTGAACGGGACTCCCTCCCTCATGCCCTCTTCTCCATTGAGAAAAGTCCTGTGCCTGTAACATGACATGTGAATTTGGGGAAAGAATCCTGTGACTGTCGGATTCTCCCCTATCTTGTTTCATTTGCCCACAGTTCTGATTTAATACATTTCAACATTTCCAAGAATTTTTTTTGGGGGGGGGGGGGGGGCAAAAGCCTGCAGCTCTCACAAGATACCTCCGAGGCAAGTAGGCATGGGTGCTTAGGGAATTTAAGTATACAGTGCCTATCCAAATGCATTCCAGATGACTACTTCCAAATATCTAACTACTCTGAAGTCTACAGGTACCTTTAGTTTGACCACACCCTTAGGCCCCGTACACGAGGAGACATGTCCGATGAAAACTGTCCGCGGACCGTTTTCATCGGACATGTCTCCTGGGAGCTTTTGGTCTGATGTGTGTACACACCATCAGACCAAAATCCCCGCGGACAGAGAACGTGGTGATGTAGAAGACACCGACGTTCTCAAACACGGAAGTGCAATGCTTCCACGCATGCGTCGAATCAATTCGACGCATGTGCGGGATTTCGGGACGCTGGTTACACGTCATAACCAGCGGACATGTCCGATTAGGTGTACTAACGATTGGACATGTCCGACGGACATGTTTCCAGCGGACAAGTTTCTTAGCTTGCTAAGAAACTTTTGTCCGCTGGAAACCTGTCCGCTAGGCCGTACACTCGGTCGGACATGTCCGCGGAAACTGGTCCACGACCGTGTGTATGCGGCCTGACAGATTTTACCTATTTTAATAAAAGGTGACAGTCCTTCCAGTTGTAGTGACAGCTGTAAAGGAGGCTAACATTACTTTTTTTTTGTCATTGTATGATATTCAGTCAGTCACAGAGTTTGAAGTGAAGCTGACTTTGTCTAAAATGTTTCCTAGATAGCAACCCTTATAAATTGCAGGCAACTTGTGATGCTTCCAGGTACAGTATACTGTATGTTGTAATCTTTAGATCAATCCATGTGAGTCTGTGCAGAGTAGAGACCCCTTAGATTCTAGGCCAGGCTGTACATGGAGCTTTGACCTCTGGCCAAGTTTAGACTAAAGACTTTGCCATGCCTGTGCTAAATCATGTTCCCTGTAATTTAAATACAAAAACGTCGGCAGACAGCATAGACTTTGGTATATGGCACATAAATGAAAGGCGAAGAGGCTTAATCGTGACCAAAGGCCATACACACGATAAGAAGATTGGACAAACATGGCCTTATGACGAACGATCGGTTGACTATCTGGTCACTAGTATAGTGCTTTCGACAGCCGATTCCGACATTTCAGATGACAAAAAATGAAGATGCAGGCTAGAAAAGTTTAAGTTTAATGTGTACAGTAATTGTGGGAAATAATAGAAAAGAACAAATTGTGCATGCTCAGAAGAATAGAGCAACCCTACACTTCCTCCTCTACTACGCTAGTACGTAGCTAGGTTTGCCTTTGTCTGCCGAGAATTTTCGTAGTCAACACCATTCCAACTACCGTACATCTCGTTCACCAGTGCCGCATGTCAGGGACCACCAGTGCCGAATGTCAGGGACTACATGTCAGGGACCACCAGTGCCGAATGTCAGGGACTACCATGTCAGGGACCACCATGTCAGGGACCACCAGTGCCGCATGTCAAGGACCACCCGTACCGCATGTCATGGACCACCAGTGCCGAATGTCAGTGACCACCATGCCAGGGACCACCAGTGCCGAATGTCAGGGACCACCAGTGCCAAATGTCAGGGACCACCAATGCCACATGTCAGGGACCACCAGTGCCGAATGTCAGTGACCACCATGCCAGGGAACACCAGTGCCGAATGTCAGGGACCACCAATGCCGCATGTCAGGGATCACCAGTGCCAAATGTCAGCGACCACCATGTCAGGGACCACCAGTGCCGAATGTCAGGGACCACCATGTCAGGGTCCACCATATCAAGGACCACCATGGGACCGCCATGTCAGGGTGGTCCCCGACATGGCGGTCCCATGGTGGTCCCTGGCAACCACCATGTCAGGGACCACCAGTGTAGAGCGGGGATTATTATCAGAAATCACTTGTATGAAACAGCTGGGATCTCCCGCTATGTCAGGTATTGTATATGAGAACACCGATCGCTGATAGTTGGACTGCAAGCTGCAGTCCCAACTCATTGCTGGTCTCTTGCTTCAGACAGCTTCAGACAGCCCATCAGCCAGATGTGACCGGGATAGGCCCCATCTCCGGCCTAGCAGCCCGACCAATACAACACACGTCAGACAGCCGTCCAGGTGGCACACATCATAGATCACCTGACTCCCCTCTATTATATAGGCTCTCCCAGCAGGCCAAGGGATTCAATAAAACCGTTAATAACCGTTAATATCCCTGGCTACCTCCTCCCTAGAAAATGTGGTTAGGGGGCAGGTAAACAAACCCTGTAAAAACCCAATCTGAAAGACAGTATCGTCACTAGTGTTGGGCACCCCGGGCACATTCCCTGCATCTCCTGTGGGGTATCCCAGGTCGCTGATTCCATGATTACTGTCGCATGCTGCAGCTGGCATCTCCCCGCGCCAGCTGCCTGTAACAGGTAGTAAGTAGTGTCTCATCACACAAAATGAGGAGGAGCCTGGGAAGGACTTCCTGCTACATATCTGCCATGCTACATCTAAAGTGTGTAGGTTTCAGGGTGACGGGGAGGGAATTGTACTGGGGACACAAGGGGGGGGGGGGGGTAACAAACATTTTGTGCTGGACTGCTAGGTATAAGAGAATTTATGCTAGAAGAGGGATTTGGAGAGGGAAGGACATAGAGGATATGTGCTGAGAGGGAGGATTTGAGAAGATGGATATGTGTTCGGTGAGAGGGGTTTCGGGGAAGGGGCATTTGTGTTGAGGGGGAGGATTTACGCTAGGAAAGAGTATGTGGGGGGAGATGTGTTCTAGTAGGAAGGATTTGGGTATGGAGGGGATATGTACTAGGAAGGATGATTTGGGGAGGGAGGAATTTTGTGCTGGGGGAGTAAGGTGTAAGTAGGAAGGTGGGATTGAGGAGGCATGGATTTTTGCTGGGAGGGAGAGGGGATTTCAGAAGGGGAATATTTAAAGGGAGGAGGGAGAATTTTTGCATTTCTGTTTGGGGAAAATTTTGTCTTGTACATGGAATTTATCCTTTGAGGGTCAACATGTGGATAAGTACTGGATTTTTTGGGGGGACTTGATCGGAAAGCTCAATACTTTTGGAAATATAGTGTATGTAAAGTGCCAGGGATTTAAATAAACATTGTTGCAGATTCCTACCTTTTGTTATTCTGAAGAAATAGCTGTTTGTCTGTGTCCATGTGTATAATATGAATGGGAGGGATTATATATGTATCAATAAGCTGCTACACCTGCAGGGCTCTAATGAGGAAAGTGACAGGGTCTGCATCCCTTTAGATGTGTTTCCCTCACAAAAAACATAATTTTTGTTACAGGGCATGCCCAAAATCTGTCTTGTAACTTATTGCAGACTTCAGGGAAAATCAGTGAGCCAATCACACAAGGGGAAAATTACATTTCTCGTGGGGGAGTTTGCCATATTGCATTTTACAGAAAGTTACAGCGCTACAGATTGAAAGGAAAGGTAATTATTAATGACATTATTCAGCTACAATATGACTTGTGTTGCAGTTTTACAGTATATGCAATTACCCTTTAGGCTGGGTTCACACTAGTGTGAATTGAATGTGGGTTTTCCTGCATCCAATCCGCATGACAGGAGATTGTGACCGCCTCTCTATGGAGTCGGTGTCCTGTCAGAAAGCTGCTACCCATCAGAATATGTAACGGAAGTGACGTTCCGCCACGGCCATCTTGGTACACCCCACACTCGTCCGCAGTAAGCCTACAGTCAGAAGGCGGCAAGCAGACATCTTTTTACACCCACTGAAGTCTTGCATTTCACACATAGTTTTACCAGTTAACTGAGCTTATATAGTCAAACACAGTATTTGGAAGTCTGTGTGCTGCTTTGATGTTGAATTTTAAAAGCATTGGCAAGCCTGCTGATCTTACAGGTTTGCTAATCTGATAGAACACCGCTGCTTTTAAAATTCAACATCAAAACAGTTTGACGGATTTCTAAATACTGAATTCCACTATATAAGCTCAGTTTACAGGTAAAAATAAGTGTGAAATGTAAGACTTTGATGGGTGTAAAAAGATGCTTGCTTGGCGACTTCAGACTATAGGCTTACTGCGGACGAGTGCGGGTGTACCAAGATGGCCGCAACAGAACGTCACTAAGGTTGCATTTTCTGATGGGTAGTGGCTTTCTGATAGAACACATCTCTGGAACTGCTGCGGAGCGAATTGCACAGAGGTCCTGTGCGTGTTTGGCTCAGTTTAAGAGCCAAATTCAGGCAACGATTTTACCCTGATTTGTCCCTGAAACAGAAAACAGGGACGCACAGGACCCCTGCCGTGAGCTGCATCCGGCAGCAGTGTGAACCCAGCCTAAAGCTAAAGAACACTGAAGGTTTAATACCACTTTGATAATTGAATATTTAAATTCCTGCATTAACCCAATCATGACTGGTCCTCTTTAGGCAAAAGGCAGTAAACACCTATTCAAATGACATAATTCTGATGGAATGTTGTGTTTTCACAGTAATTCACATTCAGACTCTTTCCAACAAAAACACACAAAGTAATTATAGAATTGTACGTAGAATTAATATAAGAAAATCCTGTGGTGTTTTTAAACATGGCGCCTATTTGTGTAAAAGTATATGAGATTACGAGGACCACTTATAGTATTTTGTTTTCTAAGTCATAGAAAATGGGGGTTCATTTTAAATAATTAGACTCTGGCGTAGCCAGGAAAGTTGATAAAAACAACTCAGACAGGTGGACATGACAGAACACAGTCTTTGAAGATTGTCTGTGCATGTTGATATCACAGTAGCTCAGCCATAATTCGATGTAGTGCTATGGAAAATAAAACAATGCTTGGATGAAGGCCCATGTTGCAGGAAGTAACTAAGATTCTTAACTGTTTTATATAGGAAATTATTAACACTCGATAGCACAAAACACATAAATTCTCACTGTACTGGGGAAGTATTGTGTGTTTTCAGTGAATACATATTTTGCAGTCCATTATGTTATGACAATACTTGTATATCCTCGAGTTCTTTAACCACTTCCATACAGGGCATTTTCACCCC
Source organism: Rana temporaria (assembly GCF_905171775.1). Classification (NCBI taxonomy): domain Eukaryota; kingdom Metazoa; phylum Chordata; class Amphibia; order Anura; family Ranidae; genus Rana; species Rana temporaria. Next base: position 144,299,384 of record NC_053496.1, on the reverse strand, counting down.
CTTCCTGCCCAGACCAATTTTTCGTTTTCAGCGCTGTTGCACTTTGAATGACAATTGCACGGTCATGCAACACTGTACCCAAATGAAATCTTTATGTTTTTCCCCCCACAAATAGAGCTTTTGTTTGGTGGTATTTGATCATCTCTGCGGTTTTTATTTTTTGCACTATAAACAAAAGAAAAGCAACAATTTTGAAAAAACACCATATTTTTTACTTTTTGATTTAATAAATATCAAATAAAAAAAATAATTGTTTCCTTATTTTAGACCGATACGTATTCTTCTACATATTTTTTTTTTTTAAATCGCAATAAGCGTATATTGATTGGTTTGCGCAAAAGTTATAGCATCTACAAAATAGGGATAGATTTATGGCATTTTTATTTATTATTATTTTTTTACTAGTAATGGCGGCGATCTGCGATTTTTATTGTGACCGTGACATTGCGGCGGACATATCAGACACTTTTGACATGTTTTTGGGACCCTTCACATTTATACAGCGATTAGTGCTATAAAACTGCACTGATTACTGTGTAAATGTGACTGGCATAGGTGTGCGCAGCCTATTACATTAGGGTGTGCACCCCAAAGCTCAAACACACATGCATGTGGGCAATTGACGGTGTCAGTAGAACAGTGGGTGGTGTCAGTGGGCAGGGACTGTTGTCAGTAGTTTCTTTTTATTATTTTTTTATTATTACCTTTTACAATTTTTTTTACAATCATTTTTTATTATTTTCTGTTACAATTTTTTATGAGCACCATTGGGGGGGCTTTGGTGAGATATCAGGGGCCTAAACAGACCCCTGATATCTCATATTTGAGACAAAGAAAGGGGCTGAGGACAAAGATTCCGGAGTCCCTTTCTCTGTGACGAAGCAGCACAACGTGATTAGGGTGTGCCTGGGCACACCTGGCACACCCTGTGCGCACGCCTATGGTGACTGGCAGGGAAGGGGTTAACACTAGTGGGCGCTGAAGGGGTTAAAATGTTCCCTGGGAGTGATTTTAACTATATGGGCAGGGGGACTCACAAGGGGAGGAGACCGATGTGTGTTCCTCTGTACTGGGAACACACATCGGTCTCCTCACCTCTCACCTCTGACAGGAGGTGGATCTGTGTGTTTACACACACAGATCCACACTCCTGCCATGATTGCCGGCAATCGCGGGTGCCCGGACACACGCACCGGGCACACGCACCGGGTCGCGAGCTTGGCCGCGAGTGCGCGCGCCGGGCCGGCAACGCGCGCGCGTGCCCCCTAGCGGCCGCGATGGAAAGGACGTCATATGGCGTCCACTCTGAGGGATAGACAGTTCCTGCCGACGTCATATTACTATGGCTCGGTAGGGACCTGGTTAAAAGAGATGTAAAGCTGTGGCCAAAAGTTTTGAGAATGACACAAATATTAATTTTGACAAAGTCTGCTGCTTCAGTGTTTTTAGATTTTTTTTTTCAGATAGTACTATGGTATACTGAAGTATAATTACAAGCATTTCATAAATGTCAAAGGCTTTTATTGACAATGACATAAAAAAGAAGGGTCAACACTTCGCCCTGGCATGCTATCAATCAACTTCTGGGCCACATCCTGACTGATGGCAGCCCATTCTTGCATAATCAATGCTTGGAGTTTGTCATAATTTGTGTGTTTTTTTTTTTTTATTCACCTGCCTCTTGAGAATTGACCACAAGTTCTCAGTTGAATAAGGTCTTGGGAGTTTCCTGGCCATGGCCCCAAAATGTTGATGCTTTGTTCCCCAAGCCACTTATCATTTTGCCTTATGGCAAGGTGCTTTAACATGCTGGAAAAGACATTGGGCCGGATTCAGTAAGGAGATACGACGGCGGGGGTCATATCTCCTTACTAAATCTAGCTATAAACAAAATCAGTTATGCATAGATTTCCCTAAGATCCGGCCGGCGTCTCTTAGGCTGCATATTTACTCTGGCCGCTAGGTGGCGCTTCCGTATATTTACGCTAGGAATATGCTTATTAGGTATATACGCCGATTCAGAAACGTACGTCCGGCCGGCGCATTTTTTTACGTTGTTTACGTTAGGCTTTTTTCGGCGTATAGTTACCCCTGCTATATGAGGCGTATCCTATGTTGTTAAGCATGGCCGTCGTTCCCGCGTCAAGTTTTGAAAATGTTACGTCGTTTGCGTAAGTCGTTCGCAAATTATTTTTACAGTTCAAATCGTCTGTATCTGTATTTTCATTTTTATAGTTTTTCATATATACCAATATGCACTATGCAGGTTTCTCTTTTTTAGACATTATGAGGAATTTTCACGAACATGTCAGTACATTCACCAACGCATCTATACACATGTTTCTATTTAGACATGCATACTCATTCATGTTCACACAATTTAATAGTAATTATTATTTTTAAATGAGGGACCTACTGTATCTCTCTACATTTTTATTAGTATAATTACAATATTAATTTTTCTCACTATTCCATGCATAGCGATCTATTATTATTATTTTCACTATTCAATTATCAATTTTTTGTCTTGTCTTCATATACTTATTTAGATTATCTACACTTGTGTATTAGTCATTCTATATTTCACACCACATTTCAGATTTTTAGGATTTATATTTATATCCTAGGTTACATCACTTATATTCACATGAGCTGTTTCAGGTGTCACTATATGGATGCATCACTTTTTTCATTACCATTAAAATTCGGTTACCACAAAGTCTTCTTTTTGGACAAATAAATAGATACATATGCGGTATAACATGATATAGGATATTTTTATATATATATATATTCTTTTTATATTCACCTAATAATAATAATTTTTCTCATATTCACTTTTTCATTTACCTTCTATTAAGGCAGTGTTTCTCAATTCCAGTCCTCAGGCCCCCCCAACAGGTCAGGTTTTCAGGATTTCCATTATTTTGCACAGGTGATTTGATCAGTTTCACTGCCTTAGTAATCACCACAGCCTTTTCATCTGAGGGAAATCCTGAAAAACTGACCTGTTGGGGGGGCCTGAGGACTGGAATTGAGAAACACTGTATTAAGGTGTGGATATAACCAAGTTTTGGAAATGTATTTACATGCATTTGGTGGGGTTATATAAGGAATGGGGGGGGGGATGTGGGTTTTCATACACATGACTTCACTCAACTGTTTTGATTTTGGGAGTGTACCGTGCTCTAATTGATTGCATGTTGCCATAGGTTAATTATTATCACATGTTTGTACTTTTTTTAGTATAAAGTTTATTGCATTTGAACCATTCTTCAGCCATGATTAAGCACTAACCTTGAGTGCGAAACGCGTCGGCTGTACTGTCTTTGTGATCGCTGTGATATTGCATGTTCAGTGGAAAATAAAGACAACTTTATTTTAAGTTATTCCGGAGTGCAGCTGTCCATATCCTTCTCTTCAGTCTACTATTGCTACGTGCATTGCCAGCACCTTGGTAATCCATCGGTCCTTGATTGTGCACAGGGTTCACCTGGAGCGGTGAGAAACCTCTCTCATTCGCGAATAGGGCTGGACGTAATTTACGTTCACGGCGAAAGCAATGACGATTTGCGGCGGAATTTCGAGCATGCGCACTGGGATTTTTTCACGAACGGCGCATACGCAAATGTCAAATACGCTGAGTCGCAATTAATATACATAAATCACGCCCACGTCATCCACATTTGAATTAGGCGGGCTTACGCCGACACACATACGTTACGCCGCCGTAACTAAGGGCGCAAGTTGTTTCTGGATACAGAACTTGCGCCCTAAATTACGGCGGCGTAACGTATCTGAGATACGTTACGGCGGGCGGATAGATACACCATTGTTTTTGAATCCAGACCATTGTTCCTCACCAAACTGTTCTTGGATGGTTGTGAGAAGTTGCTCTCGGAGGATGTTTTTGTACCATTCTTAATTCATGGCTGTGTTCTTAGGCAAGATTGTGAGTGAGCCTACTTCCTTGGCTGAGAAGCAACCCCACACATGAATGGTCTCAGGATGCTTTACTGTTGGTATGACACAGGACTGATGGTAGCGCTCACCTTTTCTTCTCCAGACAAAGGGGGTTATTTACTAAAACTGGAGTGTGCAAAATTTGGTGCAGTTCTGCACACGAACCAATCAGCTTCCAGGTTGTATTGTCAAACAAGCTAAAGTTAGAAGCTGATTGGCTACCATGCACAGCTGCATCAGATTCCGAGTGCACAAGTTTTAGTAAATCTCCCCCAAAGTTTTTTGTGGGATTAGGTTCATTTTCAGGGCAAAGAGGGACCTTGCAATTAACTGCAGTTCATCTGATCACTCTTCATTAACATTCTGGAGTATATGCAAATTACCATCATAAAAACTGAGGCAGCAGACTTTGTGAAAATGTAAATGTGTGTGTCATTCTCAAAACTTTTGGCCACAGCTGTATGGGGTTATTTTTTTTAAATTTTTTTAGAGTGAGACTTACCTAGGAGGATGTAGCATCAGTCTGATGCTGCATCTGTCCCCGGGCGCCTCTAACACTGAGAACCAAGCGATCTAATACGCTCCCTGGAGCACTGGGCTGTGGAGGGGGCAGGAGGCTAAGCCAGGTACCAGGCATGTGGGTGGATCCCGACTCCATTGTCGCGATCTTGCACTGTGATGTCAGCTGAACTACATCTCAAGTAGGTGTGAATTACTGGGCGTGCCGCAATTCATACTGGGAAATGTAGTTCTTACATGAATGAGAGATGCAAACCAGGAAGTGAATGAGAGAAGAGAAACTGGAACGCCAGAGGTGATATAGATGAAGGAATTTAATAGGTATTTACTAGTTTTTTAACAGAATCATTACACTATTCTGTCTGTCTACCGTGCAGACATTAATTTTAGGCAAAACATTTTTTTCCTTTACAACTCCTTTAACCACTTGAGATCTGCGCTGTAGACGAAAGACATCCACAGCACGGCTCTCAAGTGCCGGGAGGACATCCCTGGACGTCCTGTTGTTTACATTCCCTGTGCGCGCCGCTGGTGGCGCGCAGCGGGCAAACACTGTGCCCGGCGCATCGCTGGGGAGCCGATGCGCGTGCCTGGCCGCTGCGATGTCCGCCAGGTACCCGCGATCGGCGGTGACAGCAGGGACGTGGAGCTCTGTGTGTAAACACAGAGCTCCACGTCCTGTCAGGGAGAGAGGAGACCGATGCTGTGTCCCTTGTACATAGGGACACAGCATCAGTCACCTCCCCCAGTCAGTTCCCCTCCACACACAGTTAGAACACACCCAGGGAATACATATAACCCCTTCCTCACCCCTAGTGTTAACCCCTTCCCTGCCAGTCACATTTATACAGTAATTAGTGCATTTTTATAGCGTTGATCGCTGTATAAATGTGAATGGTCCCAAAATTGTGTCAAAAGTGTCCGATACGTCCGCCGCAATATCGCAGGCCTGACAAAAAAAAATAAAAAATCGCAGATCGCCGCCATTACTAGTAAAAAATAAAAAATGAATAAAAATCATAAATCTATCCCCTATTTTGTAGGCGCTATAACTTTTGCGCAAACCAATCAATTATACGCTTATTGCGTTTTTTTTAACAAAAATATTTAGAAGAATTTGTATCGGCCTAAACCGAGGGAAATATTTTTTTTTTAATTGGGATATTATTATAACAAAAAGTAAAAAATATTGGCCCGGATTCAGATACGAGATACGACGGCGTATCTCCTGATACGCCGTCGTATCTCTGAGTGCGGGCCATCGTATCTATGTGCCTGATTCAGAGAATCAGTTACGCATAGATTTCTCTAAGATCCGACTGGCGTAAGTGTCTTACACCGTCGTATCTTAGGCTGCATATTTACGCTGGCCGCTAGGTGGCGCATCCGTATAGTTACACAAGGAATATGCTAATGAGGTATTTACGCCGATTCAGAAACGTACGTGCCGCTGGTGCATTTTTTTACGTCGTTTACGTTAGGCTTTTTTCGGCGTATAGTTACCACTGCTATATGAGGCATAGCTAATGTTAAGTATGGCCGTCCTTCCCGCGCCGAGTTTTGAAAATTTTACGTTGTTTGCGTAAGTCGTTCGCTAATAGGGCTGTACGTCATTTACGTTCACGTTGAATCCAATACGTCCTTGCGGCGTACTTTGGAGCAATGCACTCTGGGATATTTCACGGACAGCGCATGCGCAGTTAAAGAAAAATTTCAAAAACGCGGGGGGCATCTCAAATTTGAGTAAAACACGCCCACAACATCCCCATTTGAATTAGGCGGGCTTACGCCACCACACATACGTTACACCGCCGTAACTAAGGGTGCAAGTTCTTTCTGCATATGGAACTTGCGACCAAAGTTACAGCGGCGTAACCTATCTGAGATACGTTACGCCGGCAGATAGATAGACGAATCTATCAGAATCCGGCCCATTGTGTTTTTTTTTTTTTTTTATTCTGTCTTTTTTTTTGTTTATAGCGCAAAAAATAAAAATCGCAGAGATGATCAAATGCCACCAAAAGGAAGCTCTATTTGTGGGAAAAAATGATAAAAATATAATTTGGGTACAGTGTTGTATGACCGCGCAATTGTCATTCAAAATGCGTCAGCGCTGAAAGCTGGAAATTGGTCTGGGCACGAAGGGGGTTTAAGTGCCCAGTAATGAAGTGGTTAAGGTTGCTTCTCACAGACATCACCACCTTTTCTATTTACCCCATTTGGAGGGACTGTATCTCTTTTGGAGCCAAATACACCTGTCCCTCAGTTCCTCCTCAGTTGTCTGTATTTTGCTCTGATGTATAGACTGCTAGAAAAAATCTATTATTTAACTATAAAACGTTTCCCACTACACTAAACGTTACATCAAATCTTTAAATTATTGTGTAGCCCCCCTCTACCATAGGTAGGTGTTAGAGGTGAGCATATTTGTGGTAGCTGACAGGCAGGTAAATTTAGGCAGGCCTATGCTGCAGGATAGGCCTGTTTGTTTTTTTGATCTGGGGGGCAGGGAGTGGTTAGTGTACAATGAGTGTAACCACCTGTCCTTCAGTTCTTGGACGCATCCCCTGCTTCCAGGGAGAATGTTCTGAATGAGGGGCAGGCTAGGAATTGGAGTGACAGGGAGCCCATGTGAGGAGCCCTGACCAATCCCCCAATTGAAATTGGCAGGGGGCATAAGCTCTTAAAAATAATTTGTACGTGCGCATGCGCGCGGCGCCGAGGACGGTCATGAGCTGATCGAGCTCCGCACAAGCCTCGGCCCTTACCTGCTACAATTAGCGATCGGACGGGCGGATTGTTTCCTAACCAGCACCTACCTTGAGGGGATCGGATCATGCAGCGGAGGACAGCCGGTAACAAGCACAGCCAGCGCCGTCCCTCCCAGCAGACCCGCAAGACGCGATCCTCACAGGCCCTGCAGCAATCCCCACAAGCTAAGATGGCGCCGAGCAAGGGGAACGTCTCACGTGGCGGCTCCCGGGCGCAGCCGGATCTTCTGGACAAGGAGGTGAGGCAGGGAGGGGGAGGCTTGAGCCCGAAAGGCCCTCATTCCCAGATGCATTCTCCCTGGGGACAGACACTGCTACAGCAGGAATCAGCAGCTGGAAGGGGAGGTGGTTCCCCCATGCAACAGGCCTCCCTGCCTAAAATGGCGCTGGGAAGCAGTGACACGCCAGCAGGGAGAGGCCAGGATCTAGAGACTGCTTTACATGGCCCTGGGAATATGATTTCAGTGCAGGCTGTGGTTCACAGGGATCCTTTTTCCTCACAGTCCCAGGATGGAACTCCCTCCCCATGCTCAGATATGGACAATGTGCCTACTCATTCTCCCTTGCTAGACTCCCCTAATAGAACACTGTTAGTGTTTGCTGACTCCCCTGCTTCGTCCACGGACAGACAGATGGCTGAACTCGCTGAGCTATCATTCAGCCAGGATAGTACTGGTCATTCACTGCCCTTAGCCCCTGCTCAGGCTTCATCATACTCTGGGGACGCGGTGCTCCTGGCCAAGTTTTCAGCCCTTTTACAACAGGAATTAACAAAAGCCTGCACAATGATAACTTCAGGGATAAAGTCTGACTTTCAGGACATTGGAGTGAGGTTGGATAGCATTGAAACCAAAATGGATGGTACAGTCAAGCGGGTTAATCAAAACTCTAAGATGATCACTTCGTTACAAGATCAATTAGATGATGCTAACGCAAAAATTGAAGATTTAGAGAACAGATCCCGAAGATACAATTTCCGGGTGCGGGGTCTCCCGGAAACTGTGGTAAACTTAGAGGACACTATCCACGCCTTGATGACGCAATTGATCCCAGATATCTTACCTCATCAGTTAGAACTGGACAGAGTGCACCGCGCCCTGACGGCCCCCAGGCCTGATGGCCTACCACGCGATGTCATAGTTAAACCACACTACTACAGGATCAAGGAGAGAGTGATGATGGAGGCCAGGCAGATGGGTAATGTTACGCTCCTGGAACATCCGGTTCAGATCTTTGCGGACATCTCTCAATCAACAATTCAGAAGAGAAGAACACTTAAACCCCTCTTGAGTCATCTCATCAATCGCCATATCAAGTACCGATGGTCATTCCCGTTCAAACTGTCGTTTTCATACAAGGGTAGATCCCATTCTTTCAACTCGTTCCAATCGGGGGAGGCGCTGCTCCAAGAATTGGGACTGATATCCCTGGATCCCCAGACTCCCACCAGCGCGTCTGGAAGGGGGGATGGGCCGATTTCCCCATTATGGTCCCAGCAGGGCCGTTCTAGAGCCAGAAAGCCCCCCTTGAACACTTGAATTTTGGGCATAGTTGGTGTCTAATTCTATTCTTCCTGTTGTCCCGTTTTGCCCTTTATAGGTTTGCGGGATGAATCCCTCCCACAGTGAGGGTTACAAAAGTTAAGGACGTATGGTTTTCATGCTATTCATGCTTATCCTCTAGTTAATTTTGTATTTTTCTATGCAGATATAATTGTGCACACTGTTTATACTTAGAGAGGATCTGATCCCGAATGGGAATTACAAATTTTTTATTTTTACTTTATTTTTCTGTTTTTACTTCCTCCTATAGGAGATATCTAGTTTGACTGACTGGTGCCACCTGTCCGTCTAGATTGGAGTATACAAAGGGCCGAGGTGGTATCGCATGCCACGTTTTGTGAACTTGTCTCTCCTCTCCGAGTAGAGGTAACTTCACCCAAGTTGATGGGTGTTTTTACACCCCCCGAATACACGCTGATTAACGGTGTGTCAATGGAGGGGAGAGGGGAAATATTTTTTTCCCCCTCCTTTCCATTCTTTTCGATTATTTGGATGTTTTTGTTCATTTTCTTTTTTCTCCGGTTTTTCTCCCGGACACAAATGTTATTAAACCGGTTTAAGATAGCCTGTGATAAGATGAATACATGCCGGTTCTTTCTATGTCTTTTCCTCTATAACCTGATCTTTCTCTTCTTTTCTCGAGTTCACTTCTCTGTTGGTGCATCCCCCTCCCGAAATGAGATACAACTACAATGCCCGGGACGTATCGAGCCTGAGTCCTCGAAGCTTCAAAACCGTGAGTACAGCCTGCCGAATCACCATGGCTGACGGGCCGCCTGTCAAATACACCATTCTTACACATAATGTGCAGGGTATCAATTCCCCCACTAAAAGAGCGAAGGCCTTCCAGCAATATCACAAGATGGGGGTGGATATTTTGCTCTTACAGGAGACACATTTTTCAAAGACTTCTGCCCCTAGATATTTAAATGCGAGATACACAACGGTGTATTCGTCTAATGGCCCTGATAAGAAACGTGGGGTTGCTATTTGTTTTGCCAAGAAGGTCCCATTCACGCCTACCACTGTACTTAGAGATAAGGAGGGTAGATATGTCATGGTGGTGGGGAAAATTAACGAGAGCGAGGTCACCTTCCTGTCGTACTATGCTCCTAATACGGGTCAACTAACTTTCTTTCACACCATGTTGGAGACCATAATGCCCCATGTGGCGGGCCATGTGATCCTGGGAGGTGATAGCAACACGTCGCTAGATCGGGTTCTTGATAAATCGAGCTCTGAGAAGGGGATTTTAAAACACGCCTCTAGATTGAGTGGGGCACTGGCGCGTCTTCTACATAGTTACGACCTGATAGATGTATGGAGGGATGCTCACCCAACTGATAGGGACTTTACACACTACTCTTATGTACACAGGACATATTCACGCATAGACCATGTGTTCACGTTCTCTCCCCTGCTTTCGTTTGTCTCGTCTGCAAAGATACTCCCAATAGCATGGTCGGATCATTCTTCGGTTCAAGTAGTGCTAACTGATCTTTGGGCTAAATCAAGCCCACCATCGTGGCGTATGAACGAATCACTGCTTAACGATCCGATCTTTGAGGGAGAAATTGAGCGGGCGATACAGAACTATTTTAGAGAAAATTTCTCTTCAGTCTCCTCCCCAGTGACGCTATGGGCGGCCCATAAGGCCACGATTCGGGGCACGTTTATACAGCTTGCCACTAAGGTTAAGAGGGAGCGTGAACGCATGATATGTCAACAGGATGAAGAGTTGCGGCGCATCTTGCGTGAGCAAAAATCTAACCCACACCTCGATTTTAGATCTCAAATCGATGAAGCGCGTACAGCTCTGAATTTGAGTCTTACTACGAAAGCGGAGAAATATCTAAGGTGGTCGCGCCATAGATTTTACTCCTTGGGAGACAAACCGAATAAATTGCTGGCAAGAAAACTAACACCTAGGCCGTTTAATCCCGCTCTCCCTAAATTACGTCTCGGGACTGGCCAAGTCACCCAGAACCCCCACAAAATACTTCAAGAGTTTTCGTCGTTTTTCTCCAAACTATATAAATCTTCGGGTGATTTTAATCAAAATCAGGCAGAGGCATTTTTGCGAGATATACCCATCCCCAAGTTAACCAAAGACCATGTAGATCTAATGGAGGAAGAATTTACTATAGAGGAAACTGTGGCGGCCATTAAATCCCTGAACCCTTCTAAATCGCCTGGTCCGGATGGGTTTACTGGACACTATTACCGTAAATATACTGAAATCCTAGCACCGCGCCTTTGTGCCTTTTTCAATGGTTTGCGAAAAGGGCTCCCTCTCCCGTCACAGGAGAATAGGGCGTTCATACATGTCATCCCTAAGCCTAATAAAGATCATAGTGATTGCACAAATTATCGCCCAATTTCACTGATCAATGTGGATCTTAAATTACTGACAAAAATACTGGCCACTCGTGTGAACTCGTTTCTAGCTCGATATATCCACCCGGACCAGGTGGGGTTTGTACCACACAGACAGGCCCCAGATCAGACTAGGAGAATCATTGACATCATATCCGCGATAAATTCGGGTTGGGATGGCGGCGGACGGAGAGGAGCTCTACTGCTCTCGTTAGACCTGCAAAAAGCGTTTGATTCCCTGTCTTGGGACTATCTTTTTTTTATACTAGGACGATACGGGTTTGGCGCAAGATTCCTGACAACACTCCAAACAATATACAGCGCCCCTATTGCAAACTTGCTGGTCAAGGGCTATAAGTCCCGGGATATTTCTATAAATAGGGGTACCCGACAAGGTTGCCCGCTATCTCCTTTGTTGTTCATCCTGGCTTTGGAGCCCTTGGCGACCAAGATTAGAATACATCCTGATATATTAGGGGTTAGTTGTGGAGGGCGGGAGCATAAATGTGCGCTGTTCGCGGACGACATGTTGATGCTCCTCTCCTCCCCGGTCTCCTCACTGCCTACTCTAAACGCGGTGCTGGGACATTTTGCGGCATTTACAGGTTTACGGGTCAATCATTCCAAATCCCAGGCTCTTGGCATTTCTTTACAACCCCATGTAGTTCGTGCTTTGCGCGGACACTACTCTTTTAGCTGGCAGGAAGAGGCACTCCCTTATCTGGGTATTTACTTAACTCCAACCCTTACTACGTTGTATCAGAAAAACTACCCCCCACTGTTTCGAAAGTTGCTGGAGGACCTTCAAAGGTGGTCAAACAAACCCCCGTCGTGGTTCGGCAGGCTGTATTCGGTCAAGATGACCATTTTACCAAAGGTGTTATACCTTTTCAGGGCCCTCCCAATAGCTGTAGTTGGGGCGGACCTCAAGAGGTTTCAGGCTAAATTACTCGAGTACATATGGGACCATAAGAGGCCTAGGGTGAACAAGAAGACACTATACTCTCCGAAATCGGGCGGCGGTTTAGGTATGCCGGACCTTCTAAAATATTTCCATTCAGCTCAACTGGCCCAGTTGATCCGATTTCATACTGGTCGGTCCAAGCCGCTCTGGATGGGGTTGGAGTCCTCTCTGAACCCAGACAGAGAGGTCAGCCACCTTATGTGGCTGAGGGGACGGGATAGACCATCTATGATGTGCCCGTCGTTATCGTTTTCCCTGGGCCTCTGGGATCGCTTGTCAAAAACTTACGGATTCAAGTCGCCACACACTCCGATGGCGCCCTTATTTCACAATCCCCTGTTCACCCCGGGTCTCCGTCCCCAGGACTTCTCCTGGTGGACCAATAAGGGTTTATTGAGGATAGCAGATCTGTGCGATCATAAGGGGGCTTTGTCAAAAACGGTTCTGCAGGAGAAATACGGTCTTCCGAACTCTGAATACTTTAGATATGCTCAAATTACGCATTTTCTGGAATCTTTAAATCGCACTTCTGATCTTACTACATCTACGGCTATGGAACAACTCTGCAGAACCTTTGACAAACACTCTGGTCACATATCATTGATTTATGGACTGCTGTCTTCTGGTACCCAAAAAATGGCCTATATGACTAAGTGGGAACAGGATATTGGTATGGAACTGGACATGGCGGACTGGAGTAAGCTGATCCAGGGAGCCTCTAAGTCATATATCAACACCTCTATAATAGAGGCTAATTATAAAGTACTATTGCGTTGGTATATGGTACCTGCACGTATTGCTAGCTTTGTCCCGGGGGCGTCTCCGCAGTGCTTCAGGGGGTGCAGTGCGGATGGTACTATGTACCACATTTGGTGGACGTGCCAAAGGGTGAGACGTTTTTGGATACGCACTTATAATTTTATCTACTCTCTAACCCAGGTGAATCTTGTTAAGTCGCCTCTCCATGCACTGCTGGGACGCCTGGTGGAGGGAACAACAAAACACTTGAGAAAACTGATAGCTTTTATCTTTGTGGCAGCTAGAATAACCATTGCGAAGTCTTGGAGGTCCCCCACTGTCCCATTTTGTCTACTTAAGTCTAAATTGTCTTGGATTATGGTGAACGAGAGGATGTCAGCCATTCTGAACGACAGAGTAGCGGTTTTTGACAAGGTGTGGGACCCTTGGATCTCTTATCTCACGACGGTACATTGATCTGTGCCAATGAACGGGTTTATACTATTCTGATATCTCCCTCTCGCCGCCGGGGTAGGGATGCACCATCCTCCCTTTTCTTTTTTTTCCCTTTCTTCTTCTCTTTTCTTCTTTTCCCTCCTTTTCCTCTCTATCTTGCTTACTTCTCTTCCCTCTCCTTTTTATACATTTATAAGGCTGTTTCCCATGGTTAATATATTGAATCAGCTTTAACTGACTGTTACTTGTTGACCCCATGGGTCTAGATAGTGCCTCAAATGACAGACCCGGGGCAGGGTCTAAGTTATCCGTCATGATAGATGATTGCAGTAAGAGTATTAAAAGTTGAGTTAATGAAAAATAATTTGTACATTTAACCGATTTTATAGCAAATTACTTCTCTAAGATGTCTCTCTTTCTTCGCTGCGGACCGTTTTCATCGGACATGTCTGCTGGGTGATTTTGGTCTGATGTGTGTACACACCATCAGACCAAATTCCCCGCGGACAGAATATGCGGTGACGTGGCGGCGGCGTCGTCGATGACACGGCAACGTGCACGAACCCGGAAGTTCAATGCTTCAACGCATGCGTCGAATCACTTTGACGCATGCACGGGATTTCGGGCCAGCGGACATGTCCGTACTGACCATCGGACATGTCGACGGACAGGCTTCCATCGGACAAGTTTCTTAGCATGCTAAGAAACTTTTGTCCGCTGGAAACCTGTCCGCTAGGCCGGAAAACTGTCCGGTAGGCCCTACACGCGGTCGGACATGTCCGCGGAAACTGGTCCGACGGACCAGTTTCAGCGGACATGTTCGGTCGTGTGTACAAGGCTTGAAAGTCTGTTTTAGGTGAGTGCTTTCACAGAAAGTACAGTTAGCCCTATTGCCCCCCCCACCCCCCTTTCCCCACTGTAATCTCAATATTTGGAGTTTTTTTCTTATGATGACCCCTACACAACTAATACACTTAAAGGGGTATAATCTATGGATCCATCTCTGGAAGTTTCTGCTATATCAGGGATACCAGGGAGTGTGGGATACTTTTTTTTTTCTTATTGCTTGCTAGATACTATACAGTACATACTGTATATGTGGGAAGCATGCGCCACCTTGTGTCCTAATTTCATTACTACATAATTTAGTGAAAATAAGTTCTATGTCTCAATGTCCACTTTTATCTGTTGCAAAATCCCTTCTAAAAAATGTCAACGTGTGTTCTAGTTTTTTAACTAAGGAGACCATTTATAAATGTCTGAACGTTTCTCCTGTTTTAATTATCTATCTTTTTTTCACAAATTTGTAATACAGAACTAGTTTCTAATTAATTTGCTCCTCTACGTCACTGTTCTTTTTTTTTCTACCATAATATTATATAATTGAAATCCATTTTCCTAGCAAATTCTACCTTTTTTTAATAAAGAGATTGAAAATTAAAAGTCAGCAGCAACAAAAAACTGTTATAAGTAATAAACAGACACTTACCTGTCCCAGGACTGAGCGCTGTCCTCACCCTTCCGATTTCTTCACCAGGCCTCAGTCCCTGGTGCTGGCATACTAACTGTAGATAGCTGGCTGTGACTGCTTGTGGCTTCACAGCCAGCTGCTCACTAAGCACGTGCGATCTGAATGGTCTAGCAGCTTTCTGGGAACTGTGATATGTCCCAGAAGGCTGCAGGGGAGGGATGGGATGTAGGGTTACCAGAGATTTTTTTCTTAGAAAATAGGTGCAGGAACTCAACCACAAACCCGTTCAGATTTCAAAAACAGTAGAAGGGTCTTAAAGGGGCATTTAATACCAGGATTGCATAACATACAGAGTTCATAGTTCAGGGGGTTACACACAGAGTGCAGAGCTGTGACTTGTATACACAGAAACCGGACTTCTGTGGTTTACAAGTGATTGTGGTGAGCAGGCACCAAAGGGTCTGAGCCAAAGGTGGTGGAATTGAGTTCCCTCAAGTTCCCCCTGAAAAAAAGCCCTGAGGGTTACCACCTTTTCTTCACGTCAAACCCGAACACTGTAACTATTTTTTATAGTATAAACTATACATATATTTTGATATTAAATAACATTTCTAATCATATGAAGTTAATAACAAGAGTCCCCTTTACATCAAAGTCCACAGAGTTCCTCTTTTACACCTGAATCCACAGAGTTCCTCTTTTACATCTAAATCCACAGAGTTCCTTTTTTATATCTGAACTCACAGAGTTCCCCTTTTACATCTGAATCCACAGAGTTCCCCATTTACATCTGAATCCACAGAGTTCCCCCTTTTACATCTGAATCCACAGAGTTCCCCTTTTACATCTTAATCCGCAGAGTTCCCCTTTTACATCTAAATCCACAGAGTTCCCCATTTACATCTAAATCCACAGAGTTCCCCTTTTACATCTGAACTCACAGAGTTCCCCTTTTATATCTGAATCCACAGAGTTCCCCTTTTACATCTGAACTCACAGAGTTCCCATTTTACATCTGAACTCACAGAGTTCCCATTTTATATCTGAATCCACAGAGTTCCCCTTTTACATCTAAATCCACAGAGTTCCCCTTTTACATCTGAACTCACAGAGTTCCCCTTTTACATCTGAACTCACAGAGTTCCCCTTTTACATCTGAACTCACAGAGTTCCCCTTTTACATCTGAACTCACAGAGTTCCCCTTTTACATCTAAATCCACAGAGTTCCCCTTTTACATCTGAACTCACAGAGTTCCCTTACACTGTAAGGGGGGACTCTGCAGGCTCTGGGGACTCTAACATAAGGGATGCTCTGGGAACTCTGATTTAAGAGGGAACACTGAGTACTCTGATGTACGGAGAAGACTCTGATGTAAGGGGAAACACTGTGGCTTCTGGTGTAAAGGGGAACTCTGATGTAAGGGATGCTCTTAGAACCCTGATTTTCCTTAGTGTACTCACTCAGAGCCAGGAGAGAGAAGGGGGGAGACTTCAGTCACAGACAGGGATGGATGGTGAGCTCACTTACCCCGTGGCAGTCAGCACCTCTCATCCGGATGTATCTGAGGCTGCTGGACTTCAAATTTCCGGCCAAAACCTTCCTTTTCTGAGGCACAGCAACGGGGATTGGAGTGTGGGCAGACACAGAGGGGTAGAGGTGTTTTGGGGGGGGGGGATTGTTAGTGCTGGTTTTCAGCAGTGTGAAAGCGTGTAACAGACACTCTCAGTTCAGACAACTGCAGCCAGCAACCCTGCTGGAAAGCCATAGTCCAGTCTAAATAATGAGCCTGGGTTTCAGGCCTGCACTTCTGCTCGGACCACCAACTCTGGTCTTGCCTAGTAGGGAGACAGACACTGCCATCTGTACCCACTCCTTCTCATTGGCCTCCTTCCCTGACACCTCAGAACCAGCATTTCCCTCTCAAGCGCCACAGAGCATATGCAACATCCCACGCTAAATGCTACCATGCTATGTTGCAGCATGTATCCCCTAAAGGTCTTGGAACCACATTGATCTAGAGATGCTGGCAGCTGCCCAGGCACAGGCCAATAGGTGGCTTTATCTCCTGCCACCATTCTAGAGGAAGTCCAAAATGCTGCACTTTGAGTAATCTCTCTTTGTACCACTTCCTGATGGAGGCAGGATGACGACAGGATTCCCTCTAATGTGTCTCTAATCCTTTGATTCCTGATAGGCTGCTGCCTCAATGATGCTTTTCATCGTTTTTCTTTAAACTACAGTGGCCAGGACTGGCTGCTGGCAACACTTCCAGGCAGCACCCTGCATTGCACCTGTAGCAAACCCCAGAGGGAGCTGCTTTTGTTTGTTCAGTCCGTTACTCTGCCTTTCAACCCCAATGAACTGCCCCTCTGGCACACCTGGCAATGTGATTAATGGAATAACTCAGCAGGAATACACAACACAGTTCTTCTTGTAGTTTACTTGAAGAAAAGTACAATTCAGGTTAGCATTAGTCATCCAGGACCTGTGTAAGTACCCAGGACTTGGTTGAAACAGTTTAACCACTTACCCCCCGGAACATATTGCTGCCTAAAGACCAGAGTACTTTTTGCGATTCGGGACTGCGTCGCTTTAACAGACAATTGCGCGGTCGTGCGACGTGGCTCCCAAACAAAATTGGCGTCCTTTTTTTCCCACAAATAGAGCTTTCTTTTGGTGGTATTTGATCACCTCTGCGTTTTTTATTTTTTGCGCTATAAACAAAAATAGAGCGACAATTTTGAAAAAAATGAATATTTTTTACTTTTTGCTGTAATAAATATCCCCCAAAAATATATAAAAAAACATTTTTTTTCCTCAGTTTAGGCCGATACGTATTCTTCTACATATTTTTCGTAAAAAAAATCGCAATAAGCGTTTATTGATTGGTTTGCGCAAAAGTTATAGCGTTTACAAAATAGGGGGTATTTTTATGGCATTTTTATTAATATTTTTTTTACTAGTAATGGCGGCGATCAGCGATTTTTTTTTCGGTATTGCGACATTATGGCGGACACTTCGGACATTTTTGACACATTTTTGGGACCATTGGCATTTTTATAGCGATCAGTGCTATAAAAATGCATTAGATTACTATAAAAATGCCACTGGCAGTGAAGGGGTTAACACTAGGGGGCGGGGAAGGGGTTAAGTATGCCTGGGTGTGTTCTTACTGTGGGGGGGGGGGGGTGGCCTCACTAGGGGAAACACTGATTTTCTGTTCATACATTGTATGAACAGAAAATCAGCATTTCCCCTGCTGACAGGAACGAGAGCTGTGTGTTTACACACACAGCTCCCGTTCCCCGCTCTGTACCGAGCGATCGCGTGTGCCCGGCGGCGATCGCGCCCGCCGGGCACACGCACGGGAGTCGGGGGCGAGCGGGGAGCGCGCGCGCCTCCGGCGGCGCGCACGCGCCCCCTAGTGGCGGCTATACGATAGGACATATAGCTACGGGCTCTCGCCCAGGAGAGCCGACCTGCCGCCGTATAATGACGGTGCGCGGTCGGCTACTAGTTAAAGAAAACAGTTAGGAACACTATGCAAACAACAAAAGCAATATTTAACAATATGTACAGATTACATAGACTCCCCAATAACTTTTGGTGTGTGTGGGATGCTGTGGCTAAAGGGGACCCCAGGCCGGCCTACGATACCTCTAGTACACATCTAGTGAAATTATCTCAATACCCGTGGTGTGTACCCTTTAAGAGCAACCGCAGTAATGTCCTGGAGGCAAAGCTTTGCGTTTTATTATCTTCACCGGCAATGTAGGAGCTCTGTGGACAATATTTGGTTGTGGTATTCTATGAAAAGCATTAAAGGTTTCTGGGCAAAGCCTCCTCACCAAATCCTGTACACAGTCAGCGGTCATCCCCTGAGCGATCGATCAATCTTAGATGCAGGTGTGTCGCAGTGGCATTCAGTCCTTGAGCTGTTGCAGGGTGTCCTTCTTTAGCATGGACATTATGTTCCTCTGGGCTGGAGCTGCATGAACGATCTGTTCCTCTGGGCTGGAGTTGCAGGCTGTGTGCCCCTTGGTAGGCCGCGATTCCATAGAGTACAGGAGATGCTCTCCTGATGGGGTGCAGGCACAAAGAGGCTCTGGCCTAGTTTCTCTGGCTGTTTATCTCCTCCCCCACAGTCCTTTGCTACTGTCTGATGATTGGCTCAGGCTCTTCCAATAGAGAGTTTACAGACAACCTCCAATAGGGAGTTTACAAACAAGCAGTTCTGAGAGTCTGTGTGTGAAGAGAGGAAGGGGGTGAAAAAGCCAGACAGCTTTCCCCTAATAGATTAGATCAGTCTGGAGAAGTACCTTAGCACTGTAATTTAGACTTATACACACGATCAGAATTTCCGATGAAAAAAGTCAGATGGAATTTTTTCATCGGACATTCCGACCGTGTGGGGGCCCCATCGGACGCATGCTCAGAATCAAGTCCACGCATGCTCGGAAGCATTGAACTTCATTTTTCTCGGCTCGTCGTAGTGTTTTACGTCACTGCGTTTTGAACGGCCCGGAAATTTGGTCTGACAGTGTGTATGCAAGACAGCTAGAACGGAATTCCGTTGGAATATTCCATCAGATTTTATCCCATCGGAAATTTCCGATCGTGTGTACAGGGCATAAAGGTGCCACACAATGTCTCCGAAGCTTGACCACAGAGGCTCAATTTCTAATGTTTACTGCAGGGTAAATCCTGCACTGGGCCTCTGTTTTTGGCCTATTTCAAGGCTCTGGAAATATTTGTGGCTATTTTCTCTCAGATAATACCCTCTAATGTTTATTTTAAGAGAAACCCTGCCTCTCTCTCTCTCTCTTATATTGAAGTCTAACCATGCTACTTGCATACTGTGTAGCCACAGCACAATATTTGTGTATACAGTGGAACCTTGGATTATGAGCATAATCCATTCCAGGAGAATGCTTTTAATCCAAAGCACTCGCATATCAAAGCGAGTTTCCCCCTAGAAGTCAATGGAAACAAAGATAATTAATTTCACATTGACTTCTATGGCATGCAATATTGCATGTGGCCAGAGGTGGGGGGGCGCCGGAGACACTCGGAAATACTCGAAGACAGCTCGGCTGCACTCGGAAACCCTCAGAAAGGCTCGGAAACCCTAGGGAACTGAGTATTGCGGAGTATTTCCAAGTGTTTCCAAATATTTCCGAACGGCTCAGAACCTGCGCCCCCACACCTCTGGCCAAATGTGGTACTGCACACTCGCAAACCGATTTAGGATTTAAAAAAATAAATTGCTTGTATTGCGAAACGCTCGTTAACCACGTTACTCGCAACACTTATTACTCGTGACATTGATTACACGTTACTCGTGACATTTATTACACGCTAATGTTTATTAAAAGATAAAACCTGCCTCATCTCTTTTATATTGTGGCCTAACCAAGCTGCTTGCATATTGCCACTGTATAATATTTGTGGCTATGCTTTCTCAGATAATATACTGCATTGTAATGTTGATTTCAAGCGAAATCCTGCCTTGTCTCTCTGTATTTAATACAATTGCTCACTTACTGATAAAACTGTATACCAAACTCATTCCTAAAGTCCATATTTTGTCTGCTCTATGGTTGACGTAACATGCCAGGTGCAAAATACATTTTTGTGAAGATGGCAGTGCCAGTTGTAGAATGGTGACTAAGAGGGAGCTGTCATTGTTGGATCAGGGAAAATCCAGAGGCAAGTGTTCCCAGCTGGATTGTCCCTTCAGTTCCACTTTAATGGCAGAATCTTAACATACACATCAACTATGTCAGCTGTATATACCATCACTGGAATTATATATGGGGAATGTTTTGGATTGACTCCCTATATTATATAGGGGACTTGGTTTTTATATGTCTATTGGTATTTTGATGCATGCGTTAATAAATAATGCAGTTAACTCTTTAGGGAGTGTATTTGTCTGTTATTTTATTTTTTTTCTATTTGTAGTTATATATTTTTTTATTACACACCCTGATATTGTAACGGTGAGTACTGCAGTTGTGATATAGGTGGGATTCCTATATTCCTCTTTTTGTACTAGTGTGGGAGTTAACCAGAGTACCCGGAGGAAACCCACACAGGCACAGGGAGAACATGAAACTCCAGCAAGGTAGTGTCTTGGTTGGGATTCAAACCAGTGATCCTTTTGCTGCTAGACAAAAGTGCTAACCACTACACCATTGAGTCCCCTTTCTTACATGAAGATCTAATGTGCAGCATGAGTGTTTTTAAAAACTGAATTAGCAAAATACCTTATTTACAGCGCTGCAGGGTGATCACGTGACCCCCCTGTCGCTCTCCTCTTCTCCCGGCTGACGTCAGCGGGTAAACACTGTAGTGCTCGGATCAAGGGGAGAAAGCAGAGGGACTGGCAGGAACACCAGGGATTTCACATAAAGAAAGCAATACAAAGAGAACAGGATACTTTCTGAGTATCATGTACATAGTACAACAGCCACATATCGGGAATATAAAGTGTTGGGGTAACAAATGCTTTAACCAAAAAAATAAAAGAAGAAAATAAATGCTACCATGCCCACTAAGGACTGCTAAGCTGCACTATATTACAGTTTAGTTCCTTGGATTGGATAAGCTTTATTAAAAGTTCAAATGGTCTTTAATATAAGCATGACAATCATCTCTACTTTCTGACTGTTTGGCATCATTCACAAGGTACTACATTATCAGGGATGGGAAAGATATAAATCGCGCTACCTCTAAAACATGTGAAAAAGGTGTTTAGATCACAAAACATTAAAAATATCCAAAAAATTTACATAAATAGTGCATGATGGTATATATAAATCACTAATATACCAAAAAAGGATAGGTTGATTGCCACTATAGAGCACTCTCATACCCCTCAATAACAGTGAGTTAGTGATGACATTAATAGTAAATATCAAAATAAATACAATTTTGCGTTCAAATTAATCTACTTAAAATGAAGCAAAAATTCAAAATGAAAAGTTATAAAATAATATAGCAAAATAAAATCCATAAATGTTTAACACATGAAATGCTAAACATCCGTGCTCTGTGCCAAATTCCAGAATATGTTGAAAACGTGTCCAAAGAAAGAGTGATGTATCCTCCACCAAACAATGAATTGGCTTCTTACCAGATCGCCATGATCTGGTAAGAATAAATGCCCACCTCCTCTATTTCCATCAACATTTCAGGCATTTTGCTCACTACTGAAAATACAAAGACTGGAGCAGAGATCTTCAGCTTCCCCAGCCGCCTTCTCACTGCTATTTTCTTAGTACACTGCCACAAAATGCCTGAAATGTTGATGCAAATAGAGGAGGTGGGCATTTATGCTGGTGATTTGTAATCACTTTTGGATGAGACCCTATGTTAAGGATCGAATTTGTCTGAACTGCGTGGCTGGAAGTGACTACCTATTATATGCTGTTCATGATCCCCTGTCATAAGGGATCATGGCGATCTGGTAAGAAGCCAATTCATTGTTTGGTGGAGGATACATCACTCTTTCTTTGGACACGTTTTCAACATATTCTGGAATTTGGCACAGAGCACGGGTGTTTAGCATTTCATGTGTTAAACATTTATGGACTTTATTTTGCTATATTATTTTATAACTTTTAATTTTAAATGTTTGCTTCATTTTAAGTAGATTAATTTGAATGCATATTTTTATTTATTTTGATGTTTACTATTAATGTCATCACTAACTCACTATTATTGAGGGGTATGAGAGTGCTCTATAGTGGCAATCAACCTCTCATTTTTTGGTATATTAGTGATCTATATATACCATCATGCACTATTTATGTCAATTTTTTGGATATTTTTAATGTTTTGTGATAGCGCGATTTATATCTTTACCATATTCTGTTTTTGTATCTATTGTTTAAATGGTAATCGCAGCTCTCAGATTGAACAGGCTGTAACTGTGTTGCAGCTGTTTTTCCTTTTCTAGTATTTTAGCGCAGTTTCTTTCCAATTTTCTACCATCAGGGATGGACTAGCCATCGGGACTACTAGGAGACTCTGGGTGGGCCGATGGCTCAGTGATCTACCTGTCAATCACCGACAGCTGGTGCCTGACGGGTAGATAGAGATTTAGCCAGCAGAGTAGCAGGAAGCCTGTGTAATAAGTTCTCTCTCATGTCACGCTGCTGCTGCTCCCCGCCCCCGGCGGCCCTTCCTCTCTTCTCGTCCATCCCCATATGCTTGTGACATTATCTGGGATGGACGAGAAGAGAGGAGGGGCCGCCGGAGGGAAGGGAGCAGCCGCAGCGTGACATGAGAGAGAACTTATTACACACGCTTCCTGCTACTCTGCATGCTGGCTGGTAAACAATGTGCCCTGATGTGCCATGTCCCCTGATGTGCCCCATGTCCTGATGTGCCCTGTGCTCCATGTCCTGATGTGCCCTGATGTACTATGTCCCCTGATGTGCCCTGTGCCCCATGTCCTGATGTGCCCTGTGCCCCGTGTCCTGATGTGCCCTGATGTGCTATGTGCCCTGATTTGCTATGTGCCCTGATGTGCCCCGTGTCCTGATGTGCCCTGTGCTCCGTGCCCTGATGTGTTATGTGCCCTGATGTGCTATGTGCCCTGTGCCCTGATGTGCTATATGCCCAGTGCCCTGATGTGCTATTGTGCCCTGTGCCCTGATGTGCTATGTGCCCTAATGTGCTATGTTCCCTGATGTGCTATGTGCCCTGTGTCCTGATATGCTAGGTGCCCCATGTCCTAATGTGCTATGTGCCCTAATGTGCCCCATGCCCTGATGTGCCCCATGCCCCGATGTGCTGTGCCTCAATTTTATGACCTGATGTGCTGTGATGGGCCCTGATGTGCTGTGCCCTGTACCCTGATGTGATGTGCCTTGTCCCCTCAGGTGCCCCATGTCCTGATGTGCCCTGTGCTCCATGTCCTGATGTGCCCTGATGTACTATGTCCCCTGATGTGCCCTGTGCCCCATGTCCTGATGTGCCCTGTGCCCCGTGTCCTGATGTGCCCTGATGTGCTATGTGCCCTGATTTGCTATGTGCCCTGATGTGCCCAGTGTCCTGATGTGCCCTGTGCTCCGTGCCCTGATGTGTTATGTGCCCTGATGTGCTATGTGCCCTGTGCCCTGATGTGCTATGTGCCCAATGCCCTGATGTGCTATTGTGCCCTGTGCCCTGATGTGCTATGTGCCCTAATGTGCTATGTTCCCTGATGTGCTATGTGCCCTGTGTCCTGATATGCTAGGTGCCCCATGTCCTAATGTGCTATGTGCCCTAATGTGCCCCATGCCCTGATGTGCCCCATGCCCCGATGTGCTGTGCCTCAATTTTATGACCTAATGTGCTGTGATGGGCCCTGATGTGCTGTGCCCTGTACCCTGATGTGATGTGCCTTGTACGTGTTGTGCCCTGATGTGCCCCGTGCCCTGATGTGCTGGGCTCTGTACCCTGATGTGCTGTGCCCTGTACCCTGATGTGCTGTACCCTGATGTGCTGTGCCCTGTGCCCTGATGTGCACTGTACCCTGATGTGTTGTGCCCTGGCCAGTCTGGATGAAGTCCAGGGCCACATTTTTGTCCCAGTCCAGCTCTGTATACCATGCTAGGGCCAAGTTTACCTGCATGGGGAGGCACAGGTGTTCCGTACATCCCTGTGCAGGCAGTCCCATAATGTCTATTGGGTGGCATTGGATGCACAGACACAGCCACTGCTTGCAATTTAACATCAGGTGTACAGACCCAAATGCAGACAATGTACATTCAGGGCTTTGCACCTGTGTAGATGTCAAATTAGATGTGTCCCAATAGACACTAATGGGACTGCCTGCACAGGGTTGCATGAGACACCTGTACCCCAAAGATGCTGCTTGGAGGACTTTTCCTAACGTCCCACAAGTGCACCTCCCCAGTGTAAAAAGTCACACTGAAATGAATGGAAGGCGTTTTTCAGGCATAATTTAGAGGCTATTTCTAGCGCTAAAAAGCCTGAATACCACCTCAGTGTGAAGCTGACCTAAGTGTGAAGGATGTGCCTACTTTCCAGAGCAAATCAGATTGAAGCAAGGCTCCAAAGTTGACAAACGGAACAAACAAATGCTAACGGTCTCTATTATTGTATTATAATTAGAGCGATTACAAAGGGAACCAATAAATGGCAGACTGACAAAAGATTGCGTTTTTATATATGTTACTTTTTTAACTTTTGTGTCATTGGTGTAAATGCAGCATGCATCCTCTAAAACCTAAAGCTTTCTAAAAGCCCTCCTGCCCCATCAGTTGAGGTCAGTGACTTCCTATCTACTGCAGTCTCAGAATTAGGATTATAGCCCAGATCTAAATTAATGGCAATAGATAAAAAGGATGACTCTGGTTTCTGTGAGTCACAACTTTTAAATAAACTACCCCCAACATTCTTTTAAGCTTCAGACACAATAATCTTCCACTACATTTTTATTAAACAAACATTGACATTGCCCCCTTGTAGGCCATCATTGTTTGTTTCTATTCACGTGGCATACCAGCCCGAGGGAGCTGCCAGCTTCAAATGGCCTTTTCTGTAACCTGACAGAAGAAAAGAGGAAGCAGGTAATCGATTTGACAGGAAGATGATCAGCCGGAATTGTGGCTGCTGCCTGAACTGAACAATGAATTTGAAAAAAAGAATTAAGTGACAGTAATCATTCCTGAACTGGCCAAGAATAATGTATGTCTGGTAAGAAACAATGTAAACTATCTGAAGAATCCATGTAATTATCACAGGAATGGAATGCACAAGCCATCATACTATAAAAAATAAATAAAAAGAAGTAAAAAGAAGTATATATGGTAGTTTTAAAACAATATTAAAACAATATTTTAAAACAATATAAAGCAATATTAAGCCTAAAGGCAAAAAATTATATTTCAGTCTACCAATTAATTTTTTAAGGCTTTCTTTCTTCTATTTTCATCTGGTAATCCAACCAGCAAGTCTTTTGTTGTTCACAGCACAAACTCTCCAGCAGAATGTATCAGTTAACACGAAGGACACTTAATACTGGCAGGGGTGATCAAAATGATCAGCTTTTATTTATTCATGCAAAACCTTTATCCTAAGGCCTCGTACACACGACCGAACATGTCCGCTGAAATTGGTCCGGCGGACCAGTTTCCGCGGACATGTTCGGTCGTCTGTACGGCCGACCGGACAATTTTCCGGCGGATTGGACAGGTTTCCAGCAGATAAATGTTTCTTAGCATGCTAAGAAACATGTCCGCTGGAAGCCTGTCCGTCGGACATGTTCGACTCACTGGACACGTCCGCTCGGCCGAAAGCCCTCGCATGCGTCAAAGTGATTTGACGCATGCGTGGAAGCATTGACCTTCCAGGGTCGCGCACGTCGCCGCGTCATCGTCGCGGCGCGGCCACGTCACCGCGTTCGCTGTCCGTGGGAAATTTGGTCTGATGGTGTGTACAGCCATCAGACCAAAATCCGCCAGCGGACATGTCCGATGAAAACGGTCCGCGGACCGTTTTCATCGGACATGTCCCGTCGTGTGTACGAGGCCAAACAGGAAAAGAAAACTGTTTGCTGTAACTGATTATAAAGTTTGAGCCGGAATTTGGCTTTAATTTGTTAGTGGTACTAAATCTGCTAATACATTTAACAGACTGACAATGCTGTGCATCCTCTGCTTATTCATCTAGAGTTTTGTCTCACTAATACAGGAGGTGTATTTCTGGCCAGATCACCAGTTAAAAACAGAGGGTGAAAGTCAAAGAAAAGAAAACGGGTGCGGCCACCACATCTAATGATTGGTAAGATGCAATCGCTTCTCTGCCTTTTGGCTAAGATCAAGTGTAGTATCTGTTCTTATCAGTTGTCAGAGGAGTGCTGAAGCACCTCCTACATGGGGAGGGTGGATGCAATCCAATGACGTCATTGCACCTGGAAGGATGGTTTCAGCAGGGACTACGCCGTGCTGCCCGACAGGTACTGGGGGCCGGCCTATGGTTGTGTCTGAGCCATCTGGAAGGGTGCTCCTGGTGAGGATGGGTGGCTGCAGGGCCGGTGCAAGGATTTTTGCCAACTCAGGCAAAGGTGCATTTTGCCGAAGCACGCACGCATATCGCGGCAAAAACTTCAGTAAAGTGCCGCTAAAATAGCGGTGATTTACTGCCGACGGCGCAATGCCACAGTGTGCTGCTGCGCTGCCTGGCTTTGGGGTTCCCCTAATTGCAAGTCTCCTCTCTGTCTTGTCCTCCACAGAAACCTCACCTCATTTTACTTTACACAGCACCGCACCTCTGGACCCCTTTTGTATTACACAGCACCCTGCACCTCTGGACCCCTTTTACATTACACAGCACCCTGCACCTCTGGACACCTTTACATTACACAGCACCGCACCTCTGGACCCCTTTACATTACACAGCACCCTGCACCTCTGGACCCCTTTACAGTACACAGCACCGCACTTCTGGACCCCTTTTACATTACAGCACCCTGCACCTCTGGACCCCTTTTACATTACACAGCACCCTGCACCTCTGGACCCCTTTACATTACAGCACCCTGCACCTCTGGACCCCTTTACATTACACAGCACCGCACCTCTAGACCCCTTTACATTACACAGCACCGCACCTCTGGACCCCTTTTACATTACACAGCACCCTGCACCTCTGGACCCCTTTACATTACACAGCACCCTGCACCTCTGGTCCCCTTTACATTACACAGCACCGCACCTCTGGACCACTTTTACATTACACAGCCCCGCACCTCTGGGCCCCTTTACATTACACAGCACCACACCTCTGGACAACTTTTACATTACACAGCAACACTTTGCACCCCTAGACCCCTTTAGATTTACACAGACACCCCCCCAGCTCTGTCCCTTCCTACGTTAATCATGCAGATGGAGAGACAGTGAGCAGCGCTGAACAGAGAGAAATCACCTGCTGGTTTTCTTACGTTAGCTTCAGCAGCTCTCTACTTAGCACTGCTCACTGTCTCTCTCTCCCCTGCGATACTGTCTCTCTCTCCCCTGCGATACTGTCTCTCTCTCCCCTGCGATACTGTCTCTCTCTCCCCTGCGATACTGTCTCTCTCTCTCCTGCGATACTGTCTCTCTCTCCCCTGCGATACTGTCTCTCTCTCTCTCCTGCGATACTGTCTCTCTCTCCCCTGCTTACCCTGCTGGATGCTTCAGATGTAGAAAACTAAAAAGCTGCCTGTTCCCTTTTCATGTAGATGCAGTGCGATCTGAGCCATGCAAAATGATGGGCTCAAATCACACCATTCAGAACCGCATGTGATTTGCACGGGAATGCGGTGGTGCGATTCCTGTGTGCAACACATCAGTGTATACCCAGCCTGAAATAAAAAAAATAAATGAACTGCTGCACCACAATCGTGTGCCTTGCATGCAGTTGCAGGGTGGCCCCATTAACTGTAAAGAGTCGCGTTCAGTACTGCCCACCACATGCAATAGGGGTTTCATTTCTTGAAGTAAGCATGGCATCTGTACTGCCCTGAGCAACTGCATGTTGGGGAGAGGGCGGTAAAACTAAAACTCAATTACATACTCTTACCGCCCCCCTGGCCACACATTTAAATGAGCCATTTCCATTGACCTCCAACCCCCCCCCCCCCTCCTCTCAAAGGGCACAGCAACACGCAGGAAAACATCTTGTGAGTTGTGTTTTCTTGACTCACTAAATTGCAGTGCAGATTTCTATGCAAGGCAGTTGATCTTCACGGCCCTGTGCTGTCTCCCGGCCTCTCTACTTGGCGCCACCGTGCTGTAAACACAGCATCATTTCCCATACAGCCAATCACCACAGAGGCACAGCGCCTCCCACTCCGCCGCCGGCCAATCGCGCACAAACGAGCCGGGTTGGCGGGGAATCGTTTTTTTTCTAGGCTCGTTTGTGCGCGATTGGTGGGCGGCGAAGTGGGAGGCGCTGTGCCTCTGTGGTGATTGGCCGTATGGGAAATGATGCTGTGTTTACAGCACGGCGCCAAGTAGAGAGGCCGGGAGATAGACCACCAGGCGGAAAAAAACAGAATGGCACAGGAGCCCTAGTGAAGTGCCGTGCTGCCGGGGCTATAGTGCGGGAGGCGGCCGTAGGACGGGTTTTAATTTTTCCCGAGCAGGGAGCTTTTTTTGGGCGCCCCCCCCCCCAGGGCCGGTGCTGGCGCCGTAAGGCAAGTGCCCCTGTTGCCTTGCGCTAGCGCCGGCCCTTGGTGGCTGCACTTGGTCTGGTCTTTTTGCCAAGTTCTAATCCAGCCTTCTGGCTGGCTGGTGTAAGTGCTATCTCTGTCATTGATCCAGTAGGAGGAGCTGATAATGCCCTGGGATAAGACGGCATAGGACCATGCAAATCCACTGGGTTGACGGGGGGTCTGGAAGGGCTAGTATTGGCGGAGGCTGCTAACTGGAGCGGCAGTTCTCCCTAAGAAAACCTTGAAGGGCTCTCTAGCTGGCAGGGGTGGAGGGCTGCACTGGCCGGTTGGGGGGTTGGATTTGGAACGAAAAGCCTATAGTGCATGTGCCCCTGGAGTGGCAGTCCAGGGGTATCTGAGAATCACTGTGAGTTAGGGTCACTTTTATTTAAAGATACCACGGTCACTGCTCCAACAACACGCTTTTTTTTAGCACCTGCCTCCTGGATCGGGCCTTTTGGCTAGGACCAGAGGAATTTTTTATTCCTGGCCGGAGGGCCTGGTCATTGTCTAACACAATGACCACTTCTTTTACTCTCCTCTCCACTATCCCTTTCCCCCACTTTATTTAATCTATTAGCCTATGTTTGTCATATTTTTGTATTTTTTTGTTTGTGCACGTTATTTGTTCACTGTGTGATTAGTAGGGTGCCGATCCTCAGGCCAGCCCTGAACGTCTTGGGAGTGGGCGGATATGGCCTTCTGGTTTGGTTCGCCTGCTCTCATGGGGTCTCCCTCCGGGGGAGCCCCACCTAGTACTGGGAGGGTTCTGTTTCGGCAGACCCTCCATGGATTGGTAAGATGCAATTTAGTGCATTTTGGTTTTGCATTTAAAGTGTTACTAAACCCATAACTTACATTCACTATATCTGGTCTCCCACAATAAACAGAACATGGAACTGCTATTATTTTAGTAAATATAAACTGCTAAATACCTTTTCTCATCAGCAGTATACCGCAGTCTTGTGACTTCTATTAGTGTCCGCCCGAGCACTGGTTAAAGCTTGTAGGAGGAGATTTCATTCTCCTCTGACTGTCCTATGAGGCGGCAGGACCCCTGACCCTCTGTCTGAACAGTGCTGATTGGCCCTGTGCTGATCACATGCACCCTCACAGAAAAACACTTTCTAGCAATACACACCAAACTGAGCATGTGCAGAGTGGCTCAGTTCTATCAGGAGATGGATTGGGGACTGTGGAGGAAAGGGAGGAACAAAGAAGAAAGAATAAAACAGCTCTGTTACACAATGCAGAGGATTAACCACTTAGGATCCATAGTGAGTATAACAAGCATGCTTTATACATATACAGACTGATTTTACTGTTGTGGGTTTAGTAACACTTTAACCTTGGCAGGGACCTTTTGTCCTTCAGACTGGATATTATATGACGTCCTTGCTTTTCCGGCCGCTAGGGGGCACGGCCGCGATGTCTGCCGGGCACCTGCGATTGCCCACAATCACGGCAGGACCATGGATCTGTGTGTGTAAACACACAGATCCATGTCCTGTCAGCGGTGAGGAGACCATGTGTGTTCCCAGTACAGAGGAACACACATCGATCTCCTCCCCTTGTGAGTCCCCCTCCCCCTACAGTTAGAACACACTTAAGGGAACATATTTAACCCCTTCAGCGCCCCCTAGTGTTAACCCCTTCCCTGCCAGTCACACTTACACAGTAATCAGTGCAGTTTTATGGCACTAATCGCTGTGTAAATGTGAATGGTCCCAAAAATTTGTCAAAAGTATCTGATATGTCTGCCGCAAAGTCAGGGTCACAATAAAAATCACAGATCGCCGCCATTACTAGTAAAAAAAATAAAAAAAATAAAAATGCCATAATTCTATTCCCTATTTTATAGAACTTTTGCGCAAAACTGATCAAATACGCTTATTGCGATTTTATTTTTTTACCAAACATATGTAGAAGAATACGTATCGGTCTAAACTGAGGAAATTTTTTTTTTTTTTTTTTTAATTATGATATTTATTAAATAAAATAGTAAAAGTTATGGGGCCAGATCCACAAATAAGTTACGTTGGCGTATCTATTGATACGCTGCGTAACTTCTAGGATGCTCCGGCGTATCTTTTTTCTGTGTTCAGAAAACAAGATACGCCGGAATTTTGCTAAGATCCGACTGGCGTAAGTCTCTTATGCCATCGTATCTTAGTTGCATATTTACGCTGGATGCTAGGTGGCGCTTCCGTATATTTACTCGTCGAATATGCAAATTAGGTAGATACCCCGATTCAGAAACGTACGTCTGCCCGGCGCATTTTTTTACGTCGTTTACGTAAGGCTTTTTCTGGCGTAAAGTTACCCCTGCTCTATGAGGCGTAGCCAATGTTAAGTATGGACGTCGGGCCAGCGTCGAATTTTCCGTCGATTACGTTGTTTGCGTAAGTTGTTCGCGAATAGGGCTTTGCGTAAGTTATGTTCACTTCTAAAGCATTGACGATTTGCGGCGTAATTTAGAGCATGCGCACTGGGATTCTTTCACGGACGGCGCATGCGCCGTTTGTAAGAAACCTCAAATACGTGGGGTCACTAGTTATTTACATACAACACGCCCACTCCAAGCCTACTTTGAATTAGCCGGGCTTATGACGGCCCATTTACGCTACGCCGCCGTAACTTAGGACGCAAGTGCTTTGTGAATACAGCACTTGCCTGTCTTAGTTGCGGCGGCGTAGCGTAAAGAAGATACGCTACGCCCGCACAAATTTACGCCGGTCTTTCTGAATCCGACCCATTGTGTTTTTTTCAAAATTGTCGGTCTTCTTTTGTTTATAGCGCAAAATACCACCAAAAGACAGCTCTATTTGTGGGGAAAAAAGGGCGTCAATTATGTTTGGGAGTCACGTCGCACGACCGCGCAATTGTCATTCAAAGTGCGACAGCGCTGAAAACTAAAAATTGGTCTGGGCAGGAAGGGGGTGAAAATGCCCTGTATTGAAGTGGTTAATATCACTTTAAAATAAAGAATACGTTAATAAATATAGCTGACTAACTGAAGCGTCAAATACATAGTAACATTATTCCTGGTGCATACCCCTATGATATACTAAAGAGGACTGGCCACATAGAAGAGATAAAATCTAATGCATGAAAAGTAATTCTAATTCCATTTCGATAATACCGAAACACTCCAAATTCCGAACGTTTATAAGAATGTATTTTACTGTACCTTCCCTGATTAAATGAATTCACCTCAACTAGGTATGGTCTTATTTTGTAGGTGGACACCCCAGGACAGGAAGCTGGTATACAGTGGTTGCAACGGGTCAAGTCTTCTTCTGATCCTACAGAAAAAGCACTAGAAAACATAATGGAGAGAGGATTCGCTACACTTAAAACTCATCGCCTTGTACAGAAGAGTGACCAGGTTTTGGTTTGGTATGATGGACAGATCGCCAGAATGTTAGATCTACAAGAGTTCCGAACAGTTAGCTCTGGTGAGTACATGAGTTGGTCACAATTATGTTTTACAGAGGTCCTCTAAATTAATTAAAGGGTCACTAAAGGAATTTTTTTTTTTAGCTAAATAGCTTCCTTTACCTTGCTGCAGTCCTGGTTTCATGTCCTCATTGTTCGTTTTTGCTTTCATGTTGCTGTAAATCCTCTCTGTTTTGGACACTTCCTGGTTGCCTGTTTCCTGATAACCACAGTACTGGGAGATTTCTCACGGTGGTCACTAATCAAGGAGGTGTGATTACTGTGTGTAAAACGAAACTGGATTGGTGCTGAGGAGTTTTAGACAAAGTATCACTGATCTCTATTGGCTGACTGCCCTCTAGTGGCTCTCTGTACATCAGAGAACCAGCAAACAACAGCAAAAACGAAACTACACTGCAGGCACATTATATGATTGTTTTTTTATCAATTTTTAATCATTTTTAAAAGGAATCAGTTAACTATTATGTCTCTATGCCCTGTAAACAGTCATTTCAGCAAAAAAATTTTTTTCCTTTAGTGACCCTTTAATTTTCCTGGAGACTAGGGTTGTCCCAATACCACTTTTTTAAGACCGAGTACAAGTCTTAATCTCATGTGACAGCGGCACATGTGTCAGTAGTTTTTATTTTTGTATCTTTAACAATTTGTTTTTAACTTTTTACAATTTTTTTTTTTACAATTTTTATTTTATTTATAATGCGTTTTTTTAAAGGGGGGGGGGGGGGGTTGGACAGTGTACGTGTGTTTTTTCTTTTGTTTTTTTATTATTTTCTACAATAATATTTTTTTTATTATTATTTATTTATTTTTTTTTTCAGCCCTGTTGGGGGGCTTTGGTGAGATATCAGGGGTCTTAACAGACCTCTGACATCTCCCGTTTGAGACAGAGAAAGGGACTAGGGACACAGATTCCCCAGTTCCTTTCTCAGCAGCCTCAGCTGCGCTGAAAATGAATGCAGAGAAGACAGCGTCTTCTCTTCATTCATAAACTGAAAATGATAACTGAAACATTGTAATCACAGTTTACAATGTTTCAGTTATGTGAATGGACAGAGTCAGTGATCACTGACTCTGTCCATTCGGAGCAGTAAGGAGCCGGATTTACCGGCTCCTACCCCACTCTCCATCCTGACAGTTCCAGGGGGTGGAGGAGGAGCACGGAAGGAGAGAGAAACACGACGGGAATACACGGAGGAATACACGGCGGGAATACACGGAGGAATACACGGCGGGAATACATGGAGGAATACAAGGCAGGAATACACTGCGGAAAACTCAGAAGGAGAGAGAATCACGGGGGACACAGAGGGAGAGAGAAACACGGTGGGGGACATGAAGGGAGGGAGACTGCAGCAAAATGGAGGGGGGCTGGAGGAGGACACGGGACAGTCATCGGTGATCGTGTGTGGGGGAGTTACATGCATCGATCGCCGCTGATTTTAAAGCAGCGGGAAACCACGTGCGGGGGGGGGAGAGAGAGAAGAGGAACTTGTAACTTCCCCATGCACTGATCAGTACAAGTATCGGGTGAAGCATCGGGAGCATTTGCCCGAGTACAAGTACTTGGGCAAATGCTTGGTATCGGTCCCGATACCGATACTAGTATGGGTATCGGGACAACCCTACTGGAGACCTTCTTTAACCACTTCATTACCGGCCCATTGTAATATGAAGTCCACAGATGGGATCTCCCATCCCGGGTGGACATCATATAACGTCCTGGGCTTTGTGCGGTGATATCTGAATGATACCTGCAGCTAGAGGCATCATTCAGATATCATTCTTTCGTGCCGGCGATGTTTGGGGGTTCTGAGTAATTTTCTAGCAAAAGAATGATGATTTGTACATGTATGAGAGAAGTGCCAGAATAGGCCCGGTATTGAGGTGGGTATAAAAGCCCTGTATTGAAGTGGTTAAAATATAGATGTTTGCCTACTGTATATTGACACAAGATTACAATTTTAGGTGGCAGTTTTAAGGTGCTGTGGAGAAACTGGAAAGGCGATAGAGTAGCATGGCATTAGCACTCCTTTCATATAGATTCAAGTTTGCTGCAGTCTTGAACTGCTACCTATTAAACTGCTACCTATTATATACCATATCATATTATATATCATTCGATGTATACTGATATAATATGTAGCCTCCTACAATGAGGGAAAAAAGTATTTGATCCCCTGCTGAGTTTCTACGTTTGCCCACTGACAAAGAATTGATCAGTCTATAATTTTAATGGTAGGTTTATTTTAACCTCCCTGGTAGTATGATTATGCCAGATTTTAGGTGCTGAAAGCGGTACCATTATTTTGCATGGAAATTTGGCGTTTTATATTGTAGGCCTGTAATTCTTAGGAATAACTCACTTAAATCTGTCCAAACAAGAGTCTAGTAGACATCCCGGGTATGATAAAGTTTGAAAAACAAAATCATAAATTATAATATAATAAATAACTATAAATAATTATAACAAATAATAATATAATTATAATAAAAATTATTCAATAATGTAATCAAATCAAAAACTGAAATGCTCAGTTGCAGAATTGTCGCAGTCATTACTTTTATTTTTTGATGACGAATTTCCCCACAAATCGCTATCGTTCAATTCTGCAAGTGATTCTAATTAATTCTTAGGCCATGAATAAGCACTAACTAAGTGTGAAACGCGTCGGCTGTTTTTGATTTCTGCTGTGT
The DNA here is from genome assembly GCF_905171775.1 of Rana temporaria. NCBI lineage: Eukaryota > Metazoa > Chordata > Amphibia > Anura > Ranidae > Rana > Rana temporaria. Next base: position 144,264,194 of record NC_053496.1, on the reverse strand, counting down.
ATTTGCGGTGTTTGCTCATGTTCCTTCAATAAAGACAACTCAAGAGTTCTTTGGTGTGCGGCCGTCCATCCGTCCATCCGTCCTTTGCTACTTTCCATTGCCTAGTGCATTGCCAGCACCCACATCTACCTGGACTTATCCACAATTGCACTTGGGATTTCCCTGGAGCGGTGAACCCCACCTCGCTCAGTTATTTTGATTCTAATTAATTATCGCTGTTTTCTAGCTGGTCTAAAACCACTTTTGACATAGGGGACACTTTTTGGTTGCTATGGACAATCTAAAGTTTCCAGGCAGAAAGAACAGTTTTTATTATATAAAAGTGCATGCAGGACACTGGACAGACCACTAGGGAAAAAGGGGGTGTGTATTTGTTTCATACAGTACTGTAATCTATAAGATTACAGTATACTGTATTTAATGCGTTTATTTACTTTTTTGAATTTGGCGCTGATCTCCGCCCCCATGCGTCGTAACGTCGCAGGGAACGGAGCTTGGCGGCACACAGGCACTGTTTGAATCGAGCAAGGACACAGCTCGATCACACAGCGCAAAGGCATTGCAGGATCCAGGGACAAGGTAAGTAATTCCCTGCCTGTGGACACTGCGAGGCGATCTAGAGTCTGGCTCGGGGTTACTGCTTTTGGTTCTGAAATTCCACCCCGAGCCAGACTCGGGAATACCGCCAGGGGGGTTAACAGTGAGAGACAGAATAACCACAAAAATATCCACAAAAATGCACAAAAAAGTTAGAAATCTTTGGAGGAGGGCAATATATAACTGAGAAGAGCTGGCAACTCCAAAGTCTTTGTTACAAAAATGTATTGGCTACATATAAGCATTAAAAAGCAAACTCTGACGCGTTTCGGCGTGAGCCTTAGTCATAGCATTGGAGGAGGGCAGCCTGACTTCCCAGCACAGCTAGGGAACTAATCATTGTGAGCTCTCCTGCGTAGTGTGGTCAGTTTTAACAGGAAAGCAAAGGGACTGTCACGAAAATCAGAGATTTCACAGAAAGTAAACAAAAAAGAGAACAGGATACGTTTTCATACAAGTACATGATACAGCCAGTACATATCATAAATTTGAAATGCTAGGATAATAAACACTTAAAGTTTCAGCTTCTCATTAGGGGGGTTATTTGTGCGCTGTTCTCTCTTTTGTTTATCTGTAATCCTTTACAATGAACTTATTTTTTATTGCTCATTATTATTGTTGAATTCACTTTCCACCCTCGAAAAATCTTTTTTTAAATCTCAGGTGCATATGTAAACTAGTTCAGACCTCAAATTTTCCACTCACCTACTCGCATTTTGCGAGTGGAAAATGGGCTGCCTGGGAGTGGGGGGTGAGCACCACGGCAGGCAGTCTTAATCAGGAGCTGTTCTCCCAGTGATCGCCCCAATGGCAGAGAGCACAGAGGAAGAGGAGAGCCGCGGATCGCAGAACGGTATTGCCCGCTGTTAGAAATTACATTGAAATTTCCTCTGCTCTGCTCGCTCACACAGCCCCGCCTTCTCCTGACCCTGTGCCTGTGATAGACAGAATACGGGTCCAATGCTGGGATGTGTTGTCTATCACAGGCGTGGGGTCAGGAGGAGGCGGGGCTGTGTGAGCGAGCAGAGCGGAGGAAATTTAAATGTAAGTTCTAACAGCGGGCTATACCGCTCTGCAATCCGCAGCTCTCCTCTTCATCCTGTCATGATCTGGCTGCCAATAGGAGCACAATGAGTCTTCAATGGGGCACCGTGAGTCTTCAATGGGGGGCAGGGCTGGACTGGGACCAAAATTTGGCCCTGGACTTCATCCAGACTGGCCCACTTTGACAGATCTCTCTAATGGCGGCCGGGCAACTGCCGCCCCCCCCCCCCCCCCGGCCACCCAAGCCCCCTCTCCCCCTTCACTAGCCACTAGGCGTTCTACTTTATTAGAGTAGAACGGCTGGTACTGGTACTCTTATAGGCAGTACCAGTGGGGAAGCTAGACATTATTTCACCCGGGGGAAAGAATCAGTTCAGTGCCCCCCCTTATGGGACAAGATTAGGCAGAAGTGAGAAACGATCAGGCCATAGCTGTTGAGTCAGCTGTCTGTCCCCTCCCCCATGCTCCTCTGTCATCCCCCTGCTCCTCTGGTACCCCCCTGCTTCTCTGTTCCCCCCAGGTGAGCGCTGCAGGGAGGGAGAGGAGGTGAGCGCTGCGGGAAGGGAGAGACAGAGGAGCGGAGGCGCGGTCCGCTGTCTCTTAAGCCGGCCCACTGAGCCATCGGCCCACCGGGAAACTCCCTGTAGTCCCAATGGTCAGTCCGTCCTTGATGGGGGGCACAGTGAGTCTTCAATGGAGGGCACAGTAAGTCATCGATGGGGGGCACAGTAAGTCTTTAATGGGGGGCACAATGAGTCTTCAATGGGGGGGGCACAATGAGTCTTCAATGGGGGGGGGCACAATGAGTCTTCAATGGGGGGCACAATGAGTTTGCAATGGGGGGGCACAATGAGTCTGCAATGGGGGGGCACAATGAGTCTGCAATGGGGGGTACAATGAGTCTGCAATGGAGGGGGCACAGTGAGTCTGCAATGGGGGGGCACAATGAGTCCACAATGGGGGGCACAATGAGTCTGCAATGTGGGGCACTATGAAGCTGCAATGTGGGGCACAATGAGTCTGCAATGGGGGGCACAATGAGTCTGCAATGGGGGGGCACAATGAGTCTGCAATTGGGGGGGCACAATGAGTCCACAATGGGGGGCACAATGAGTCTGCAATGTGGGGCACAATGAGTCTGCAATGTGGGGCACAATGAGTCTGCAATGGGGGGGCACAATGAGTCTGCAATGGGGGGGCACAATGAGTCCACAATGGGGGGCACAATGAGTCTGCAATGTGGGGCACTATGAAGCTGCAATGTGGGGCACAGTGAGACTGCATTGATGAGCACAGGTGAGGCTATGCTGAGGGTAACTGGTAAAGTTGTTGTTAATATTTATTTCAGTAACTTAATTCTGCATAAAACATTTAAGTGAGGGCGATATTAGCGTCAGAATTAGGGGCGGAGCAGGTAGGGGTTGGGTTGGGCAACTTGTGGCGAGTAACCCTTGAGGCCTGTCTAGTGGCTCAAGACTTGAAATTTTGAGCCCTGAACTAGTCTACATTTTAGAAATGTCATAATGTAATATAGCCCTTTTAATAATGCAGCAAAATATCAGAAGGCAAATTTTAAATTCCCTGTTTCTGTACCTTTTTGTATATTATTCTGATTTAGGAATTCAAATCCTAAATCAAAGAAATGTTTTTTTAATTGCATGTACTCAACATCTTTTATGCAAAGTCAAAGAGAATTCCACTTACTCATATGTTTTTTGTTTTTTTTTTCGTGCAGAAAAGGATAATATAGCCTTTAAATGCCTAAAGCGTGGCACCAACTTCCACAGCCTGGCAAGGGATGTGGAGCAGGAACGGACTAACCATTCAGACAATGAAAAAACAGTATTGCTTGAGAAGACCAACCAAATGGATGAATGTAACAAGCGTGAAGAGTCTTTAGTGGGGATGGAATTCAAAAGTGGGGCGTGGTGGAAGATAAAGACAGAAATGTCCGAACATAAGCTGAGTGCATTTAGAGAAGTTTATAGAACAAGTGGACTTCAGGGTACAGGAGGCACACGGATAAACTTTATGGGCAGCGCCTTCTCACCTGTTCCAGCAAGACTAGGAAATAAAACTAGCACTCTCTTTAAATCTAGTAAGAGTTTAGGAGTTGAATCTTTTATAAATGATACAATAGACACCACAGCAATGAAGAATGATCTTCTAATGTCTTACGATTTCTTGACACTAGCAAATTCCTTTCTTCCCACATCGGAAATCTGGCCTAAATCTGAGATACCAAACCCTCCGCAGGTGCTTCCTCCAACCTTCACAACCCTTGGGTCTACGGCACAAATCTGGTGTGCCAAATGCAGACTTTCGTTTCGTATGACCTCTGATCTTGTCCTTCATATGCGATCAAGACACAAGAAGGAGACGGGTGGTACCATCCTGGCAAAAAGACCAAGAGAGCTGCAACTGTCCTGTCCTGTTTGTTATGCCTACTTTAGGGAACGTCACCACTTGTCCCGTCACATGACTTCACATTGCTGAGGAATTGCTTGCTGCATCTGTTAATTCGTAGAGGATATGCAAAGGGTCCAATGGGGCGATATGCAATGCACATAGGGTGCTTTTACGTTTTGCGTAATATTGCATAGATTTCAGGACACACAATTACAGAGGAAAAGGCTCATCAAGGAGAACCTCTCACAAACCCCAGCAGTTTTGGGTCAGAGGAAGGCAGAAACAAATCCTGGTTAACGAAGGAACTGTGGTCCAATGTGCATTATCGGGTAGAACAACTCCTTCCTGAACCAAGCAGGCAGTCATTTGATATCCCCAGATTAAATCCAAACTAAACTTTAAGCTTAAAGCAGCTAAAAACATTCCACATGCATTAAAGTGGATGTAAACCCACTCTCATCCTTTCTAAACTACTGCCATAGTGCTAATCTATAATGATATAGATGCCTCCTGCATGTATCCTTACCTGTCAAATGTCTCCCCTCTGTCTGTTATAAGAACTGAAAAACTGCAGATTCTGTTATTAATGGCTGTGTGTTGAGTAATTTTGAGGGGACAGTAGATTTATACTGTTATACAAGCTGTACACTCACTACTTTACATTGTAGCAAAGTGCAATTTCTTCAGTGTTGTCACATGTGAGGGGTGTTCTCACTTCTGTGAGATACTGTACTTGAGAGTTTAATAAAGGACCATATAGAAGAGTTTTTGCTAGAAAATAATATTTTAAGCAATAATCAGCATAGATTCACAAAATACCAAAGTTGTCAAACAAATCTGTTTTGTTTTTATGAAGAGGTAAGCAAAAACTTAGACAAAAGAGTGGCTGTGGACATAGTACACTTGGCTTTTGCCAAACACACAGCTAATGGATAAAAAACTGGCTAAAATACCATATTCAGAGAGTAGTGTAAGGGTATTCGTGGTGTACCTCAAGGTTCTTGTTGGGACCCATACATAACATATCTATAAATTACAGGTTCAGAGATTAAGAGCACCATTTCAGTGTTTGTAGATGACACCAAGCTATGTAGTGGAATTACGGTACATCCTTAGAGAATGTCTCCAATTTACAAGCCCACCTCAATGCACTATTCAATTGGGCAACTATGTGGCAAATGGGATTTAATGTTGATAAATGTAAAGTTGTGAACTTGGGGGCTAAAACATGCATGCATCATACGCACTAGGAGCAGAGCAATTGGGGGAGTCAATGGTGGAGAAGCATGTTGGTGTTCTGGTAGATCATAGACTTAATAATAGCATACTGTGCCAAGCTGTAGTTTCTAAAGCTAGCAAAACTAAATGTAATCTTCATATACAGAAAGGTTTCTTCACAGTAAGAGCTGTGAAAATGTGGCATAGACTCCCACAAGAACTGGTTCTGGCCAGCTCAGCAGATTGTTTTAAAAAAGGCCTGAATGGATTCCAAAATGCACAAAATATAACTGTATATTAATATTTAGAAGTAATGACAACAGGGGTAGTTGATCCAGGAACTATCTTATTGCCTCATGGGGGATCAGGAAGGAATAGTTTTTTTGTTTTGTTTTTCCTTACTCTGGATTAACTGCAACTATGGGTATAGCATAGTATATATGGAGGTTTTCTATGTGTGTGTGCATTTTTTATTGGTTGAACTAGATGGACTGGCACCTTCTTTCAACCTGGCTAAGTATGTAACTATGTAATAATCACTTAGAAGAATGCTCCTTACATTTGACTCCCCTGTTACAGATGGCTAAAAGGGTCATTGTTTTCACTGGTTATCAGGGGGGGAGAAGTTGCTCATTGCTCAAGGAACCCCTACAGTAGCAACCTCTGGAGGAACCTTAGGGTTTCACTAAACTCTGGTTGAGAGAGACTGCGCTACAGCATGCTGCCAAGGGACAGCCTTTTTCTACTGTAGCTATTTTTGAAGTCTTGGTTCACACTAATGCGAATTGGATGCAGTTTCCCCTGCATCCAATTCGCATAGCAGGAGATTGTGGCCGTCTCTCTATGGAGCCGGTTCACACATCTCTGCAGCAGCTCTGGTGTGAATTACCACACAAAAATAAAATATACCTGCACACTCATGGGTTATCTCCTCAAAATATATTAACCACTTGCTTACTGGGCACATAAACCCCCTTCGTTCCCAGGCGAAATCTCAGCGTCCGGCACTGCGTCGCTTTAACTGACAATTGCGCGGTCGTGCGACGTGGCTCCCAAACAAAATTGGCGTCCTTTTTTCCCCACAAATAGAGCTTTCTTTTGGTGGTATTTGATGACCTCTGCGGTTTTTATTTTTTGCGCTATAAACAAAAAAAGAGCAACAATTTAAAAAAAATATATATTTTTTTTACTTGTTGCTATAATAAATATCCCAATTTTTTTTTAAAAAACTATTTTTTTTCTCAGTTAAGGCCGATACGTATTTTTCGACGTATTTTTGTAAAAAAAAAAAAATAAATCGCAATAAGCGACTGGTTTGCGCAAAAGTTATAGCGCCTACAAAATGGGGAACAGAATTATGATTTTTTTTATTATTTTTTTTTTTACTAGTAATGGCGGCGATCTGCGATTTTTATTGGGACTGGGATATTGCGGCGGACGTATCGGACACTTTTGACACAAATTTGGCGCCATTCACATTTATACGGCGATCAGTGCTATAAAAATGCACGAATTACTGTATAAATGTGACTGGCAGTGAAGGGGTTAACACTAGGGGGTGAGGAAGGGGTTAAATGTGTAGCCTGGGTGTGTTATAACTGTGTGGGGGGAGGGGGGTGACTGGGGGAGGGGACCGATGCTGTGTCTCTATGTACAAGAGACACAGATCGGTCTCCTCTCCTCTGACAGCACGTGGAGCTCTGTGTTTACACACAGAGCTCCACGTCCCTGCTGTTACCGGCTGTGTCACCGACGATCGCGTGTACCCGGCGGACATCGCGGCTGCCAGGTACACGCATCGGGTCTTCGGCGATGCGTCGGGACAGTTTTTACCCGCCGCGTGCCACCCAGTGGCGCGCGCGGGTAATGCACATAAAGGCCGTTTTTAAACGGCCACTTGGCACTTGAGAGCCGCGCTGCGGACGTATTTCGTCTATAGCGCGGATCTCAAGTGGTTAAGAAACATTTCATCAACCCCACATCCCCAAAAAAGTACAAAACCCCCCCAGACACCCCTCCCACCCATTAGACAAAAATATGGGAAATCATTCCCATCCCCTATTTCCCATAAATGGGACCACTAAAGGCCCCCCGTTTTTAGGGGAGGCCTTAAACGGTCCTACTTATGCACTGAGGGGAAATAGGGGATGGAAATGATTTCCCATATTATTGTCTGATGGGTGGGAGGGGTGTCTGGGAGGGGGGGGGGGGTTGTACTTTTTTGTGGGACTATGTGTGAGGGAGGACAGATTTTTGCTTGAGATCTGTATATTGATGCAATTTTTCTTTACATTTTGAATAGATAACCCATGGGTGTGCAGGTATATTTTATTTTATTTTTGTGTGGTAGATCTGATTTCTGTATACACACCCTACCATTATTGATGGCAGGGCCGTCTTAATAGCATCATGGGCCCCTGGGCAAAGTAATGCATTGGGGCCCCTTCCAGCTTGCCCCAATTTATGCACCTACTTTCAAGAAATAAAGTATAAATAGTTGATAGAATTAAACATATATTCATTAGTACTTTCAATAAAATCGATTTTACAAAAGGAAAACATTCCATAAATCAAAGACTAGTCAAAACAAATGGCACAGTATGGGGAGGCGGGGGGGGGTACAATACTGGACTAAGGAGGGAACAGTATAGATTCTGGGATGCTTCCCGGGACACGACCATATCAGGACAGTTAAGTAAAAAGTATGAGGCCTCGTACACACGACCGAACATGTCCGCTGAAACTGGTCCGCCGGACCAGTTTCCGCAGACATGTTCGGTCGTGTGTAGAGCCGACCGGACAATTTTACGGCCTAGCGGGCAGGTTTCCAGCGGACAAATGTTTCTTAGCATGCTAAGAAACATGTCCGCTGTAAAGCTGTCCGTCGGACATGTCCGCTGGTTAGTACGTCTAACCAGCGGACCGAAATCCCGCGCATGCGTCGAATTGATTCGACGCATGCGTGGAAGCATTGAACTTGTGCGATAGAGAACGTCGGTTTTGTCTACGTCACCGCGTTCTCTGTCCGCAGGGATTTTGGTTTGATGGTGTGTACAACCATCAGACCAAAATCTCCGAGCGGACATGTCCGATGAAAACGGCCCTTTTCCGGTTGTGTCTGCGAGGCCTCACTGTCTGAAAATCTGGAACAGTTGGCAACTGCAAGTATGATGTAATGCAAGATTATTCTGGGGCCCCCATGAACCTACGGCCCCTGGGCAGTGCCCAGGAGTGCCCTTGCATTAAGATGGCCCTGATTGATGGAGGTACCCTCAAACATGTAATCTGTCAAGCTCCCAGCTTTGTTTTTTGCTTTTTCATCCGGTTTGAATTACACAGGAGTCCTGTGTATCTTTTGGTCCATTTCAGGTCCAAATTCAGCCCAAAATTCGGGCTATAATGTGACCTGAAACGGTGAATGTAGACGCATCGGACTCCTGCTGTGAGCCGCTGTGTGTTAGAACACTAGAGTGTGAACCCAGCCTAAAGAAACCGAACTGTATGACTTTTGCAAACCTATTGTTTTGTATGTATTTAGTTGATTTTAAATAAAAGTTCAGTTAGGTTAAAATAGAAAAACATTTTGTTCTTTTGAACATTTTAACAGAATATTCAATTTGTTGTAAAACAATCATCACGTTCTTTTATTAAATTCTGTTATTGGTTTTCTATTACTACCACAGGCAGGATGGCAATGCACAGCTTACCCACTGTTTCCTCCCATACAATGGTAAAACTTGTTTTCTTTATATGTAACTGTTGTCCCATTGTCCTTATTAAAGTCTGTGGGATAAAAAGTTAGCTTGGCAAAAGTATATATTGCAACTAATTTAATCCTCCTATAATGTACACATGAAAAATATTTGGAATGCAATTGTACATTTCCTAAAATCTTGAAAAATGGAACAAAGCACTGAAAATGAAAAACAAAAGACACGCTTTTTTTTTGTAGTTCTCACTCAATAGGTTCCAAGGGGTAAGTTTATGTATTTGATCTTAGTGGTGATGCAGTGCAAAGAGTAATAAAGTCTTCTAAAGTGTATTAGATTAGTGCATTAGTGCATGTGAAACACAGTTGAGAACTGTCCATGAATCCTTTTTTTAATTTGCACTAACAGATAATTGTTTTTAGAGCCAGCTTTCAGGTCGGCAGGGGCGGACTGACCATTGGGACTCTCGGGCACTGCCCGAGGGCCCCATGCCACTAGGGGGCCCCATCAGGGTTTCCAGGCTCAATAAAACCAGGGACAGTATGTAAAAATCTGTTTTTTTTACATCTGTCCCTGATATGTCCGAAACCGACACGCTTTTGATGTTAAAAGCCTGAGATTTTAGCTGCCCTGCCTATGCAATGCCTCCTGGCGTAGTGGCCATCTGTAAGCCTGGGGGGGGGGGGGGGCATAATCTTCTATTGCCCAGGGGCCCCATGAGTTGCCAGTCCACCCCTGCAGGTTGGACACCCTTTTCTAGATCCAACTGGTATTTTTTGTAAAGTAATTCAGAGCTAGATTTCTTAATTACCACCAGACCAGTTACTACACTTATCCCATTGAATTGTACCTCGCTGTAGAAGGTTGCCTTCTAATTGTAGCAAATAGAATGTATCACTTTAGTTTCTACATGAAGCCCATAGCCTTTTTTTTTTTTTAAAAAAGGGTATTTCATTTTTTTTTTTTATGTTAAAATTATTTTAAAATTATTATTTTTTATTTACTTAAATAGGAGTATTCAAAATTATTGACAGGAACTGTCTTTCAAAGAAACTGGCTCCAGCTGATGCAGCAGTTTATAATAATAAAAAAAATAAAAAAAAATAAAAATCTGAATGTTTTCCTAAAAGAACCAAACCCAAAAGGTTACCTACATTTACAATAATACGAAGTAAAATGTTAATCTGGGGATTTACCTGATTGGCAATAGAGGTCAGGAAGAATTGTTTCCCTATTGTAAACCCACTCTCATTCTTTCTAAACTACTGCTATAGTGCTGATCTATAAGGATATAGGTGCCTCCTGCATGTGTCCTTACCTGTCAAATGTCTCCCCTCTGTCTGTTATAAGAAATGAAAAACTGCAGATTCTGTGGGTGCAGGGCCGGACTGGGAATAAAAACCAGCCCTGGAAATTATTAAATTCCAGCCCCATAGCATTATTATACCAGCCCAACATCATGCGCTTTGCTGGCAGTATAGCTGCGGTGCCTATTTATTTCAATGGGCAGAAGCGGCTCTTTCAGGGCGCTTTGCAGGCGCTATCTTTAGTGTTATAGCACCTGCAAAGCGTCTCAGTGTGAAAGGGGTCAAACTCTAATATAAAGGTGGGCACGGGTGACCAGAGACCACACTTATATCAGAGTCCACTGCATTCCCGTTTACATAAGAGTGCCCCCTTGCACTGTAAGGTTGAATCCTGCAGACTATGTTGTAAAGTGAAACTCTGGGAATGTGGGGAGGACTCTGGTGACCAGAGACCACCTAACGCAGAAAGTGAACACTAAGGTAAGGGAGTTTACTGATATAAGGGGGGAACCTTTAGATCAGTGCCCCCTTACAATATTGTATTGACACCCCCCCCCCCTCAGACTGGCCTGGCGGTGCTGTCACTGACCTCCTTTCAGGTGCACCATGCGTGGCTCAGTCACTCGGCTCCAGCTTGGTCCCATAGTTTCCTCTCCACAGTCCATACATGTCTGACTTTTCCCGTGAACCCCCATCCTGGCAGCACTCCCACTCTCGACTCCTCTTCAGATCTGATATAAGACAAGAGATGGTCAGAGGCTGCGGATGGTACAGGGGAAATCAAAAGCTGCCGAGGGGGGGGACAGGAGGTCAGAGGCTGCGGAGGAGGACAGGAGGTCAGAGGCTGCAGAGGGGGGAACAGGAGGTCAGAGGCTGTGGGGAGGGGACAGGTCATAGGCTGCAGAGGGGGGGACAGGAGGTCAGAGGCTGCAGAGGGGGGGGAACAGGAGTTCAGAGGCTGTGGGGAGGGGACAGGTCATAGGCTGCAGAGGGGGGGACAGGAGGTCAGAGGCTGCAGAGGGGGGGCAGGAGGTCAGAGGCTGTAGAGGGGGGACAGGAGGTCAGAGGCTGCAGAGGGGGGGCAGGAGGTCAGAGGCTGTGGGGAGGGGACATGTCATAGGCTGCAGAGGGGGGGCAGGAGGTCAGAGGCTGCAGGGGGGGCAGGAGGTCAGATGCTGTGGAGGGGGAACAGGAGGTCAGAGGCTGCAGAGGGGGAACAGGAGGTCAGAGGCTGGGGGGGGGCAGGTCATAGGCTGCAGAGGGGGGGGGCAGGAGGTTGGAGGCTGCAGGGGGAGCAGGAGGTCAGAGGCTATGGGGAGAGGACAGGTCATAGGCTGCAGAGGGGGGGACAGGAGGTCAGAGGCTGCAGAGGGGGGGCAGGAGGTCAGAGGCTGTGGGGAGGGGACAGGTCATAGGCTGCAGAGGGGGGACAGGAGGTCAGAGGCTGCAGGGGGGGCAGGAGGTCAGAGGCTGTGGGGAGAGAACAGGTCATAGGCTGCAGAGGGGGGGGACAGGAGGTCAAAGGCTGCAGAGGGGGGGCAGGAGGTCAAAGGCTGTGGGGAGGGGACAGGTCATAGGCTGCAGAGGGGGGGGCAGGAGGTCAGAGGCTGCAGGGGTGGCAGGAGGTCAGAGGCTGTGGGGGAGGGGACAGGTCATAGACTGCAGAGGGGGGGACAGGAGGTCAGAGGCTGCAGGGGGGGCAGGAGGTCAGATGCTGTTGAGGGGGGAACAGGAGATCAGAGGCTGCAGAGGGGGAACAGGAGGTCAGAGGCTGTGGGGAGGGGACAGGTCATAGGCTGCAGAGGGGGGGACAGGAGGTCAGAGGCTGCAGAGGGGGGGCAGGAGGTCAGAGGCTGTGGGGAGAGAACAGGTCATAGGCTGCAGAGGGGGGGACAGGAGGTCAGAGGCTGGGGGGGACAGGAGGTCAGATGCTGTGGAGGGGGAACAGGAGGTCAGAGGCTGGGGGGGGCAGGTCATAGGCTGCAGAGGGGGGGGGCAGGAGGTTGGAGGCTGCAGGGGGGGCAGGAGGTCAGATGCTGTGGAGGGGGAACAGGAGGTCAGAGGCTGCAGAGGGGGGGACAGGAGGTCAGAGGCTGGGGGGGGCAGGAGGTCAGATGCTGTGGAGGGGGAACAGGAGGTCAGAGGCTGCAGAGGGGGAACAGGAGGTCAGAGGCTGGGGGGAGCAGGTCATAGGCTGCAGAGGGGGGGCAGGAGGTTGGAGGCTGCAGGGGGGGCAAGAGGTCAGATGCTGTGGAGGGGGGAACAGGAGATCAGAGGCTGCAGGGGGGGCAGGAGGTCAGAGGCTGTGGGGAGGGGACAGGTCATAGGCTGCAGAGGGGGGGGCAGGAGGTCAGAGGCTGCAGGAGGTCAGATGCTGTGGAGGGGGGAACAGGAGGTCAGAGGCTGCATGGGCGGTCAGGAGGTCGGAGGGGAGGAGTTTAGACGCTGTATGGGTGGTCAGGAGGTCGGAGAGGGGGTAAGGAGTTCAGACGCTGCCTGCAGGGAGGGAATGTAGGAAGACTCAGAGGCACAGGCGTGTGCAAGACCTCACCTCACCTCAGTGAGCGGCGCGCATTTTAAAAATGGCGCCGCTCGGCGCCGTCGTGTCACTGCGCATGCGCCCGCATTCCCGAAACTTGCCGAGCCTGTACGAGCTTTCTCGTGCACGGCTAGCTTCGGAACGGCGCTGAGCCGCTGGCGCATGCGCAGTTGCATGTCGGTCGGCACGGCCGCAGCCATATTTCTTTCAGGCGCCGCTGCCCTCACAGCGGCCTCCAGGAACAGCCCGGCAGCCGGCCCACCGGGATTTTTCCCGTTATCCCGGTTGGCCAGTCCGGCCCTGTGTGGGTGGGTCTGTTGTCTGGAGCTTGGCGGGTGGAGTCGTGATGTCACCGCCAACCTCTACACTCCCCTTGTCAACATGCATTTTCTCTTGTGTATTCCTTACACTAAATTCTTCTATGATCACTAACATCCAGTCAAAATCCAGAAAAGTAACCACATGACTTCAGAAACGGAGTGGGGGTAAGAATTAAAAAATAATGCCTGTCTCAGAGCCGGTTCACACAGGGGCAACACGACTTCCAGCACGACTTTGGGAGGCAACTTGGACACGACTTGAGTATGAATCATCAGGCAACTTACAAGGCAACTTCAAGATGCCTCCAGGACAGTACAAGGCAACTTCAAGTCGCCTCCAGGACAGGAGGCTTTCCAGTAGCCAATGAAACAACAATAAGCTCTGTGGGAGGGAGGGGTTTGCCTGAGAAATGTATGTTATCTTCCTGTATTGTTGCTTCAGTTAAGACAGTGATCCGACTTCTGAGGCAACTTCCATTAAATCAATGGGTACAAGTTGGCTAGAAGTCTGATTGAAGTAGTACAGGAACCTTTTCTGAAGTCAGAGCGACTTCAGTAGTGTGTATTAAGACGGCTCCATTCACTTCCATTGATTTTCTCAACCACACGACTTGGAACGACTTGGGGCAACTTCAAGTCGGATCCCAGGTCGCCCAAGTGTGAACCGGCTCTCAGGCTAGTGCATGAGATATGTAAATAACCTGTCACTCAAAGCAAGGGGGAGGATTTGACAAAGTTTTTCTCTGTTTGTCAAGATTTATCTCACTGAACAATAAAAGGGGATTGCTCAGAACTGGATTAACTCTGTGTGGCAAGACTGGGCACAGATGATAGGAAATCTTATACTCTAAATTGTGCCAGCAAAAAAATAAATTAAAATTCCAGGTTTACATCCACTTTATTAAGGTATTTAAAAAATGATTCCTCTACTTCTGGTTCTTAATTGATGAGTATGTAAGTCATTTTTTTTTCTTTTTCTAGCTGAAATAATTATGAAGCTGAGTGACCGGTGTTCCAGTACATAACCTTCTATTCCCACTACTAGACAAAAAAAAAACATTAATTTGCATATATTCTGCAATAGCCATAAAGGATATAAATCCAACTTGTGTGCGCTGAATGTTTTTGCTATCACTTTGTAAAAGTAGTGGTGACATCATCACTGTGCTGCACATATAGCCTCTAGTAGCCTGTAGGAGGGTTCCAGAAGCTCCACCCACTACAGGCTGCCTATAGAAAACTACAGGAGGGGTGGTTACAAGACCAGTCACCCTGCACAAAGAGAGAGAGCAGCAGTAGCTGGTCTTAATTCAGAAAACTCCTGCACAAAGGCAAAGATTACGATTACAGCACAGATCTAGAAGAAATACACAAAGTACACCAATATTCAAGTATGAATACACATGGCTCTTATTTTAAGACTATATCTGCTAATCTCAGAGCTTGGCTTTACAATGGATATTTCCGACACTTACCGTAAGAAACAGTATTTGAAAAAGGTATTGTTTATATTTAGCTGGAGTTCCAGTTTGATAAGGAAGATTGTGGTAATCCATTTTGCTCTAAAATGATGAGTGGGTTACTTTTATATATGGTGGGAGATTATTGTGTACCATCTTGCACACGAGCAAACAATTGTTATGCAGGGTACACACTATAACTTTTTTTTCAACCCAGCGGGCAGAACAAAATAAACGTGCAGATCACCGTACTAGCACAAGCAATATTTGTGCGGTGATCTCCCCCACTTAACTATTGTGTTCTGACAGGGAGCAAGGCCGTCTTTAATATGGTTTGGGCCCTGGGCAAACATTTTTTTTGGGCCCCCCTCCAGCTTATTTTGGGCCTGGCTGGTTCACATGTATGTTTTGGCGGTCCTCATTTGTGCAGGTACAGCAGCCCATTGATTTGAATGGGCTGCCATGCCTTTGTTTCCTGCAGAAAAAAGGTGCATTCAGCATTTTAAAAATACAGTTGCCTTGAAATCCATTCTGCTTTTGCACCATGCTACTTACCTGCAGTTCTTGCACACACAAACGCACTGTGTTTTTAAAAGCGTGACCTAAACGTCTGAGGCCCTATACACACGAGAGGATTTATCCGCGGATACGGTCCACCAGACCGTTTCCGCGGATAAATCCTCTTGAGGATTTTGATCCGATGGAGTGTACTCACCATCGGATCGAAATCCGCGCCGAAATCCCATCGCGATGACGTGTCGCGCCATCGCCGCGATGATGACGCGGCGACGTGCGCGACGCTGTCATATAAGGAATTCCACGCATGCGTCGAATCATTGATCCGGTGAGTCTGTACAGACCAGCGGATCAATCCGTTGGGATGGATTCAAGCGGATAGATTTGAAAGCATGTCTTCAAATTTTTATCCGCTGGAAATCCATCCCAGGGGATAAAAATCCGCGGAAACAGATCCGCTGGATCGTACACACCAGGGGATCTATCCGCTGGAGCCGGTCTGCGGATAAATTCCAGCGGATGGATCCTCTCGTGTGTATGGGGCCTAAAAATGCAGCAAGTTTGACAGTGCGGGAACTGCAGATAAGTCACAGCAGACAGCAGAATGGACAGACAGTGCTGTATTTCAGTGCTTGATGGGCATAGGCGTGCCCTTTTGTGCAGTCTATTACATGAGGCATGCGCTTTTCTTTGCAGGAAACGCAGGCATGGCGGCCCATTCAAATGTGGGCCTCCAAAACACATACATGTGAACCAGCCAGGCCCAAAATAAGCCCATCAAGCAGTTAAATACAGACAGTAATGCCATGTGCTCTGAGGCCTTACTCAGCCTGGACTGCAGGTCTGGTCTGTGATTTAAAGAGTTCCTCTATTTTACACATGGCATGGCATGGGGTCCCATGGTGCTAAAGCAGAATGGACAGACGGTGCTGTGACCCCATGCCATGCCATGTGTAAAATAGAGGAACTTTTTAAAACACTGACCAGACCTGCAGTGAATCATCAAATATTATAAAGACTTTGGGCACACTCTACAGAAAACTTCTATTTACAATAAAGATTAGCAAACAGTGACATATCTTGAGGAGCAGGACATGAAGAAGTCAGCCTCGGGAATAGCAAACTGGGGATGTTATAAAATCACATTCTAATTCACTTTTATATACAAGCAGCACCCAGTGGCAGGAAGGGAGAAGTGCACGTCTAAAGGGAAGCCAGGGTTGCTGTACATTTTAAAACACTGGGAAGGGAAGCAGTACTGTCACTGGCTGCGTGCCGCTGATGATTTTCAGCCTGATTTGTGGGCAGCACAGGGGCTTAACGGGCGGCAGGGCCGCCATCAGGAATTATGGGGCCACTTACACAGCTTCAAGCATGGGCCCCCTGGAGCAGAGAACCGGGATGGGGGGTGCTGCCGCCTGAAATTGAGAAGCGGGGGGGGGGCTGCCGCGAATTTAGAAGCGGGGGGCCCTTTACAAAAAAAGAAATAAAGAAAGAAATAAAGAAAAATATATATAAAAAAAGGGGTGTAGCCATCCGGGGCCCTGGGGACCTCTGGGCCCTTTAATAAAAAGAAAAAAAAGAAATAAAATATATATATAAAATATATATTTTAAAAAGGGGGTTGCCATCTGGGGCCCTGGGGACCTCTGAGCCCTTTAATAATTTTTTTTTAATAAAAATAAATTACAAAAAACAGGGGATTGCCATCCGGGACCTCTGGGCCCTTTAATAAAAAATAAAAAAAAATATATAAAAAAGAAACATTTATAAAAATAAAAAAAAGGGGGTTGCCATCCAGGGCCGTGGGGACTTCTAGGCCCTTTTATAAAAAAAATAAAAAAATATATAAACAAAAATAAAAAAATAAACATTTATAAAAAAAAAAAAGGGTGTTTGCCACATGGGGCCCTGGGGACCTCTGAGCCCTTTAATAAAAAAAAGAAAAAAAAATATTTATTTATATATATATATATATATATATATATATATATATATATATATATATATATATATATATATATATATATAAAATAATTAAAAATAAATAAAATTATATTAAAAAAAATGTTTTTTATAAAAAAAGGGGGGTTGCCATCCGGGGCCCTGGGGACCTCTGGGTCCATTAATAATATTAATAATAATAACATTTATATAATATATATATATATATATATATATATATATATATATATATATATATATATATATATGTATATATATATATATATATATAAAAGTAATAAAGAAATATATAAAAAAATATTTTTTTTATAAAAAAAGGGGGGTTGTCATCCGGGGCCCTGGGGAACTACGGGCCCCTGGGGACCCCCATACCTCTAAAAAAAAAAATTGGCCCTTTAATAAAAAATAAAATAAAAATATATTAATTTTTTTTTTTTATTTAAAAATAAATAAAAAAAGGGGGGTTGCCATCTGGGGCCCTGGGGGCCTCCGGGCCCCTGGGGACCCCTAAAAAAAATTGTCCCTTTAATAAAAAAAATATATATATTTAAAAAAAAAAAAAAATATTTAAAAATAAATAAAAAAAAGGGGGGTTGCCATCTGGGGCCCTGTGGGCCTCCGAACCCCTAAAAAAAAATATATTTTTTTTTTTCAAAGGGGGTTGCTTTGGGCCCCCAACAGTGACAGGGCCCAGGGCACCTGCCCCATTTGCCCTGCGGTAAAGACGGCCCTGACAGGGAGGCTGCCCCACTGCCAGCACTGATCAGCTCGCAGCCATTGTCTGTGCACATGAGCCAAAAGTCGGCTGGTTCCTGTTAACCCGACTGTTTTCAGACGATTTTCAACCCATGTCTACCCAGCCTAAGGGTTTCTCAGCGGCAACATTGTTCCCATGTTTGGAAAAAATATTGAATATCTGTTTGCCTGTTTAAACATTGTTTCATGTATGGGGTATGGTCATAAGGGGGCGCTGATGAAGAAAAGTGCTAGAGTGCAATAATCTATAAGGAATTAAATGGTATATATGTAACTTTGAAAGCAATACTGTTAAATAGTAAGTAAACCATACAATAGTGCAGTTTTCAATCTACAATAAAGTGCATAAACTTCATACTGACACACCAGTACTAATTAACAAAAGGTGCAAAAAAGCAGATCCAATAATCAACCAGCCATAAACAATTGAAAGTCCATGCATTGAATTAAATTCCTTGATGCTTAAAGGGGTTGTAAAGGTTCGTCTTTTATTTTCTAAATAGGTTCCTTTAAGCTAGTGCATTGTTGGTTCACTAACCTTTTCTTTCGATTTCCCTTCTAAATGTTTTTTTTCTTTGTTTGAACCAACAATGCACTAGCTTAAAAGAACCTATTTAGAAAATAAAAAACAAACCTTTACAACCCCTTTAACACCGTCACCACTGCAACAATGAAGAGCTAGTGACACCCAGTGGAAAATGGAGGTAAGTGCCTAGTACTGTTTTGTTCTTGAGGTCTGTACTAGTACCTAGATGGACAAGCCAAGGGATGGACTCCGCCAAAGTGGTTGTCAACTATTGTTGCTTATTTTCTGTGGGCAAGAATAACAAACAAAATAATTTTCCCATTCAGGGTCTAGATGTTTCATAAAAATCATTTATTTTATTTTAAAAAGGAGCTATTTGAAATCCCGACATTTGGCATTTGAGGCCGGGTTCACACTATTGTGAATTGGATGCGGGATCTCCGCATTCAATACGCAATAGCAGGAGAATGGCTCTCTATAAAGCCGGTTCACATATCTCCAATGCGGCTCCGGTGCAAATTTGCACAGGAGCCCACTTTTGGTCTGTTTTAGGTCCGAATTTAGCCAAAAATTCAGGCTGAAAACAGACCTGTAACGGTGAACCAGGATGCACTGGACCCCTGCTGGGAGCCGCATCGGAATTAGGTGTGAATGGAGCCTTAATAATTTTGTTTGAATACACATAGCTTTGATGGGATCCTATGAAAAGTGCTGATCTATATCATATGTTTGAAATGTGTTCGAAGATGCCAGTTGTACACTACACTCTTTAGGACTTTTTGCAAAGTTACATATTTAGGTTGAAAAAAGACATGAACCCATCAAGCTTAACAAAAAAAAGTAAATTGAAAACTTTCGTAAACCGAACCCTATATCCACAGAGGAAGGCAAAAAAACTTGGTCCAATTTGCTTTTTGGATATTGCCTGGATCAATAATCACAGTGTTAATACTTATAAATATTGATATCCAGTTATAATTCTGTACATTTGGGAATGGATCCAGCTTTTTTAAAACTACCCACTGAGCTGTCTAGAACTAGCTCCTGAGGGGTTCTCGGAGGTACATCTTTCCTCATAACTGAGCTGCTCCATGCCTTCAGTTTAATTTCCCTTCTCTGCACTCTGTCCAGTTCCCTAACTTCTTTTTTGTAAACTGGTGCCCAAAGCCGAACTGCCCCTGCCTCTCTCTCTTTCTGGAGTTTATACCTCCTTTACCACAAGGAAGTATTTTGCTTTGTTTAAAAACTGCATCTTAGAATCACATGTGTAACACTGGCTGGTGGCCCTTTGAAGCCAGGGCGATCCAAAGACCATAAAACAGCTTGCTTGGTGATTGGACAGTGCAACAGAGGGAAGCAGGGACCGAAGGGAGGAGGATTTTAATTGGCCACAGCCAAGGTTTAAGGTTAGCCCTGCTCACTGAAACTGAGGAAGTGCAGGAAGAAAGCAGAGGGCCAGTTGGCTGGACATTAAGCCTGGGGGAACATCATACAGAAAAGATCTGCTGCCATAGAGTCATGAGTTGGTGTCTTTCGTGTGTGATATCCAATGAATACTGCTGTGTTGTTGTGTGCTGGCGAAAGAGACTCTAGGGGAGCAACGAGGTGAACCAGGATGTGCTATATTCCATGGAAAGAAAACAACCTCAATGGGCTTGCCAGGGACATACGGTAGACAGTCCCAGTGAGGGAGAAAGAACAGGTGTGAATCAAGTCTAAAATGTTTGCTTGAATTCGCACCTGAATCGGAACCAGAGACACACAGAACCCTTTCCAAATGCGGACCACAGCCACTCTGGAGCTGTGTGAACTGGCTCCATTGAAAGAATAGTCACGGTCTCCTGTCATGCGAAATGGATGCGGGGAAACCTGAATCCAATTTGCATATGTGTGAACCCGGCCTTAAAGTGATTGTAAAGTCTCATTTAAAAATAAAATAAAAATAACAAACATGTTATACTTGCCTCCTCTGTGCAGTGGGTTTTGCACAGAGAAACCTGGATCCTCCTCTTCTCGGGTCCCTCTTCACTGCTCCTGGCACCTCTCTCCTGTTGAGTGCCCCCACAGCTAGGAGTTTGCTATGGGGGCACCCGAGCCGAGCTACAGCTCTGTTTGTCCTTTCAGACATGTAGCCCTGACCCAGGCCCACCACCTCTCTTCCCTGAGTGGCTAACTGACTTTGAATGACAGACACGGGAGCCAATGGCACCGCTTCTGTGTCTCAGCCTATCAGGAGGAGACTTCCTATGTTGCTAAGACACTCATGGACATCACTGGATAGAGATGGGGCTCAGGTAAGCAATTAGGAGGTGCTGGGGAGGCTGCTACACTGAAAGGGTTTTTTATCTTAATGCATACAATGCATTATGCCGCGTACACATGATCATTTTTCGGGTTGTAAAAAACAAAGTGTTTTAAAAATATCATTTAAAACGATCGTGTGTGGGCTTCAGAGCATTTTTTGGGTTCTGAAAAACGGGCAATTTTTTTTCGAACATGCTCTATTTTTTCACGACGTTTTAAACGTTGTCGTTTTTCGGGTTGTAAAAAATGGTCGTGTGTGGGCTTTAACGACGTGGAAAACCCACGCATGCTCAGAAGCAAGTTATGAGACGGGAGCGCTCGTTCTGGTAAAACTACCGTTCGTAATGGAGTAAGCACATTCATCACGCTGTAACAGACAGAAAAGCGCGAATCATCTTTTACTAACACAAAATCAGCTAAAGCAGCCCCAAGGGTGGCGTCATCCAAATGGAACCTCCCCTTTATAGTGCCGTCGTATGTGTTGTACGTTACCGCGCTTTTCTAGAGCATTTGTTTTTCATGATCGTGTGTAGGCAAGGCCGTTTTAATGATGAAGTAGAAAAAAACGTAGTTTTTTTCCTAGAGCTTGAAAAACGTTGTTTTTTACAACCCGAAAAATGATAAAGGATAAAAAAAAACTTCTTCCTTTACCTTTCCTTTAAGGAAACTTGTTAGAATGGCTGTTACCAGCCAAGACTCTAGCCGAGGCTACTGCGCCATTGCCCAACTACCTGAAGCAGTGCTAGCCCTTGAGCAAGTATATGAAGTTTCTGCATAGAAACTAGATCTCCTTTTGGAAGTAGCACAATGACATGGATGGAAACCTTGACGACATATCAGGTGCCTGCTAGGTTCCCTTTAATAACAACATAGGCCCGCATTCACAAAGCACTTGCGCTGACGTATCTCCAGATACGCCGCGTAAGTGCAAATATGCGCCGTCGTATCTGTGCGCCGGAGCCACATACTAAGATACGCCTAAAAACAGGCTTCATCCCACCGATGTAACTTGCCTAGAGTAGGCGCATATTTACGCTGGACGCATTTGGCGCTCCCATTGATTTTCCATTCAAATATGCAAATGAGGAAGATACGGCGATTCACGAACGTACGTGCGCCCGACGCAAGTGCGCGTAAGTTATACGTACGCCGTAAAGTTATGCCCCATAAAGGAGGTGTAACTCAGCAGCATCCATGCAAAGGGCTGCACCAGGGAACACAAGCCGGCGTATTTTACGTAGTTTACGTTGGACGTGAATATGGCTGAGCGTACGTTACGTTCACGCCGTAGGCAGTGATCCAACGTATCTTAGGGAGTAGTTCCGACGTGATTCTGAGCATGCGCACTGGGATGCATCCAGGGGACGGCGCATGCGGCGTTCGTTATACGTATCTGTCTGGCGCTCGGCCCATCATTTGCATGGGGTCGCACCTCATTTGCACCTACGCTGGCTTACGCCTAGGAAACCCAGCGCAGTTTTGAGAGCACTGGCTTTGTGAATTCAGTGCTTGCCTCTCTGCGCTGCGTCGGCGTAGCGTACAGGAGATACGCTACGGCGGCATAAATGTGCGCCGCTGTCTGTAAATCCGGGCCATTGTATTCTAGTATTGTATTCAAGTATATGATTATCTAGCAATCTGGCCAGGAGCCAAAGCTATGTGCTACATTAATCCACTGGTAATCTGCAGAAGCCTGTGGTTTTAATTAAGAAGAAAGATGAACTGTGCTTCCAACACATAATAACTTGAAAATTACACAACAGAAATACATTTCCAAGACTGTCCATTAGAGCAGTGGTCCCCAACCTTTTTGGCACTGGGGACCAGCTGCGTGTAAGAAAATTTTGCCAAGGCCCGGTTGGGGGGAGGTCGGGGATGGCATGCGGGGGGGGGCGGGGGGGTAAGCGATTTTTCGCAGGCAATTTGTCAGCGCGTTATTTCTATTACATTGTAGTAATAAATGAAATAGTTAAACCCACCATAATGCAGAATCAGTGGCAGCCTACCCCCCACATTACATTTCCAACCTCCACTTTAATATCCTCAGCCCCCCTCACATGACAATTCTTGGTCACCCCAATTTAACTTCTTCAGGCCCCCCCACACACTCCAGTCCTCAGTCCCCCCCCCCCACACACTCCAGTCCTCAGTCCCCCCCCCACACACTCCAGTCCTCAGTCCCCCCCCCCACACACTCCAGTCCTCAGTCCCCCCCCCACACACTCCAGTCCTCAGTCCCCCCCCCACACACTCCAGTCCTCAGTCCCCCCCCCACACACTCCAGTCCTCAGTCCCCCCCCCACACACTCCAGTCCTCAGTCCCCCCCCCCACACACTCCAGTCCTCAGCCCCCCCCCCACACTCCAGTCCTCAGTCCCCCCCACACACTCCAGTCCTCAGTCCCCCCCACACACTCCAGTCCTCAGTCCCCCCCACACACTCCAGTCCTCAGTCCCCCCCCCCACACTCCAGTCCTCAGTTCCCCCCCCCCACACACTCCAGTCCTCAGTTCCCCCCCCCCACACACACCAGTGCTCAGCTCCTCCTCTTTGGTGCAGGAATCGGATTGCATAAGTGTGAACACCCATCCGATCCGATTCCAGTGCAGACCAAAAAAAGTCGCATGCGCGGGAGTGACTGTTCAGGTCCGCCAACAAAACTGACAGGCGGTCCTGAACGTTACAGGTTTAGAAAAAAAAAAATCAGTGGGTTTAGTACTGCTTTAAAAGAAAACTCTTTGGATAGAGGAAATTAAAGATTCTGGAGGACAACAGAGGAAAGAGGGGGAGTGAAAGATTTTGGAGAGAGAGAGAGGGCAGAGCTGCTAACCCACTTGGATGTTCCCAGGATCAGGATGCTCACAACAGTTCAGTCGGTGGCTTCTGTAGCTGTCAGCTACTTGTTTAAACGTTCCCGCCCCCACATTCCTTTCAGATGCAGCACACGAGTTGCACAGAACATGGACGAGACACAGGAACAGAGGGGAGGGAAAGCCGATGCAGCCTCTTCCATCCCTGTGAAAGGGGGGGGGGGTTTGTATTCGCTGGGCTGTAGAACGCACAGCATTGTGACAAGTGCAGCCAGACATCCCTATATTTATGCCCGATGGATCAGTCCACCTGACCTGGGATCTCCCTGCACCGTAGGCTGTCTCACATCACCGCTGATCTGCAGCTACCAAGTCTGTCCGTTGTCACTGTTTCTTACAGGGAAGGACAGTGGCGCAGCCTGACACCCCGCCAATGTGTGGCACCCGGTGCGCTCCGCCCCCCGCCCCCTGGTCCCTGGTTAGTACGCCTCTGATTGGCTGCTAGGATGAAGGACAGTCCTAGCAGCCAATCGCCTGTTTGATAACCTCGGGCAGCTCCGCCCTCCACCCAGAATTGTTCCGCCTCCCGCTGTCGGCTCTGTGGAGGATTACAGAGCGACGGCAGGAGGAAGGAAAGTCTCATGCCGCCAGCTCAGACCCGCGGCCCAGCTGCAGAAGGGCTGCGGCCCGGTAGTGGGCCGCGGACCGGGGGTTGACGACCACTGCATTAGAGAATTCCCCAACGCCACTAAGGTAGTTACATGATCGTATTATAATTGGATGATAAGAAAATAATTCCCAACAAAGTAATGATTACACAGATGAGAACTCTGTTTTGTTATACAAAGTAATGTAATCAATGGTTATCCTAAAGTGGAACTCCAGCCAAATGTTTTTTTTATTTTTTTTAAGTTGGATAGAGTTGTAGTTGGAACAGAATAGAACTTTTATTGATTGCTGCTTTTCCATTTAGGAGCTTTGTTCTCATTTTCTGTCCCAGTAATCACACAGGAGATTAAGAGAGATCCCCCCTGCAGGGACATAAAGCTTTAACCATCCCTTTGTATTTCAAACAACAACAAAAAAGAGATTTAGCTGCAGCTTTACCTTCCTTTAAGCTTTTGTGTAGTTCATTAACTGCTTCACCCCTGGGAAGAATTTACCCCCTTCCTGACCAGAGCACCTTTTGCGATACGGCACTGTGTTGCTTTAACTGACAATTGTGCGGTCGTGCGACGTTGTACCCAAACAAAATTGTCCTTTTTTTGCCACAAATAGAGCTTTCTTTTGATGGTATTTTATCACGTCTGCGGTTTTTATTTTTTGCACTATAAACAAAAAAAAGAGAGACCATTTGGGAGAAAAAAACAATATTTTTGACCTTTTGCTTTAATAAATATCCCCCCCAAAAAAGATATATATTTTTTTTCCCTCATTTTAGGCCGATATGTATTCTTGTACATACCGTATTTATCGGCGTATACTGCGCACTATTTTGCCCTGAAAATCAGGGCAAAATCGTGGGTGCGCGGTATATGCCGATACCCGCTTTCCGCCACAAATTTGAATACTGCGCCGGCATATACCGAGTGCAGTACACTCGTGTATCTTCGGGCAGTCTCGGTGCCTCTCGTGCTGACGTCCTGAGCGTACAGGACGTCAGTGCGAGAGTTGCCGAGCCTGCCCGACGATACACGAGTGTACTGCGCTCGGTATATATCGGCGTAGTATTCAAACTCGGCGCGGGAAACGAGCAGGGAGGACGCGAGGACGCCGCAGAAGGACGCCGGACCCGACGAAGAGGACACCCAAAGCCGCAGATGGACGCCGGACCCGACGAAGAGGACCCCCGGAAGCCGCAGAAGGACCCGTACCCGACGAAGAGGACCCCCGGAAGCCGCAGAAGGACCCGTACCCGACGAAGAGGACACCCGAAGCCGCAGACGGACGCCGGACCCGACGAGGCCACCGATGGACGCCGCGCAAGACACCAAAACTGTAAGTACAAAAAAAACTTTTTTTCCACAGGATTCGGGGCAACTTTAGTGGTGCGCGGTATACGCGGGAGCGCGTTATACCGCGATAAATACGGTATTTTTGGTAAAATCACAAAAAGTGTATATTTATTATATAAAAAGTTATAGCGTCTACAACATAGGGGATAGATTTATGGCATTTTTTTTTTATTAGTAATGGCGGCGATTTTTTATCATGACTGCAACATTTTGGCGGACACATCGGACACTTTTGACGCTATTTTTGGACCATTGTCATTTATAAAATGCACTGATTATTGTGTAAATGACACTGGCAGGGAAAGGGTTAATCACTAGGGGGCGATGAAGGGGTTAAGTGTGTCCTAGGGAGTGATTCTAACGGTGGGCTACAAGTGACATGACAGAGATCACTGCTCCCGATGACAGGGAGCAGTAGATCTCTGTCCTGTCACTAGGCAGAACAGGGCAATGCCTTGTTTACATATGCATCTCCCCGTTCTACCTCTCTGTGACACGATCGCGAGCTGCCAGCGAACATCGAGTGCGGCAGGCTTCTTAAAGGGGACGTACAGGTACGCCGATTTGCCCACTGCTGCCATTCTGCTAACGTACATTGTGCTGACGTACATTGTTGTACAGCGGTCGGCAAGTGGTTAAAAGTCTTAAAATTCCCTAACCACTTCAGATCCGCGCTATGGCCGAAAGACGGCCGCAGCGCGGACCTGAACTGGCAGGTGGACCTCCCTGGACGTCCTGCTGTTTTCTTCCGTGTTGCACGCCGCCGAGAGCTGTGTCACGCGGGTGCCGATGCGCGTGCCTGTCGGCCGCGATGTCCGCCAGGTACTCACGATCGGCAATCACAGAGCCATAATAATTAATAATAAAAAGTCTATAGAAAAAACATCCTTACAAAAACACACAATTATTAGAGCTCAGTAAAATAAAAATAAACTTTAAAAAAACATGAAATATCTCACCAAAATGCCACTATTTCTAGTACAGTGTGCTGAAATCGATAGCGAGCTGAAAAATATAGTAAAAAAATGGTTACAGTGTATGGCAAGGCAAATATTAACCCCAAACCCTCCTCTGTCCCATCATTGGACTGTACGAGCCTAGGGCCGATCACTAACAGGTGATCGCTGCATGAGCGATTATATACAAGTGGTTGCGATTAACTGCAAGACACGGCAGCTTCCCATTGCTTTTAATGAGGCTGTTAATACTTGGGAACCCTCGCTGGGGTTCTCACATGTAAAGGTTGTCAGGCTAATTTGCAAGTATGAATGTGGCCTTATATGAGTGCAATGCAATTGCATCTATGTACGGTATACAACTATGTTATTTCACTAGGTTATTGTTTATGGTTATGCTGCCACCCTGTGGTCATTGTTTGATTACACATCATGTTCTGTAATTCCTTTTGTATGAGGACATTTCCTCCTTCCTCATTTGTGGGTTCTCTTAGGCTGGGTTTACACTAGTGTGAATTGGATGTGGCTTTCCATGCATCAAATTCGCATATCAGAGATTGTGACCAGCTCTCTATGGAGCAAGTTCACACATCCCCAGAGCGGCTCCGGTGCAAATTTGATCAGGGGTCCTGTGCGTCTTTTGGTCCATTTTCAGGTCCAAATTCAGACCAAAATTCAGGCTGAAATCGGACCTGAAACAGTGAACAGGGACACACCGGACCCTTGCTGTGAGCTGCTCTGGCGTGCAGTGTGAACCCAGACATATGGTTCTTACAGGATGCACATCCAGGTTTGGAAAATAAATATTTATTTTGACCACTTTAACTACTTGAGATCCGCGATGTAGCCGAAAGACGGCAACAGCACGGACCTAATTTGCCAGGAGGGCGTCCATGGACGTCCTCCCATTCTCAAGCGACGCTGTAATCAGCAAGTCAATGAGATTGATCCCGACCCCTTAGCCAATCCCGACCCCTTAGCCATGTGATGTAAACAGAGGCAGTAATCGGCTATTTTTTCTCCTCGCGCTGAAAGCTGATCCCCGGCGGCTGTCAGCGGGACATCAGTCCCGATCAAGGAGAGCAGCCGCCTGCTCATCTGTGCCACCTGTGCCACCTGCCAGTCCACAACATTGCTGCCCACCAGTGCCACTCATCAGTGCCCACAGTGCCACTCATCAGTGCCCACAGTACCACCCATCAGTGCCCACAGTGTCATTAATCAGTGTCACCTACCAGTACTCATCAGTGCTGCCTTATCTGTGCCCATCTCTGCCCATCTGTGCCGCCTTATCTGTCCCCATCTGTGCCGCCTTATCCGTGCCGCCTTATCTGTGCCTATCAGTGCCCACCAGTGCAGCCTATCAGTGCCCACCAGTGCCGCCTCATCAGGGCATATCAATGAAGGAGAAAAATTACCTGTTTGCAAAATGTTATAACAAACTATGAAACTTGATTTTTTTTCAAAATGTTCCATTGTTTTTCGTTTGTTTAGCAAAAAATAAAAACCCCAGCGGTGATTAAATACCACCAAAAGAAAGCTGTATTTGTGTGGAAAAAATGATACAAATTTCATTTGGGTATAGCGTTTTGTCTGACCGCACAATTGTCACTCAAAGTGCGTCAGCGCTGAAAGCTGAAAATTTGTCTGGGCAGGAGGGGGGTTTTAGTGCCCAGTAAGGAAGTGGTTAAATACTGCAATGACAAAATCTACCACATCATATTGTTTGGCTAAACCCTTCTTCATACAATTAAGATATTTGTGTATGTGTAAGTGTTTGGTAAGTTCAGCTGTCTGATGAACATTTTCTGAAGTAATTGGAGGCTACATGGAGGCCAAGAATAGAGATCACAGGAAGGGATAAGTCACTATTACAACAATTGGACTAATACTAGGGTAAGACCAACGAGTGGCTGTGTCTTATAAACAGGGCATGTTCTGTTCCACTATATTCAGGACAGGAACATGATATACCAGGTTTTTATAACTGAAATTCAGTTTACCCAAATGCTGTGTTTTCTATAGTAGTGACATTCCTCTCCAGTTCCTTTAGCAGTGTTCTGCTGCCCTCTTGTGTTTACCTTGTTTTATTTCAAAAGCACATCTGTTCTGTGTTTTTACCTTGTTCAATAAATTCACCTAGGTACATAATCTGCTTTGAACAAAAAAAAGCCCATCCTCCTGACCATGTTACCTATAAGATGTCTCTCCAACACAACAGTTAGGCTCCATTCACATCTATGCGATAAAACGCCCGACACCGGACGCTTCTGCCGCTAGAGGGGAGAATTCCCATTGCTGTCTATGGAGATGGTTCACATCTCATAGACGCCGAACGCCTGTCGCCTGAAAAAAAGTCCCGGACCCTTTTTTTCAGGCGACATTGGCGTTCGCCCATTGACAGCAATGGGAAGAATCTGAAAAAAAAAAAAAAAAGATACACACTCGCGGCAAAATACGCCGCGTACGTCGTACGCCGCTGTCGCATAGATGTGAATGCAGCCTTAAATAAAAGATAATGAGTGACAACACTGGCATGCTTATATATTGATATATGTATTGATGTATGTATATATATTTATATATATATATATATATATATATATATATATATATATATATATGTAGAGGGTGGTTGCTACTAGTTACTGTCATCTCCACACATATTCACTCTGCTGCCCGACTTCCATACGTCACTCTCCAATAGACAATGAACAGTCATTTGCGTTGTTTTGTTTATTTGGGGGATATAACTTGGTTGGAGAAGGGGTATAGGATGCCCAGAGAAAAGATTACATTTTGCCATATTATGAATAGAGCCCTTAGAAAAATGATGGGCCCTAAGATTGACTCCACACTTCTCCTCTGCACAACTCCTGCAGACTGTTACTCCTCCTCTGCACAACTCCTGCAGACTGTCACTCCCAGGACTCTTCTTCTCCTGGACAAACTTCCCTGTCACAGCGTTAGTCTTTCCACCCCATCATCTTGAACTGCACCAGGGATCACTCCTCTGAATAATCCCTGGTTGTTTCTGAACTATCTGATTCCTGATAGGCCACGGGCCTGCAGTACCCCTTCTTGAAGGCCTAGTTGCTTAGCAGAAATAAATGATAGATGGACTACTGATCCCAGCCAATCCGACTTGCAAATCCTGTGCCCTCAGGCCACATTGATTTATCACAAAACCCCACAGTCTCTCCTCTGGCCTTGCACCCAGCTCCCCTGGCATGCCTCTTTCAGATTTCCACTGTGCCTCACTCACAGAATGACTCTTGCCCTGAGTCCTTCGTTAAGAATTTACCCGGACCGTGCGTACCGACTGGTTCTCCACCTCCGGTTTCAGGACACCTTTCCATGATCGTGTAAGGAGAGGCTCCCTGCCAACTCCCTGCCTGCCAACTCCTGAGCTCCCCTGCCGAGGTCTGCACCCGTCCCCCCCAGATGGGGGTGAGCCTCCTGCTGCAGTCTAACACTTCATTCTTCACTTCACCCAGCCAACAACTCCCCTCCAGTGGGCTGGACCTGAGTTTAAGTAGGAGGCCTGCCCCCTGCCAATCCTAGTTGGGGATTGGTAAGGGCTCCTCACATGAACTCCCTGTCACTCCAATTCCTAGCCCTGCCCCTCTTCCAGAACATTCTCACTGGAAGCAGGGCAGACGCCCAAGAACTGAAGACAGGTGGTCACACCCACTGGCAGCTATTACCCTAACACCTTACCTCTAGAATCTACCTATGGTAGAGGGTGCTACATCTATATATATATAGTATCTCACAAAGTGAGTACACCCCTCACATTTTTGTAAATATTTTATTATATCTTTTCATGTGACAACACTGTATAACAGTCCGCTTCCTTTCTGTTTTGAAGCTTTGATCTGGGGAAAAATCTTCCGATTCCTTTATACTGTATAACAGTGTAAATTTGTTGTCCCCTCAAAATAACTCAACAAACAGCCATTAATGTCTAATCAGCTGGCAACAAAAATAAGTAAACCTCTAAGTGAAAATGTCCAAATTGATCCCAAAGTGTCTATTTTGTGTGGCCACCATTATTTTCCAGCACTGCATGGAGTTCCCCAGAGCTTCACAGGTTGCCACTGGAGTCCTCTTTCACTCCTCCATGATGACATCACAGAGCTGGTGGATGTTAGAGACCTTGCGCTCCTCCACCTTCCGTTTGAGGATGCCCCACAGATGCTCAATAGGGTTTAGGTCTGGAGACATGCTTGCCCAGTCCATCACCTTTATAAAGAAAACAAAAATCCCTGTGGACCACCGAGACAAGGTATCCCAAGGGATAAGGGGGCTACAAAGGTGGTGATGGACAATAATATATGTTACAAAAGTTTTTATTAATAAATAAGTACAAATGAACAGCTTCATAAGATGGATAGTATCAAAATTCTAAAAATTTGATTATGTTGATATCTTGTAAATTTACCAACTGTCTATGGCCGGCCAATACTGCACCAATGAACCTAGTTCACAATATGGTGCAAAACAAACAACATACAAAACAGACTGGGACAAACATAAACAACATGTAAATATGACGGTCCGGACGCCTTGTGAAGAGTTCCCATTGAAATTCCTATGCGGTCAATGTTAGCGTCTATTAAGTAAATTATAATTGTGAGATAAGAGAATTATGAGCGGGACATCCCCACGGAAGATTGGATAGTGGGCTGATTATTGCGCAGTGAGCAGTTTATGTCATTCATAGAGATTCTTAACTGGAGATAGGATTTGCTCAGGCAACTGTGTATAAAGGGATAACACTGTCCAGAGATATTCCAGATCCGTTGTGCTTGGAATCCTGCATATAAATGCACTCTGTATTTATTTGAAATGACTGCATAGAGACTATGAAAACTTATGAATACACTGGATTTTTTCTGTGTTATATCGGCCCAGGTGTAGGACAATAACTTCATTGCAATTTGCAAGTACACAACGGATCTGGAATATCTCTGGACAGTGTTATCCCTTTATACACAGTTGCCTGAGAAAATCCTATCTCCAGTTAAGAATCTCTAAAGCCGGGTACAGACGAGCAAACATGTACGATGAAACCGGTCCGTCGGACCGTTTTCACCGTACATGTCTGCCCGGGGATTTCTGTATGGTGGCTGTACTCACCATCATACAGAAATCTGTGCGTAAACAATACGCGGGGCGTGTCCGCGCCGTCGCCGCGTCATCGTCGCGGCGACGATGGGCGGTGGGCGACGATGGGCGGTGGGCGGCCCTGCCAGTCCAATGCTTCCACGCATGCGTCAAAGTCATTCGACGCAGCGAGGGATGGCGGGCGCTCGGACTAGTACGGTAGGTCTGTACAGATGACCGAACATGTCCGAGCGGGCAGGATTTCAGCGGGCAAATATTTCTGGACTTGTTTTAAAACAGCCCGCTGGAAAAAGGCCCGGCGGGCAAATGTTTGCTGGAATCCTGCCAGCTCGGGCCTACACACGACCGAACATGTCTGCTGAAACTGGTCCGCGGACCAGTTTCAGCAGACATGTTCGGTCGTGTGTACGGCCCATATGAATGACATTAACTGCTCACTGCCCAATTATCAGCCCACTATCCAATCTTCCGTGGGGATGTCCTGCTGATAATTCTCTTATCTCACAATTATAATTTACTTAATAGACGGTAACATTGACCGCATGGGAATTTCAACGGGAACTTTTCACAAGGCGTCCGGACCACCATAGTTACATGTTGTTTATGTTTGTCCCAGTCTGTTTTGTATGTTGTTTGTTTTGCACCATATTGTGAACTTTGTGAACTAGGTTCATTGGTGCAGTATTGGCCGGCCATAGACAGTTGGTAAATTTAAAAAATATCAACATAATCAAATTTTTTGAATTTTGATACTATCCATCTTATGAAGCTGTTCATTTGTACTTATTTATTAATAAAAACTTTTGTAACCTCCCTAGGGATACCTTGTCTCGGTGTTCCACAGGGACTTTTGTTTTCTTTATGCACATGATTTGGCTACGGTAGTGACCTCCACATAGGAGGAGTGACTATCTATATGCACATATAGAAGAGTATCTAGAGTTGTTAATAGGGACGCGCTCACCTCTTTGTGGTGTTTGTGTCCATCACCTTTACCCTCAGCTTCTTTAGCAAGGTCGTCTTGGAGGTGTGTTTGGGGTCAATAATGAGGGAATACTGCCCTGCGGCCCAGTCTTAAAAGGGAGGGTATCATGCTCTGCTTCAGTATGTCACAGTACATGTTGGCATTTATGGCTCCCTCAATCAATTGTAGTTCCCCAGTGCCGGCAGCACTCACGCAGCCCCAGACCATGACACTCCCACCACCATGCTTAACTGTAGGCAAGACACACTTGCCTTTGTACTCTTCACCTGGTTGCCGCCACACGCTTGACACCATCTGAACCAAATACATTTTTCTTGGTTCCAGTAATCCATGTCCTTAGTCCGCTTGTCTTCAGCAAACTGTTTGCAAACTTTCTTGTGCATCATCTTTAGAAGAGGCTTCCTGACAATATCAGTTGGTCCTGGCTGTTCCGGGTGATGGCGGATTTAGTTTTTTCGGGTCCAACTGTGCGTTTTTTACGGCGAATGTATGAATCCCCAACTGCGCGTCTGGTCACCCGTGACTTTATCTCTGATACGATCCTCCTGACGAAAGGAACGAGACAGGGGTGCCCCCTTTTTTTCACACAACCCCTCACAGACTTTGACAGGCTCCGACAACTGTTTCATACTTTCGGACTGTGTTCAGGTTTTTGAATTAACTTTGACAAAAGCGAAATTCTATCGCTTCATCCCAGGATGGCTGCCAAATGGCGACACCAATCCCCCTTCGCCATAGCGGCGCAACACATTACGTATCTGGGCATTCGCATTGGCCGAGAACCTTCCACTTTATATACACTTAACTTCCCACCGTTAATATCTAAAATTGTGAAGGAGCTGGAAGCTTGGGCGGCCCTTTTTAAAATGGTGACGTTTGCATGCTTACTAAAGTAAGACCATACCTCTGTTATTGAAACATTCTGACGTAAAAAAGATCCATAAGGCATTGTCTGCCTTTCTATGGTCTTGCAAGAAACCGTGCATTGCCCTGCAAAAACTATGTCTCCCGAAGTCTGAGGGTGGGGCAGGCCAGCCCAATATACGTTTTTACAATCGTGCATGCTTACTTAGGCAGGGCATTGATTGGTTATCTGGCAGATCTAAATACTTAAATACCATGCTCGAGGGTGCCTCGACCTTCCCGTATACTCTACCAGCCATTCTTCATTCGAATCCCAACAAATTACCAACATGCCTCAGGTCAAGTGTACTCATCAAGGATACAGTTATAGCCTGGAGGGAGGTGCGGAGGCTGCTGGGGTTGCCCTCCAGCGTTTCCTGCTACCTGCCGATACTCGGCAACCCAATGTTCCTCCCGTCCACTTTACACAAAGCCTTTGAACAGTGGAACACTAGGGGCCTTACCAACATTACATCAATGTACCTCAATGCCCCTGGCAAGTTTAAATCATTTCAAACCCTATCAAGGGAATTCTCTCTACCAGCGACACATGCCTTCTTCAACCACCAATTGGTCAGTTATTTACGCTCATGCTACGGACCCGGGACTGATCCCCTACAAAAGTATTTTATTGTCCTCTCAAGCAGACTAATATCCAGCAGGTGAAAAGGAGGGGAGAATCAAATCGGCAGCTTCAAAAATTCAGTAGAATAAACACTGCGTGTGCGGTCAATCGAATCCTAACAGCTGTTCTCCGTGTGTGTGGCTCTCTTCCGTACAGGCGATGACGAGCTGCGCATTGGTCACTCCAATGTGACCAATGCGCAGCTCGTCATCGCCTGTACGGAAGAGAGCCACACACATGGAGAACAGCTGTTAGGATTCGATTGACCGCACACGCTGTGTTTATTCTACTGAATTTTTGAAGCTGCCGATTTGATTCTCCCCTCCTTTTCACCTGCTGGATATTAGTCTGCTTGAGAGGACTATAAATTTCTCTGGGCTCAACTGACCGCTGTAACAAACGGTCAGTGGATCTGGTAAGCACATTGGATTTTTACCACACTGGTGTTTTCTTTTGGTGGAAGATTATCAACTTCGTTTTTTCACTATTGGACACTTTATGGACTGTTATATATATATTTTTATTATCACTTTCATTTTTATCACTTCATTATATTGAATATTCAAATTTTTTTTTGGTATTCATCTTTTCATTTTGTTCACACATTTTTGAAATTTCACATATTAATTAGCGCTGTACCTTCTTTTTGTATGTATATTTTTTTTTTGCTTTAGGTATTTTGAGCAATAGGTACTAGCTGCTTTGTCACCTCATCATATTTCAATATATGCTCTTCACTAGATAGCGCAGTGTTTTCCTAGGGTTTTTCCCAAGGTTTTTTCCAAAAGTATTTTATTGATGCTGTATTACGCAGGGATGACTACTCCATCTCCACCCTATATTCTCACCTTATTGAACATCAGTCTGCCAAATATCGTCTTAAACCTTTTCAGAAATGGTCCCAAATATTTGAGGATGAGGACCTCTCGGAGAAAATCCTTGAGGGTTACAGGCAAGTGCAAAAACTCACCATATCGGAAACATGGCGTGAGACGCAATTCAAAATTATTCACAGAGCATACTACCCTTTCCGTATCAACAAGGCAGAACCAACCCAGGAGCGGTGCATCTGGTGTTCCACCTCTCGCCCAACGCTGCACCACCACTTCTGGGAGTGCAAACCTATTATTACATACTGGGACTCTGTGCTGTCCTTTATCTACAAGATTGCCAAAATACGGGTCCCCAGACACTACCTGGTATGTCTATTCGGATGTGAACCACCCCCAACCACGCCATCAACAAAGAGCTCGCTTCACATCTCTCACTGGACGCATGTCTGCCTTCTGGTGGCCCGCAGGACTATAATGTCTCATTGGATCAACCCAACTCCGCCGAAATTACCAGCGGTGAAAAAAGCCCTCTTATCGCTTTTCTATCTGGAAAGGTTGGACACCATTGTGTTGAACTTTCGCTCCATCTCACGATTCTTTACGAGATGGCGTAAATTCATGGAACACTCGTTCGACCAAAAGGATCTGCAAACACTCATGCAACCATTCCGCTATACAGATTGGTATCTCAAGCAGAACCTTGCAAACTCCCTAACTCCCTAGGCAACCTCAAAGTATCCAATCTGTCTGACCCTTCTGCGTTTCTGCCACCCTGAACCATGAAACCATATACTAGTTGCTCCTTGACGTTCGTGACTCTTTCATACCTTTATCTGTAAACTTCACCTATCGCCACCTCAGCAGCCAGTTTAATATCCAAGGTTACTGTTTGTTTCATTATTTTAGTTCTTTATTGCATTTCTAATGCTCCAAATGTTGCTTCCGCTCCTACAAGCACTAGGTTTCGTACTGTCACATCCTCCTGCTACTGTAACATTGTTATACAGGTAATCACTGTACTATTAGTTTGATTGTGTTTTTATTTCTATTTTATATTCTTATTTTTATTTTTAATTTTTTTTATTATTTTTCTATGTACACGACTGTATATGAATCAAACTTACTTAACCTTACTCCAATGTACTGTGAAAATTCCAATAAAAATGTATAAACAAAAAAAAAAAAGAAGAGGCTTCCTTCTGGGACGACAGACATGTAGACCATTTTGATGCAGTGTGTGGCGTATGATCTGAGCACTGACAGGCTGACCCCCCACTCCTTCAACCTCTGCAGCAATGCTGGTAGCACTCATAAGTCTATTTCCCAAAGACAATCTCTGGCTATGACTCTGAGCATGTGTCCTCAACGTCTTTGGTCGACCATGGCGAGGCCTGTTCTGTACCAGTACCTGTCCTATTAAACCACTGGTCACTGTGCTGCAGCTCAGTTTTAGCATTTGACAATCTTCGTATAACCTATACCATCTTTATGTAGAACAAAACATTTTTTTCTCTTTCGTCCATGAACGGACACAGCTCCTTTAGTCTTGACAAGTGGGTTATGTTCCGTCTATTAGGAGAGGACTAGGCAGACATGTTAGATATACAAAAACATGTAATTATACCAAAGCTGAACAGCCCCGCCCAGGGGGCGGTCCCTCTGGTCATAACCCCTCACCCTGCACTCAGCAGCTTAGTTTTTTTCTGCCTAGTGTAGGAGAAGGACCTGGCTCCCTAGGGGCTCATTGGTCCTGGAGAACTTTTTTATTTTTATTTTTTGTATTTTCAATTTCAATTTAGCTACGCGCTGGGTCGGCCACGACATACCCTGTTTGCACCAGGGGTGGCCGGTGAGCTATATGCTCCTGGGCCCACATATGACCAGGCTACTGCTGTCCAGTCACAGTGGGCCATGACCGACAGCCAGTTCATACTGCTCGGTGATGGGTCTGTCAGGAATGCATCCAGCAGTCCTTGCAGGGACAGGTAAGTAAGGTTCCTCCTGTCTTGGCTGGATGGAACAGCTGGGCATTCCTGGGGTGGTCGATTAGGGGGTCTCTTGTCCTCCCTTTCCTCTCTCCCCATCCATCCCTCCTCCCCATGCTTTGCTGGGCCTGCTGTGTACCTCACCGGTGGTCCCTGAGGGGGGGTCCGGGTCCTGGCTGGGGGCTGCGCGGTGTGTCCGGGTCCGCTCTAGTGTGGGTGGTCTGCCTTGTGGGGGTCCTCCGCTTGGAGGCCCAGAGTTTTCGCGGCCTTTTATTTATTTTTTTACCTCAGAAAGCCACGCTGTTCCTAATGCTAATATAGCTGGCTGCCATTTTCTTGTAGCTGCACTGTTTCTATAGCTAATACAGCGGTCGGCCATTTTTGTGGGGATTTTTACATTAGCTGGACCTCTAGCGCTGGTTTGTCATTCTGAACGGCGCGAACGGCAGATCACCTTAGAGACACCTCAGGCACACACTGTGCAGGAGTTTATAGCGGACGGCAGTGCTGAAGCAGTGCCTGGGTCAGGGCGGTGAGTCCTCTGGGAATTCTCCTCGGTCTGGGCAGCTAGGAGGGTGGGCCTTTTCTTGTACCTTTACTTGTTCTCTGAGTGGCTGTCAAGTGTGTGGGTCAGCATGGCGTCAGAAGCTGGCGTTTCTTCCCCAGACATTCTGGTGGTAGCAATCGGTGCCCCTGCACCTGTGGAACCTGTGGACGCTTTGTCGGCGGTCCTGGAATCATTTGTTGCCAGGGTGGAAGCAGTCTCCGCCATCTTCTGGGGAGAGCTCTGACTCAGACTCGGCCTGTGAAAAAGGACCCCTGTTCTGAAGGGTCAGAGTATGCAGACCAGATCCATTCGGACAGTGAGGAAGACTCCGTGTTCCGGTCAGCGCAGGACAAGGCGCCTGTTGGAGCACTTATTACCGCAGTGCAGGAAACCCTCAAACTGGAGGATGTGGCTGGCACATCTGCTGATAAGTTTATAGACAAGGAATGGGAATGACCGCAGAGGACCTTTTTGGTCCCAAAACCCATGGCAGTCCGTTACCTTTTTGAGGAGAGCCTTCTGAAAAAATGGGCATCTCCCCCAGTTGTGGACCCCCCGGTATCCCAGTAAAACAAAGTAACCACTATTTCGTTTGAGGGGACCCCTGCATTTAGGGACCCTGCGGATAGCAGGTCCGAGGCGGTGGCCCGGTCCATTTTTTTACCTTGCTGGGATCTGCATTACAGACAGTTTTGGCTGGGGCTCTGGTGTCACATACACTTACAGAATGGGCTAAAATTTTGTTGGAAAGACAGCAGGTTTCCCCGGTCTGCATAGAAATGGCTGACCAGTTGGTGCATGGCCTCAAATATGTCTGTGATGCAGCCCTGGACACAGCTCCCCTGCTTTCTAGAGCCTAAGTATCTGCTGTGGTACTGTGTCGCCTGATCCGCGGACCAGCATTCCAAGAAAGCTCTGGCTGATTTGCCTTTCCAGGGTGGAAGGCTATTTGGAGCCTCGCTGGAGGACATTATTAAGGATGTCACTCGGGGTAAGAGCACACTGCTCCCACAATCCAGAAAAGGTAAGGAGCCATGCTGCAGGCCTGGGCCCTCCTTTTCTGCTCAGAAGCGTTTTTTCGGCCTGCAGGTAAGCGTTACCAGGCCGACAAGGGCAAGCCGAGGGACAAAAGTGTCCATGAGTTTGCAAGCCAAACAAGCCCGCAAACAAAAATCTGCTACTGCATGAAGGTTTGGCCCCGCCCAACTCTTGGGTGAGGGGTCGCCTTCGTGAGTTTGCAGCTTGATGGACCTCCCTGCTTTCCAACCAGTGGGTTTGCAAAGTGGTTTCATCAGGGTACAAGATAGAATTTCTTTCTTGTCCACTAAACAGATTTTTTCCCTCAAACCTTTATCTTCCTTCAGCTTGTCGGAATGCCCTGTTTGGGGCTGTGCAGGACCTGCTGAAGTGCAGGGTCATAGTACCTGTGCCGCTGCCGAAAAGGTTTCAGGGATTTTACTCCAATCTGTTTGTAGTCCCAAAGAAGGACAGGGTTCATCCAATCCTGGATCTCAAGGCCCTCAACACCTTTTGTAAAGGTGCGAAGGTTCAGGATGGAATCAGTTCGCTCTGTGGTCGCTGCACTCTGGCGTCCTTGGACATCAAGGATGCATACTTGCATGCCCCCATATTCATCAGGCATCAGAGAGTTCTGCGTTTTGCAGTCGGGGATGATCACTACCAATTTGATGCTCTCCCTTTTGGCCTGGCATCGGCACCAAGGGTTTTCACCAAGGTGCTCGTCCCGATTCTGGTCTTGCTGAGACAGCGATGTATCGCTATCGTGGGCTATCTGGACGACCTCCTTCTGAGAGCAGCTTCAGACTCAGAATTAGAGGAGGATGTAACGACTGCCAGTCAGACCCTTCAAGAATTTGGTTGAATACTGAACCTCCAGAATTTGGTGTTGGTGCCGACTCAGTGCCTGGAATACCTGGGCTTGATCCTGGACTCCTCGGAGGCGAAAGGTTTTTCTCCCTTTAGAAAAATTGCAGGCTCTTCAGGTGGCGGTGAAGATGTTGGAATCCCGCAGGTCGCCGTCGCTGTGCTTTTGCATGCGAGTCCTGGGTCTCATGGTGACCTTCGAGGCGGTACCATATGCTCAATTCCACACTCGAGTCTTACAGAAGGAGATCCTGTCCAAGTGGGACTAGTCTCCGTTGTCCCTGGATTGTCAAATCCTGGTGAGCCAACTAGTCAGGACTTCCCTGGTCTGGTGGCTGACATCTCCGCCCCTTCAGTCCTTCTATCGGCCGTATACATTCTGGGTGTAGAAAACTGGCAGGCGGTCTACCTAAGTCG
Organism: Rana temporaria; assembly: GCF_905171775.1. Lineage (NCBI taxonomy): Eukaryota > Metazoa > Chordata > Amphibia > Anura > Ranidae > Rana > Rana temporaria. The sequence goes on along the minus strand of NC_053496.1, from coordinate 144,224,434 downwards.
CCAGATGCTGGACCAAAGAGAATGGCCACTACAACCGGACGTGTTTTAACTCCTTTGCCTAAAATGGGACACACGCCAGACATGGATCTCCTGACTTCTTTACTCAATCGGAAGGTATTGAGGTTTGTAAACCAGGTAAAAAAGATCCCTGGACGGACACGTTGGTGGCCCTGTGGGGACAGTATCGGCTGATCTATGCTTTTCCCCCACTGAAACTTCTTCCTTGTATGCTCCGCAGAGTGGAGACCGAGGGGATTCCGGTAATCCTAATTGCCCTAGATTGGCCTCGGCGTCCCTGGTACGCTGACCTGGTGCGCCTGGTGGGGGATGCCCCTTGGCGACTGCCGATGCAGGAGGACCTTCTGTCCCAAGGTCCCATACTTCATCCTGCTTTACAGTTGCTGGCTTTAACGGCATGGCTATTGAAAGCCAGGTACTAAGGGACCGAGGCCTGTCGGATTAAGTAATTTGCACTATGCTGAGGGCACGGAAGTCATCTTCTCGGAAGATCTACCATCGCACGTGGAAGGCCTACATCTCTGTGTGAGGAGATGGAGTGGCGTTATCACGTACCTGGTTCTGGAGGCCAATGGAGAGAGAGGGCTTCCCTTGCGGCTAAGTTCCAGACCCCCCTGGGGGTGAAAACAGGAAAGGTCAGGCCCAAAGAAGCACGGGTCGCCTGCTGGACTGTATGCAGAAGCTTCTAGAGTACAGCTGGTGTGCTGGCGTAGAATCAGCAGACAGGTGACACCCGTGAGGTGTTGCAGGATTCAGATAATACTGCGACTGGAGCGTGGTCAGAAGAAAGCCTAGGTCATGAGCCGGGTTGGTATCAGAGCAGACGTGGTCGGGTGGATAGCCGGAGTCGAACACAGCAATCAAACAGGGGACAGGTCAAGGACAAGCCGGATCGATAACAGGAGACACAGAAACAGGAATATCACGAAGATAACACACTGGAAGAGCCGAAGATCAACCAGCAAATGCAGACACTAGCAGACTTCCTTATATAGGCCCATGTGACCTGCTGGTAGAGATACTGGGTCATAAAGTCCTTCTCCTGCCAGAGATGCTGGGTCCTAAAGTCCTTCTCCTGCCAGAGATGCTGGGTCCTAAAGCCCTCTCCTGCTGTTGGTTCCCTGACAGGCGTCCACGGGCATGTTCGGTTTCCAGTAGGGATGTCCCGAAAACCGGTATCGGTACCGATACCTGGGCAGACAGAGTGATCAGTGCGGCAGGGGAGTTACAAACACTGATCTGCCCCCTTTTCAGTTGCTTTAGTTAAAGTTATACAGCGGTGATCAGTGCTGGTAACTCCCCCCAAAGCCACACCGATCACCGCTGACTGTCCCTGTATCCTCCTCCGTGCTGCTCTCCCCCTTCCGAGCTGCTCTCCCCCCTCCGTGCTGCTCAATGTCCTCCATGCTGCTCAATGTCCTCCGTGCTGCTCTCCCCCCTCTGTGCTGCTCAGTGTCCTCCGTGCTGCTCTCCCACTCCATGCTGCTCAATGTCCTCCATGCTGCTCTCCCCCTCCGTGCTGCTCAATGTTCTCCGTGCTGCTCTCCCCCTCCGTGCTGCTCTCCCCCTTCATGCTGCTCAATGTCCTCCTCGATCTGTCAGGATGGAGAGCGGAGGTAGGAGTCGCTAAATCCGGCTCCTACCTTTTCAGAATGAACAGTCAGTGATCACTCAGTGTCCATTCACATAACTAAGCATCGTAACCTGTGTTTACGATGCTTCAGTTTATGAATGGAGAGGAGCCTCTCTCTATTCATTTTAGCTGAGGCTGCAGAGAAAGGGACTGGGGAATCTGTGTCCTTAGTCCTGTTCTCTGTATCAAAGGGGAGATGTCAGAGGTCTGTTAAGACCCCTGATATCTCACCAAAGACCCCCAACAGGGCTGATAAAAATAAAAGAAAAAAAATTGCAATAATTAATTTTTTTTTTTAATAATAAAAATGTAAAGAAAAAAACACACTGACAATCCACTCCCCCCCCCCCCTAAAAGCACTGTAATTTTTTTTTGTAAAAAATGAAAAATACTGCCACTGTCACGTGACATAAAAAAAATAGTATTGGTAATCGGTATTGGCGAGTACTTGAAAAAAAAGTATCGGTACTTGTACTCAAAAAAAGTCACAAAAAAGTGGTGTTTCTACAGCGTGGAGTGGATCAGAAACTTGCATTAAGCACCATAAGGGGCAGATTTCAGCCTTGGCTGTTTTCTTTCAATGACCCCTGGCGGCTCATTCACTGGTGAGTACATTTGTGCAAGGGGTCCGACATGTGGCTCCTCCGGTTCAACCACCACTAACTCTGTGGGATTTGAATCTGGTGCTCTCTGTACTTCAGAAACCACCCCTTTGAGAACATCAGAGAGATTCCTCTTTTGACACTTTCTCAGAAAGTTGCCTTTCTGGTGGCCATTACATCTGTCAGGAGGGTTTCTGAGTTGGCGGCCTTGTCTTGCAAGTCCCCCTTCTTAATCCTCTATAAGGATAAAGCGGCGCTACGCCAGCAGCCTTTGTTTCTTCCAAAGGTGGTTTCAGCTTTTTATCTGGATGAGGACATTGTACTTCCATCCTTGTGTCCTCAGCCATCTCATCCCAAAGAGGTTGCGTTACATTCCTTAGACGTGGTACATGCTCTGTGGGTGTATCTGCTACGGCTCAGTTTTCGGAGGTCAGACTCACTATTTGTGTCGGTGACTGGTCCAAAGAAAGGCCTGGCAGTCTCGTCAGCCACCATTTCTCGCTGGATCAGACAGATTGTGATTCAGGCTTATGCCCTAAAAGGGCAGTTGCCTCCATTTCCTGTCACAGCGCATTGGACCAGGGCAATTGGTGCCTCCTGGGCTTTTCGACATCAAGCGTCTGTCTCACAGGTGTGTAAGGCGGCGACCTGGTTGTCCATACACACCTTCACTAAACTTTACAAGGTTGACGTGCATGCATCTGCGGATGCTTGCTTTGACTGCAAGGTTTTGCAGGGGGCTGTTTAAGGTTTGTTTGGGGTGAAGTTTTTTTGCTTGCTGTTCCCACCCCTCATTTTTTTAACACTGTTTGGGGACATCCCAATTGTCAAGACTAAAGGAGCTGTGTCCGTCCATGGACGAAAGAGAAAATAGGATTTTTGTACTTACCGTATCCTTTTCTCTGAAGTCCATGGACGGACACAGCACCCACCCCTCCTGTTTGAGTTTGTACTGCTTTTTGATGAACTGAGCTGCTGAGTGCAGGATGAGGGGTTAAGACCAGAGGGACCGCCCCCTGGGCGGGGCTGTTCAGCTTTGGTATAATTGCATGTTTCTGTATATCTAGCATGTCTTCCTAGTCGTGTCCTAATAGAACATAACCCACTTGACTAAAGGAGCTGTGTCCGTCCATGGACTTCAAAGAAAAGGATTTTATGGTGAGTACAAAAATCCAATTTTTTTTCAGATCCTCAGAGAGTTTTTGCCATGAGGTGCCATGTTGAACTTCTAGTGACCAGTATGAGAGAGTGAGAGCGATAACCCCTGTCACGCCCCTGACGGTAAGAGCCTGATGTGCGGAAGACGGCCTCCCTTGCAGCTCTGACTCCGAGCTCCTGGTAAAGTGGACAGGAGACTCCAAAGTACAAAGTCGCACGAGTGCCTTGCAGGATCGCTGGTGAGTCGCTGAGCTGGAGTTGCTGAGCAGGTAGCGGAGAGGCACAGGTGCAGGTGGTAGTCCCAGGCAGCTGTCAGCGGGTAGAGGAAGTGGTTAAGCCGGGTCATGCACTATCGGATACGTCTGGAACACAGGCGGAAGCCGGAAGCAAGGTCACAGTGCAGGCTGGGTCGGTATTGGGCTGGCAGCAGAGTAGCAGAATCAGTAGGCGAAAGCAGGGTCCAAAACAAGCCGGGTCGGTGCAGGCGGAGAGCAAGGGTATCAAGGGCAAGCCGGGTCGGGTCAACGGTACAGGAAACAGGATACAGGTTACTGAGGTAGGTTAGCCAAACGCTATAGAACGGACAGCACCTGAGTCCAAGAAGAGGCCAGCCTAAATAGCGCTAACGTCGCTCCCGTGGAAGCTGAAGACCCAGCTCAACCTCTATGGTCGCCATTTTGGGTGCTGGCATGCCCTTCCTGACATTGCCCCCTCCTAATGGGCAGCCTCCGGATGCCCAATCTAGCCAACTTGTCAGGATGAGAGTTCTTGAAGGCTTGAACGAGCCTTTGGGCGTGAATATTGTCCTCCGGTTCCCACGAGTTGTTCTCCGGACCGTATCCCTGCCACTTGATTAGGTATTGAACCTGATTCCTCCTTCTTCTGCAATCTAGTACCGCTTCTACTACAAATTCTTCCTCGCCGTTCACAAGCACAGGTTCAGGTGGGCCAACGTCTCGATCAGGGAATGGATTAGACACAGCAGGTTTTAGCAGGGTTACATGGAATACGGGATGGACCCTCAAGGAGTCTGGTAACTCGAGTTCATAAGCGACGTTATTGATTCGCCTCTTCACAGGGAATGGTCCCAGAAACTTAGGTCCTAACTTTTTCGAGGGACAAGCGAGTTTCAGATTAGTGGTTGCCAACCAAACTTGGTCGCCTGGATTTAGTATTAATTCCTTCTCCTTTTATCAAAAACTTCTTTGTTGTAAGCCTGGGTCTTGGCCATTGTTTCCTGTAACACTTTGTTGTTGGTATTAAAGAAGTCCACTGTTTCAAGGACGGCAGGTACTGAGCATTCAGGAACCGAGTTGAACAAAAAGGATGGGTGAAACCCATAATTTGCAAAGCAGGGTGATTGCTTGGTGGCAGAGTGGGAGGAGTTGTTATAGGCGAATTCGGCCAGAGGAAGTAAGTGCATCCAATCGTCTTGGGAGAAAGAAGAAAAACAGCAAAGATATTGTTCGAGAGTCTGATTGGTCCTCTCCATCTGTCCATTCGTCTGCGGATGGTAAGCTGATGAAAATGAAAGTTCGATCCCCAGAGATTCACATAATGACCTCCAGAACCTAGAGGTGAACTGGACCCCTCTGTCGGAGACTATGTTTGCCGGTGCTCAGTGAAGTCTTATGATTTCTTTGATGAAGACCTGTGCGGTCTCCTGTGCAGAAGGAGTGCCTTTCATAGGTAGAAAGTGGGCCATCTTGGATAAGCGGTCAACGACCACAAAGATGGTATTATAGCCCCCGGATGGCGGCAACTCCACAATAAAATCGATGGAAATCATCTGCCACGGTCTGCTTGGAACCGGAAGTGGCTTGAGTAGGCCCCAGGCCTTAGACCTGCTGTTACGGATACACGTGGTACATGACTCCACATACTTTTTACAGTCTTTCTGTATCTCGGCCCACCAGAATGTTCGTTGCAACAGTTCGGACGTCTTATTCCTACCAAAATGTCCCGCAAGCTTGTGGTCGTGGCACAACCCCAAGGTGGGGACTCGCAGGCTTTCTGGCACAAAGACCTTGTCTCCGTGCCAGAGTAGCCCGTCCCTTGCCAACAGAACGGTCCCGAGTGGGGAAGGGTTACCTACTGAAGCTTGCTTAATTTGATTGATTAAGTTTCCTTGCAACAGAAGAAAGTTGCCAGGAGACAAGATTGTATCGGGCGGGGAAGTTTCTTGAGGTTTGCTAAACATGCGTGACAACGCATCTGGTTTTATGTTCTTTGATCCTGGTCTGTATGTCAAATGAAAGGTGAATCGGGAAAAAAAAAGTGCCCATCTGGCCTGCCGTGGTTTTAGTCTTTTTGCCGTTCTCAGATACTCAAGGTTCTTATGGTCCGTGTAGATTAATATTGGGTGTGCGGCCCCTTCCAGAAGATACCTCCATTCTTCTAAGGCCGCTTTGATCGCTAGGAGTTCGCGATCCCCGACATCGTAGTTCTTCTCCGCACTGGACAATTTACGAGAGAAGAAGGCGACAGGGTACAACAGAGCTTTAGGTCCCTGTCTCTGGGAAAGTATGGCCCCGACTGCCGTCTCTGACGCATCCACCTCAAGAACATATGGTTGGGCCGAATCAGGGTGTTTCAAGACAGATGCGGAGGTAAATAACTTTTTCAGGGTCTTGAAAGCAGTTTGGGCCTCAGAAGACCGCTGGAACCTGACGCCTTGCTTGGTGAACTGGGTGATGGGGGAGATGATTGCTGAGAAACCCTTGATAAATTTTCTGTAAAAGTTCGCAAAACCTACGAAACGTTGGATGCCTTTCTTATCACTGGGAGCTGGCCAATCCAGGATGGCTGCGACTTTTTGAGGGTCCATCTTGATACCCTCAGTGGATATAATCAGGCCCAAAAATTGGATGCTCTGGCGTTCGAATTCGCACTTTTCAGCCTTGGCGTAAAGTCCATGTTGTCGAAGGCGGGCCAGAACATTTCTGACGTGTCTGCGATGGTCATCTAAGGAGGAAGAAAAAATTAGTATATCATCAAGGTACACCACAACAAACAGGTCCAGGAAATCTCAGAAGACATCATTGATAAAGTGCTGGAACGTGGCGGGGGCATTGCAAAGTCCGAAGGGCATCACCAGGTACTCGAAATGCCCAAAACGTGTACGGAAGGCAGTCTTCCATTCATGACCCTCCCGTATACGGATCAAATTATAGGCACCCCGAAGATCCAGCTTAGTAAAAATGATGGCAGCACCAAGTCTTTGGAAAAGTTCAGGCACTAACGGCAGGGGGTACCGGTTTTTGACCATAATTTTGTTTAGCTCGCGGTAGTCTATACATGGACGTAAGGAGTGGTCCTTCTTTTCCACAAAGAAGATACCCGCACCAGCCGGGGACGTGGAAGGGCGGATGAACCCCTTTTTCAGATTCTCATCCACATAGTCCTTAAGGGCTACCAGTTCATTTTCAGATAAGGGGAAAATCCGGCCAAAAGGAACTTCAACTCCGGGGAGGAGGTCGACTGGACAATCGTAAGAACGATGGGGAGGGAGCGTCTCTGCCCCTTTCTTACTAAATACGTCCAAAAAGTCGTGGTATACTGTAGGCACCAATTGACGAGCTTTAGAGTCTGAATCAAGACATAGTAGGGAAGGCTGGTCACAAGGGGTTGGAAGGCAGTGCTGAAGGCAGTAGGGTGAGCGGAAGTTAATTTCATCTGTGGTCCAGTCGATGCTGGGGTTATGGACTTTCAGCCAAGGCATGCCGAGAATAATCGGAAATAAAGGAGAGGCGATGGCATCCAATCGGAGTAGTTCTTTGTGACCGTTAGCCATGGTGGCTAATAGAGGGACAGTCTCATGTGTAACTGCCCCGGACTTGATAACGGAGCCATCGGCCAGGTAAATGGAGAGTCTCTGTGGTTTGGGTTGGAGCGGGATACGGTGTTTCACAGCAAAGGATAGATCCACGAAACAACTGCAGGCCCCGGAGTCAATTATGGCGGGCGTCTGGATGGTCCCCTCTGGCAGCTGTAATGAGATGGAGAGAGCAAGGTGAGCAGAAATGCTGGGTAAGTTCATATTTGCAGAGGGTGAAGTAACTGAGAGGCACTTACGGGGTTTGACTGGACAAGATCTTACGTAGTGGCCTGACCCTCCGCAGTACAGACACAGGTTCTGCTGGCGGCGGCGTTGACGTTCTTCGAAGGAGAGGGAAGGGCGAAGTAAGCCGATCTGCATTGGCTCTGGTGCGTCGGACGTGGTCGGAGTTGGGACCGGTGGAGCAGGGTTGAATGGGCTGGGAATCCGTGGTAGCATCCATACCGGGCGTGACTGGCCCGCAGCCCTCTCTGATCTCCGTTCTCTCAACCGGCGATCAATCTGAATAAGTCGATCAGGGCCGTCAAGGTGGAAGGCATTCCCACACGGGCTATTTCATCCTTAAGGCATCGTTCCAATCAGTGTCAAAGACCCATCGTCTAAATTCAGAGACGTAGTCTTCCACCGGTCTGCGACCTTGCTGGAGAGAGCGAAGAGCCGCTTCAGCGGAGGCGGCCTGCTGGGGATCCTCGTATAACTGAGCCATGGCGGTGAAAAATGAAGCTGCATCAGTTAAACACTCGGACTTCTGTTCTAGGTGACGATGGGCCCAGGATTGCGGTTCCCCTTGCAACAAGGAGATTACAAAGCCGACCTTTGTGGCCTCCAAGGAAAAGGTGCGCGGCTGCAGTGCAAAATATAGGTCACATGCATTCTTGAAGGACCTAAACTTGCTGCGATCTCCAAGGAATTTTTCTGGGGTCGGGACCCTGGGTTCAGGTGGAAGCATGACAACTGCCGGAGTAGCGGAGGCCCCCTGGTGGGCAGCAGAGGCAGACGCAGGTCCTGGGGCAGCAGAAGATAAAGCTTGCACTTGTCCTTGCAGCTGGGTATAGCCGGATTGTAAGTCCTTTACTGCCCGTGTTAGTTCGGCCAGATGCTGGCATAGTTCCTCCATAGGAGAGGGTCCCCGCACAGGCTCAGTCATGGCTGTCCGTTACTGTCACGCCCCTGACGGTAAGAGCCTGATGTGCGGAAGACGGCCTCCCTTGCAGCTCTGACTCCGAGCTCCTGGTAAAGTGGACAGGAGACTCCAAAGTACAAAGTCGCACGAGTGCCTTGCAGGATCGCTGGTGAGTCGCTGAGCTGGAGTTGCTGAGCAGGTAGCGGAGAGGCACAGGTGCAGGTGGTAGTCCCAGGCAGCTGTCAGCGGGTAGAGGAAGTGGTCAAGCCGGGTCATGCACTATCGGATACGTCTGGAACACAGGCGGAAGCCGGAAGCGAGGTCACAGTGCAGTCTGGGTCGGTATTGGGCTGGCAGCAGAGTAGCAGAATCAGTAGGCGAAAGCAGGGTCCAAAACAAGCCGGGTCGGTGCAGGCGGAGAGCAGGGGTATCAAGGGCAAGCCGGGTCGGGTCAACGGTACAGGAAACAGGATACAGGTTACTGAGGTAGGTTAGCCAAACACTATAGAACGGACAGCACCTGAGTCCAAGAAGAGGCCAGCCTAAATAGCCTGTCTGGCGCCAAAAACTCTCAGAGAGTGCACGCCGCGGCGCCCGCTCGTGCACGTGCACGCGCGCGCGGGAGCGCGCACACGCGCTAACGGCGCTCCCGTGGAAGCTGAGGACCCAGCTCGACCTCTATGGTCACCATTTTGGGTGCTGGCATGCCCTTCCTGACAACCCCAAAAGTAACACACCTGCTTCCCACTCATACCCAAGACCTTGTAACACTAATGAGTCACATGTCACCAGGGAGGAAAAATGGTTAATTGGGCCCAATTTGGACATTTTCACTTACATTGGTGGTCAGTGAAAATCCCTCTATACATTGGTGGTTACTGTAAATGCTCCAATTACATAAGTGGTCATTGTGAATGCTCCTTTTACATTACTGGTCAGTGTAAATCCCCAATATATTAGTGGGCAGTGTAAATTCCCATTACATTAGTGGTCAGTGTAAATCCCCATTACATGAGTGGCCAGTGTAGAAACTCCTCTTTATATTGGTAGTCAGTAAAACATTTTTTTTTACATTTGTGGCCAGTTTCGAATCCTCCCTTATATTGGTGGTCCATGCATAAGCCCCTTTTACATTGGTGGTCAGTGTAAATCACCTTTACATTGGTGGCCAGTGTAGAAATCCCACTTTATCGGTAGTTGATGTAAAACCTCCCATTACATTGGTTGATAGTGTAAATTCTCCAGTATATGTATATGTATGTATAGATCAGTATATGTTTCCCTTTACATTGGTGGTAAGTGCAGAATTGCATTTGTAGAAGTGTCACATTACATTGGTGATCAGTACATATTTCCTCGACAATGGTTGTCAGTGTATATTCCCCCTTACACTGGTGGTTGGTCTAAATGCTCATATTACATTTGTTTTAGTGTAGAAAACCCTCTTTATAGTGGTGGGTGATGTAAAATCCCTTGTTACATGGTGGTCAGTGCAAATTCCCCCTCACATTGGTGGTCAGTGTAAATCCCTCTTCACATTGGTGGTCATTGTAAACTGTTCATCACATTGGTGTCAGTGTAGAATCCCCCACGTTATACTTGCCAAAGGTTTCCAGCTTTGCTCCACATGATTCAGAATTTGCCAGAGTGTTTGCCTCCTAACTAATCCCATCCCCCTACCATGCCACTGATCCTATAAACCCCCAGCATTACCACTGATCACCCCCTCCCCCAGCATTGCCACTGATCCCAGGAGTCCTCTGGGACCCCTAGGAGTTTTCTATTGATGGGTCCCATCGCCTCCCCAGTCCATGATGTGCATGCAGTGAGGAGATTATGTACTGTAACCTTTTAGAAACCAATCAGTGAGCAGTAATGATGTGCACTAACCTCTAGCAACCAATTAGTGAGTGGTAAGGATATCCAGTAACCTTTAGCAACCAATCAGTGAGCAGTATAGATGGACAGTAATCTCTAGCAACCAATTAACAAGCAGAAGGCATGTGCTGTAACATCTAGCAAATAATCAGTGAGCCATACTGTGTGCTCTAACCTCTAGAAACGAGTCAGTGAGCAGTAATGATACACTGTAACCACTGACAACCAATCGCAATCGCTGCCTGATCTGATTCAGTAAACTGATTTCCAGTCTACCTGCTATTTATTGTATGTCTCAAACCCATTGGCTCCCGCTGCTGTCAATCAAAGTCAGTGAGGAGGGAGCGGGGATGGGGCTGAGCCAGGCTCTGTGAGTCTATGGACATAGAGCCGACTTGGGAGCAAGTTCGTACGAGTACTCTCACAGCAAGCCGCTTGCTATGGTGGGAACTCGGCAGAGGGAAGGAGCCAGGAGCGCATGTGGGGGACCCAAGAAGAGGAGGTTGGGGCTGCTCTGTTCAAAACCATTGCATAGAGCAGGTAAATATGACATACAAAAATAAGGGTTTACACAACAATAATGCCGCGTACACACGATCAGAATTTACGACAAGAAAAGTTAGATGTGAGCTCTTGGTCGGAAATTCTGACCGTGTGTAGACCCCATCTGACTTTTTCTGTCGGAAAATTTAAGCGCTGGCTCCCAAATTTTCCGACAGGAACAGTTCTTGTCGGAAATTCCGATCGTCTGTATGCAATTACGACGCACAAAAAAAATGCATGCTCGGAATCTATTGAACTTAATTTTTCTCGGCTCGTCATAGTGTTGTACATCACAGCGTTCTTGACGGTCGGAAATTTGTGTGTATGCAACACAAGTTTGAGCCAAGATTCCGTCAGAAAAAAATCCACGGTTTTCTTGTCGGGATTTCCGATCGTGTGTAGACCCCATTAGGAAGCCCTTTTTTTTTTTTAAAGAAAATTGGGTTGTAAAACTACTTGGTTACTGAAGACTCCAAAGTTTAAAATTGCTTTCAGGTTCTCTTGAAACATACAAGACATACAGTCATTTTTGGAAACATTATTTTATTTGAAAAAAAAAAATGTTTCTCCATAAAAAGCTTCAGAAGTGTGTGCGTTTATACAGTCTCTGCAACCTCACATGGAATACAGATAATGCATGAATAACTTGCATAGCTAAACAGACCTTTGCACCATACACAGAGAGATACATCCACAAACTAGATAGTGAACTGAAGTAACTCACAGAACATGAATATTACACTGGGTTCATTTTTCATTTACTACCACGGTTACGCCAATGTATTTGACATTGAAACATTTAGGGGCTAGATAGCAGACCCATTAGACACAGCCAAACTTAAATATTATTTTTGGTTGAGCACTAGTGGACTGAACAATTGTTTAATGGCTCGTTTGGAAATCTAACATCTAGAATTCCATAATGTAGGCATCTGTTATATATAGGTTCCTAAATTATGTGATTATTCTGCATTATGGAAAATCCTAAAGGAGGCAGTGATGCCAATATTCAGCTTTCTAAGGCTGCTGCATTTACCGTAGAAATCTTACAAATTGACTCCCTTAAACTGATCGCAAATCAATCTGATTTTCCTAAAGATTATATCTTATGCCGCGTACAGACGGTCGTTTTTTGTGTTAAAAAAAAACGACGTTTTGAATCATGAAATAAAACAAAGTTTTTAAAAATTCATTTTCAAAAACGACGTTGCCTACACACACCATCGGTTTTTAAAATGCTCTAGCAAAGCGCGGTTACGTTCAGCACGTACGACGGCACTCTTTTCCATTGAAGCTAGCTTCATAACTTGCTTCTGAGCATGCGCGGGTTTAAAAACGTCGTTTTGAATCACTTCGACGCATGTGAGGGCTTTCGGCTGAGCGCACATGTCCGGTGAGTCATACAGACGACCGAACATGTCCGACGGACAGGCTTCCAGCGGACATGTTTCTTAGCATGCTAAGAAACATTTGTCCGCTGGAAACCTGTCTGCTCGGCCGGGAATCCAGTCTGGTCGGCCGTACAGACGACCGAACATGTCCGTGGAAACTGGTCCGCGGACCAGTTTCAGCAAACATGTTCGGTCGTGTGTACGAGGCCTAAGAGACCAGCAGAATTAACAGATAACTTTGTAGAGCGAGTGTCCAACAAAACAATCTATTCAGTTTATGTTTGATCAGGTAAGCCTTGCAGTATATAGTTAATGGATACATTATGCTGATCTAACAGATCAAAATTAAACAGAATCTAACTTGTGTATGGCCCGAAATAAGAGATATAAGAAGCAGCTTCACAGCATCTACACAAAACTGAAATATACCGGTAATATACCGCTAATTACCTCTGACACCTTCTTTTCCTATTGGAGAATTTGGAGGGTTGTACCCCTATTGTGTATTATCAGCTGTAGTCTCTTTTAACCATACAGATGCCCAATGTTATAAGTATAATGCCCTGTACACACGATCGGTCAATCCGATGAGAATGGTCTAATGGATTTTTCCACCAGTTAACCGATGAAGCAGACTGATGGGGCCCACACACGATCGGTTTGGTCTGATGAAAACGGTCCATCAGACCGTTCTCATCGGATTGGCCGATCGTGTGTACACGGCATAAATGGCAACTGTCCCTGTCTTGATAACATTTCCTGATTTGTGTAGGAAGGTTTTAGAAACATGGATGTGGTTTGCCAAGATATGTTAAGATGATGTGGAATGTTGTTGACCTTAAAGCAAAACTCCATCTTTCACCACCCCCAAACCTCCTCCATGGAACCCCTCTTGAATGTTTTTTTTTTTTAAACATTCCCATACATTTATACATACTTTTTGATGCAGTGTTGAGGTTAGTTTAGTGGCTATAATTTGAGAAAACATCACTGGAGTTCCACGTTTAATATTCTTGATAATCACTATTTGAGATATCGTAGGAGATTCTTATAGAATTGCGATTTGAATAATATGATTAATATGTAGGATCTGGACACAAAAATCTATGCTGCACAAAACAGAATAATAATTTGTGTTCTGCTTGGGTAGGAAGAGCCCCTAATATGAGTTTTGATAGCAGTCCTGTGTGATCCCATTTTTCTATGCCAACAGGAAGTGTAAAAAGTAGTCGAAGTTAAAGGTTTGTATCTACACAGTAAACCATGCATTCACAGTTGGCCATGAGGACATATTGGTTTTCATGTCTCTGGTCACTACCCTAAACCAGGAATAAATCCTAGTTTGTTGTATTTGTGTTAATAAAAGTAATGTAATGTAATTGTCTGCTGTACTGCATTCTGGTGGAAGACATTTGGTTCATCTTGGCTGACTGGTTAACCTATCTACATAAAAAAAATATTTAAAAATAATTTAACAGCTTATTTTACTCTTCCTTACTTCAGTCAAATTTAAACAGAACATGTTTGAACACCAGTTATGTGATTGTTTGTTCTGGGCCAGTGACTCACAAAGTAGTGAAAGCAAGGATAAGGATGACAGCCCCCACATGCATCTACAAAAACTGGATACAAGCTCCAAAATATTTGAGGTGGGTGGAGGTAGAATGGGGAGCAATGAATATAGATTAATGAATGTAGGGTGTAAAGCAGGTCCTTTTCCATACTTCCAGTACTTAAAAGTTCTTGTTTCAGTGACTTCCTGAAGCCATGGTCTTCTTTTGCATCTATGGGGCAGATCCACAAAGATCTGCCCCGGCGCATCGTATCCGGGATACGCTACGCCGCCGTACCTTACCTGGCTGTAAATAAGGAATTTGCGCCGTAAGTTACGGCGGCGTAGTGTATCTCTCGCGGCGTAACAGCGCGGAATTCAAATTGGCGATTAGGGGGCATGTTTCATTTAAATAAAGCGCGTCCCCGCGCCGAATGAACTGTGCATGCGACGTCCCTAAATTTCCCGCCGTGCATTGCGCTAAATGACATCGCAAGGACGTCATATTTTTTAACATAGACGTGAATTACGTCCATCCCGATTCACGGACGACTTAAGCAAAAAAAAAATTCAAGATAAACGCGGGAACGACGGCCATACTTAACATGGCAAGTCTAACTATACGCCGCAAAACAGCAGCTTTAACTATACGCCGGAAAAAGCCGTCTAGAGACGACGTAAGAGAATGCGACGTCCGCGCGTACGTTCGTGGATCGTCGGAAATAGCTAATTTGCATACTCAACGCGGAAAACGACGAGAACTCCACCCAGCGGACGCCGAAGTATTGCATCTAAGATCCGAAGGCGTACGAAGCCATACGCCTGTCGGATCTAACCCAGATGCCGTTGTATCTTGGTTTGAGGATTCAAACCAAAGATACGACGCGGGTAATTTGAAAGTACGCCGGCGTATCAGTAGATACGCCGGCGTACTCATTCTGTGGATCTGCCCCTATGTCTAAGTACCTATAACATTTTTATTTTAGCAACATCTATTAAAACTAGGATGCAGGAGCATGTTGTAAGTCTGAAAAGCAGCTAGAACCTAGACCAGCCTTTCTCAACCTTTTCAACACAGAGGAACCCTTGAAATAACTTTCCAGTCTCAGGGACCCCCTGCTAAAAATTACTATATCTACAATGCATGATACATTTAATGTAATGGTCAGTGGGAAGAATGCTTCTTACACTTGTGGTCATTGGAAAAAATTACCTCTTTACAGAAAGCTAAATGGTGAAATCAGTGGTGTCTGTGGAAACTTATCTCTCGACAGAAATTGCCCATTGCTCAAGGAACCCCTAGCAACATAGGGTTCCATGGAATCCTGGTTGAGAAACCCTGACCTAGACTTTCAAGCCTTAGGCCCCATACACACGATAGAATTTATCCGCAGATACGGTTCAGCGGACCGTATCCGCGGATAAATCCTCTCTAAGATTTCAGAGGATTTCAATGCGATGGCGTGTACACACCATCGCATTGAAATCCGCGCTGAAATCCTCTGCCGATGACGTGTCGCGCCGTCGCCGCTATTATGACGCGGCGACGGGCGCGACGCTGTCATATAAGGAATTCCACGCATGCGTCTATTCATTACGGCGCGTGCGGGGAATCCCTTTGGACGGATGGATCCGGTAAGTCTGTACAGACGAGCGGATCCATCCGTTGGAATGGATTCCAGCAGATAGATATTCTGTGCATGTCGACAAATATTTATCTGCTGGAAATCCATTCCAGGGGAGATTTATCTGCGGATAAATATCCGTTGGCGTGTACACACCATAGGATCTATCCGCAGAAACCCATTTGATGGGATTTATCTGCGGATAGATTCTATGGTGTGTATGGGGCCTTAGATGATGGATGTTAAGGAGGTTCTAATGGCTGAAGGTTATTTACCTTAATGCATTCTATGCATTAAGGTAAAAAAAAAACACCTGTGTGCAGCAACTGCTTGCTCTGGGGGCACATGGAAGGAGGTAGGGGCCAGGAATGCTGGCAGGGGACCCGAGAAGAGGAGGATAGGGGCTGCTCTGTGGAAAACTGCACAGAGCAGGTAAGTAGAACATGTTTGCTTTTGTTTTTCAAAACTTGCCTTTATTATCACTTTACATTACATTCTAAGCTTACCTCTGGCCTTTCCACCTCTTCACAGAATATTTGTGGAGCTGCAGTTTAAAGGGCCAGTCACATAAAACATTTTGGTTAGAGGCTGTTGTCATTAGTATAAGTATTGCATATACAGTGTACTAAGAATATATGAATATGCTTTTTTGGTTTGTCAAAACAGAAACTTAGGACATACACAGGCTTATTCGGGAAAACAGTGCAACAAACAATGATGTACAATAACTCAAATGGACTACTTTCATTACTGAATAAGCAAGACGTTGTGAAACTTAGGACCCTTCTCATCTTTTCCCTTGTATTTGAGCAGCTAGGACTTCCTTGGCTTTCAGCAGAGCTGTTTCAGATGGAACGTTTAAATCGGGCAGTAACCCTTTGCCTTCCCAGGATGCACCAGGGTCTTCAGTGGCTGATCGAGATGTGGGGATGGTGAGGTAGAGGTGCGTATCATCCACATGATAGGTCTGGGGAGGGTGGCAACCTCCGCTTGTTTTTTCTCCAATAACATATGCCCGTCCTAGTCTCTTCATGATATATACAAATTCCTCTGCAGCACCCTCTGTCACTGAGCTGGTTAGTATGACTAGAGGTTTCTTTGAGCCAAACGAAGAACCTGCAAAGGAGATATAGAGAGACTTACAATAATGAAACTGATCACTAGTTTGCATATGATTGAATCACCTATGTGCTCTTTATTGTGGTTTTGGGAACGTGCTTCCTCTTCTCTGTCATTGAAGTATGTTAATATGATACCTCCTATGGTAAGAGGCTTGAAGCATTCCTCAAATTATCAAGTTTCTGCTGACGTTCTTATGTGGATTCCCATTCTAAATGTCCTACACGTGGATCATGTATGCTTGTTTTAGTGTGTTTAGTTATAATTTTTTCATTGCTGACCTCAGCTTTGCAACTGGTTCCTGATTCTCCTTACTAGCACATTAGTTCTAGGTACATCCTAGACTTTTAAAAGGAACTTAACTCCAGACGCTGTGTTCAAAAATGCAGAACGAGGGCAAAGGACTAGTCACCAACATTGCTGTTAATCTTCCTGCAGTTATTCTTCCCCACTTACTGACGTACCATACCTTGTTCTGCTTTGTGTCTCTGTGTGGAGGCAGACACCTTAGTAGAGACAAGGCTATGCTTCCTCAAGTCAGAGCCTCCAGCAAAGAGAACAATGAGGAGCATCACTAAATCTCACTCCAGATCTCCCGAGACTAGCAGTCAGGAGCCTAAAGCATATCTATGGCCAAACTTTAAAATCATATGTTTATTTTCAGATCAACTTTCAATTATTTCTAGCCTACTCCTATTATTCTGAATCTTGAAGAATCCCACACATTCACTTCCATGAATACAGTGGCACATATTTACTATGCCTGAATAGCGACTGCAGTGTCACACATTTCACAAAGTCTTCTGTCTGAGCTACATAGGTGTTTTAGGAGGCAGTCAGTACAAGAAACACACTGTATGTGACATCACCACTGAATGCAAGCTATAAGGTACCAAAGAATATGTAATCCTAAAAATTGAAAGTAGGGATGAGCTTCGTATTCGAGTCGAACTCATGTTCCACTCGAACATCGTATGTTCGATCGTTTGTCGAATTTCGAAAGTTTTGGGCCGTTCGCGCCAAATTCGAGTTGCGTTTCACGGCCCATAATTCACTGCGGCATCGCAGTGCATTGCTGGCTAATGATTGGCCAAGCATGCACTATGACCCACATGCTTGGCCAATCACAGCTTGCAAAAAACGGAGAGCCATAATTGGCCAAAGCCAGGGTGCCTTTGGCCAATTATGGCTCATTGGGTTTAGTACACTATAAAAGGCCGCCTGCAGGTCGGCCTTTGTGTAGTGTGTTGCGGTGGTTAAAAGAGAGAAGACATAGAGAGAGAGAGTGTGTGTCATTTTTAGTATGTAGATAGAGCAGGCAGGCTAGTCAGTTAAAGTTACAGTGTGTAGAGGATATATATGCATCCCAGGTGTTGTGTATATATTTATACACTGTATAGTTTAGCTAGATCTGCACTTCCTAATTTACTGGCAGGCAGGTGATTGTGCTAGCTGCAGTATTCTCACGTGGTGTACTGCCTGTGTCCTCTGCAGTGTGCACCTAAAGCTACGTGGTGTGTACTGCCTGTGTCCTCTGCAGTGTGCACCTAAAGCTACGTGGTGTTTACTGCCTGTGTCCTCTGCAGTGTGCACCTAAAGCTATGTGGTGTGTACTGCCTGTGTCCTCTGCAGTGTGCACCTAAAGCTACGTGGTGTGTGTACTGCCCGTGTCCTCTGCAGTGTGCACCTAAAGCTATGTGGTGTGTACTGCCTGTGTCCTCTGCAGTGTGCACCTAAAGCTATGTGGTGTGTACTGCCTGTGTCCTCTGCAGTGTGCACCTAAAGCTATGTGGTGTGTACTGCCTGTGTCCTCTGCAGTGTGCACCTAAAGCTACGTGGTTTGTACTGCCTGTGTCCTCTGCAGTGTGCACCTAAAGCTAAGTGGTGTGTGTACTGCCCGTGTCCTCTGCAGTGTGCACCTAAAGCTACGTGGTGTGTTCTGCCTGTGTCCTCTGCAGTGTGCACCTAAAGCTATGTGGTGTGTGTACTGCCCTTGTCTTTTGCAGTGTGCACCTAAAGCTACGTAGTGTGTTCTGCCTGTGTCCTCTGCAGTGTGCACCTAAAGCTATGTGGTGTGTGTACTGCCCGTGTCCTCTGCAGTGTGCACCTAAAGCTACGTGGTGTGTGTACTGTCTGTGTCTGTGCTATTTTTCTCATAGATTTTCATCCATATTGCAGGACCAGACATTACATTAAAGCCGCAAGCAGTTTTAAATTACTTTTTTCTTATAGTAATCTCATTTTGTGCAGGGACAGTTCTAAACACGTGCCACTTCACAGGCACACTATAGACACCCAGCAGGTACGATATTTAAAGGAATTTTTCATAATTTTTTTTTCACTTTAAGCATCATTAAAATCACTGCTCCAGAAAAAACGACCGTTTTTAAAACTTTTTTTCCATTAATACATGTTCCCTGGGGCAAGACCCGGGTCCTCAAATACGTTTTACGACAATAACTTGCATATTAGGCTTTAAAATGAGCACTTTTGAATTCGAACATTCGAGTCCCATAGACGCCAATGGGGTTCTAAATGTTTGCGCGAACGGTCGGTCCATTTGAAGGTTCTGGTGCGAACCAAACGGGGGGGGGGGTGTTCGGCTCATCCCTAATTGAAAGTAAGGTAGAGGAATGGGCAGAGGAGAAGCCCAAAATTATACAGGGAATCCATAAAGGTCTGGATAGAGATAGCCAGCAGACAAGTAGCACTTACAACATGAAAGGAGATTTTTCAAGTAAACTTATATTGGATTGTCAAAAATAACTATTGTTTCTAATGCTATAACAAAGCTGATGTTATAAAATGAATGTGTATGCTGTGACTTAAGATATAACTCCACTTTTGCAGGGAAAAATAAAATAGCAAATAAAGAAAAAATTATATAGCGTATACAATTGCGACACAAATGATATTGTAATTGAATGTTAATAAAAAATAGCTTTTCTTTACAATCTGCACCCACTGTAATTTAAAAAATGCAATGCAATATGGCTACCAGGAGATGTACTGTACACAGAATGTGTACAGAACACCCCCCAGAAACATAATTTCCTGCTTACGTGATTGCCCCCCCATTGATTTTCCCAGAAGTCTGCACTAAGAAAAAAGTCAGATTTCAGTCATCCCCTGGAACAAATTTTTTTGGTGATAAACTCCCAATAGGAACACATCTAAAGGGATGCAGGCCCAGCAGCTTTTCTCATTAGTACCCTGCAGGTGCAGCAGCTAAGTGATATTGATGAAACCATTCGACTTATATTCACTTTCCCACATGGGCACAGAGAAGCACACATGGATTTCTTCAGAATAGCAAAAGGTAGGAATCTGCAATAAAGTTTGTAAAAATCCTTCCAATGTACATATATTTTACCATGGGGGAATGTTTTTTTTCTCAACGAAATTGGAGTTATGCTTTAATCTTACACTGCAGATATGCAGCTATGAGGCTGTAGGCATCGGAGTGCCTAGGCACCCTCACACACTAGTATGTGCATTGCTATTGTTAACAAGAAATTTAAAGTGGTAGTATACTCTATACTACCACTTTAACCTACAGCTAAGCCTATAATAAGGCTTACCTGTAGGTATAAAGAATATCTCCTAAACCTGTAAGGTTTAGGAGATATTTCCCCCGCAATGCACCGCTGACTGCAGCGGCGCATGCGCAGCGGAGATCACTCGGCTAAAGGCCCGGCAGTGCTGGACCTTGCCGGGGAGAAGTCTCCCGCGCGCACGCGCGGAAGTGACGACATCACCGCTCCAGCCAATCACAGCGCTGGAGCGGCGATACCCGGAAGACACGCCGAGGAAAGATGACATCTCCCTCGGCGTGGACCAGGTAAGTTCCTCTCACCTCGTTCCGAGGTAAGTATTTCATAGTGAGCTACTCTCTAACTTACAGCGTAGCGTATATGAGATACGCTACGCTTGCCTAACGTTAGGCTCATCTACCTGAACCCAGCTATTAGTGTCTACAAACTATGGCATAGATTTATGAAATTTTAATTTTTCTAATTTTTTTAATAGTACTGGCAGCAATCAGAGACTTATAGCAGGACTGCGACATTGCGGTGGACAAATTGGGCACTAAGTGGCACTTTTTGGGGACCAGTGACACTAATACAGTGATCAGTGCTAAAAATATGCACTATCACTGTACTAATGACACTGGCTGGGAAGGGGTTAACATCAGGGGCGATCAAAGGGTTAAATGTGTGCCTAGGGAGTGCTTTCTAACTGTGTGGCGGTGCTTTTACTATGGAAAAGCAGAGATCCATCTTCCTTCTTTGTAGGAACACAGGATCACAACCTTCCCTTCTCACAGAACGGAGATCTGCCTTGTTTACATAGACAGACCACCGTTCTGCCTGTGTCCAGAATGATCGGCGAGTCCTAGCGGACATCGCGTCCACCGGACCCACTGATTTGTCCCGCTGTGGGAGCAGGTCGGCAGTGGTGCGACATCATCTTGCCCAGGGGAGCCACCTTGCCCCCGTATATTAACAGTATATCTCTAGCTCCCATTCAATCTCAGAATCCTCTGTGCGTGCATAATTATTATAAAAATAATGTGTTTATAGCACGTAAACACAATCACAAGGCAAGTTTACAAAGTATATAGAACATTTGTTTAGGATTATGTATTAAAAATGTGTTAATCAGAGCAAGGTGATTCTTCCATTGGAATAGTCAATGAGAAATATTATTGAACTCATTTGGAAAGTCAACCTAGCCACAAAAATCTCCATATATTTCTCAAATAGCTGCGTTGATCAGGTATGACAGAAAGTGTTCTAGTCCGAGATCCAGTAATGTCGAAATTTCCCATTGAACAACGAGGAAATAGAGAATACGGCTCCGATCGAGTTTCTGGCTGAATTCTGCCGAGAAACTCGTGTGTACGGGGCCTGAGAGTATAAGTTCACCTTTTCACAAAAGGCTGCTACTTAAAGTGGACCCACCACCCTTATATAACATAAACATGGCTTCCCATTTATTTTTCTAGCTCACTGATGACTTAGGCACAAAAGCTTACACATGTGCAGTAATTGTGTTTGTGAGTAATAAGTTTCCCTGTGATCTTGTGAGATTTAGCATATATGTCATTGGCGGGCAGGTTAGTGTAACCTGGACTGTCAATGATGCATGCACAAAATCCAACACATGTTCAGTATTCCGTTATGGAGTGTAATACGTTTCCTCGTTGCCCGTAAATCGCTGTGATTTTGCATCTGTGAAACTAGATCTCCTAGGAAGGTAGCGGTGTCCAGGCCTTTCCAGAGGACATGAGTGCGGCCAGATCTACATCACCCCTGCCTTTATGAACTTGGAATTGCAATTGCAGAAAGTCTGGTCTAACTGGCATCTGGGGCTCTATCATAATAAGTATCCCATAGGATCCTTCCAAATGCATTAATCTAGCACTTCATACAGCATACTAGACTCTAATGAAGGATAACCCATTAAACCCCAAAATGCATTGGCTTTATATGACACGTTATTTAGAATAACTTTTCTTCTTGTACACCAAGCAATAAAAACTTGACAGAAAGTTTTCCAACACTTCTACATTCTTTTTGAAACAGAAGAAAATGTTTTAGTATTACATATACTTTAGGGTACAAATTCTGCATCCTACCTGCGAGCTGAGGCATGGTCCACACATCTGTAATGGCGTTGGCAGACCGGCTGTAGACTTTATCAAGGAGAACAGGGGTCCCTTCATCAAAGAAGTAAGAGCAGATTGCTGGAATAGAGTTTGTGGGACCTCCAATGTTAAATCTAAGAGCAAGAAAAAGTTTATTGTTTTTTTTACCTCATGGAATGCCTAAAGCATAAGTCCTAAAGTTCTGAGTCTCTCCTCCATCAAAATATCTCATAATTTACCACACCGAGAACCCTCCAGATATCTCCAAATTATTTTTTTTCTAAATTAAATAAGTACGGTAGTTCTTCAAATCTATGAACCCTGACTTCCTTTGAACACTCTTGTAAACATGACCCTAATACTAAAGGGCTTATCACAATGATTTTTACCTCCTATTCTTGAGAAATTGGCACCTCTCCCACATTCATATATGACTAAATGGGAAAATTATATAGGTTAACCCATAGGAGAAAAAGATTGGTGTCAAATATGGCACACCACAGCCCATTGTTCCATTCAAATATAAACTATTATGAGGTGGTGTATGGTTCCCTAACGTTCAGCTAAAATCAAACCTACAATCTCTAAAAAATGTTTTCGTGCTGTTTAAATGTCGGTACCTTCAGTCATATATGGTGGGAATGACCCAAAATGAAGCAGTTTTGGACAGACATACACTAAATAATCTATACCCCATTTGGAAAAAGATTAAACAAAAATCCAAAAGAGGCTTCACTAAATCTCAAACCAAAAGGTTACACCAATAATCAATTCCACCTTCTAACATTTTTATTCACTGCTGCCGAGCAAACTTTAGCCAAAGCCCGGTGGTCCTCCTAACCAAACTCTACATCGGTTACAAAAAAAAACAATGTGGTATATGTCTGATGAAAAACTTGCTGCAATTCTCACTTGTGGCAATTCACACAAATATGAAAAAATATATTACCTTTGGATTCCATCCCTTCTTCCTCCAAACTTTGATATATCCCTACTACTAATAAAGTTTTTTTGTTTGTTTTAGAGATCCATATTAGTGACCCTTATCTTGATATTTATTTCCTTTAATTTCTCATTTATTTTATCCACAAATTTATGTATATGACTTATCCTAGTCATTACTTATATGTATATTTAGTATTTTCATGTACTTTATAACTTTAACTTCTTTATTTATGTATAATATACTGCATTTTCTTTCCCCTGTAATCTTGAAAGAATAAAAAGTATAAAAAAATGAATAAAATAAAAAAGCATAAGTCGTTCTAAATTATTATTTTATTTTAGGGCTCCAGCTGCTTCATGTCTCCTTTCACCAAATGTTTACCAAAGTTCCCAGCCTATAAATTCTCCTCCTCAATCATTTGCTTTGTTAAGGAGAATCCAGTGGTGAAAGCTTGACACGCAGAAGTGGGAAAGGTGGGTATAAGTCCAAAAGGGACATCCAACATACAGCCTTCAACCAATACTAAAATATTTGTTATTGGGGTTAAATGTACAATAATTTTTGCATGCAGTGTTGTGAGAAATGTAAAGACATTGCGGAGACAAAGCAGCCACCATGTCATTTCTACAGATCGAGGCTCAGCAGTTTTCCTACATCTTATCAGGATAGTGAGGTGCGCATTTTAACAATTGGTTCACAAGAGGAATAAAGGAGGCCATCTACATCAAACCATCTTGGAACAGCCATCTTTGAATATTGCGGGAATGCAATATTGCAGTGGACATTTTGACACTAACTGACACTTTTTGACACTAATGATCAGTGCTAAAAAATGTGCACTGTACTAATGACACTGGCTGAAAAGGAGTTACCATCAGGGGTGATCAAAGGGTTAACTGTGTGCCTAACCAGTGTTTTACTACACTGTGGGGGGTGCTTTTTCCCTTTTCAGGGACCCAAATTTCTTCTTTTGTCAGAACGGAGATTTGCCTTGTTTACATACACAGACTGCTGTTCTGCCTCTTACCTCGATTATCTCAATGTCCGCTAACACCCTGCCGCTCGGCTTCTGCTGTGTGTGATCACAGCGGGAGCAGCTACCAGCATGTACGCCTTCTACCCGGAAGAGCCGTAACACTGATATATATGTGATTCGGCGCAGAGGTGCTGTCCTGTAGAAAAGTAAAACTGCTATAGGGCGGACCTCAAGTAGTCAATATATCTATCCCTATATGTTGACAACAATTCACACATTCATATATATAAGCTGAAGGATTAACATCTATGAAATATTCCTGACACCAAGGATGGGATTTTGTAACTAGAACAAGCCTTGCATGCAATTCGGTTGTGACTGCTCTAAACTGAAGATTGTTTGTTGCTTTCTGATAATAAATTCATATTTCAACATGATTAGGGTAATTTCCAGTAGTGGTAATACCCCAAGATTTTAAATCTGCTTTGCAAGCAAAAGTGTAATGCTGTTACTCTTTTGAAGCTTAGCAATGTAAAATTTGATTATTCAGAAAGAACGGTACTCTAATGCCGCGTACACACGCTCGGAATTTCCGACAACAAATGTTCGATGGAAGCTTGTTGTCAGAAATTCCGACCTTGTGTAGGCTCCATTGGACATTTGCTGTTGGAATTTCCGACAACATAAATTTGAGAGCTAGATCTCAAATTTTACGACAACTTAATCCGTCCTCGTAAATTCCAAGCGTGTGTAGACAATTCCGACGCACAAAATTCCACGCATGCTCTGAATCAAGTACGAGACGGAAGCGCTCTGTCTGGTAAAACTAGCGTCCGTAATGGAGATGGCACATTCATCATACTGCAAATTTTTTAATCATTTAATGCAGCGCATTATCTTCTAACGAACTGCTCTTCTAACGGAGCAGTAATGGACTTAAAAGCATGAGGCTGAAAAGCACGAATCGTCTCTCACCAAACTTCTACTAACACGAGATTAGCATAAGGAGCCCAAAGGGTGGAGCACTTGGTATTGAACTACCCTTTTAAAGTGCCGTCGTACTTGTACGTGACCACGTTCTTAGCAATCGGAATTTCCGACAACATTTGTGCGACTGTGTGTATGCAAGACAAGTTTGAGCCAACATTCATCGGAAACCAATTCACGGTTTTGTTGACGGAATGTCCGATCGTGTGTACGCGGCATAAGAGAGAGGTGTTCTGTAGTTTAAAGAAGAGAACTAAGAAGGCTGATAACATTGTTTAAAGGTTAAGTTCACCTTTGTTCACCTTTTTTTTCCATCTAAATTCAAGCTCCAATATAGCATTAATGTACTTCTTTTGCAAAAATAAAACAGCTTTCCTTTTATTCTACACACGCTTACCTCACTGTATTTATGGATGTTTCAAAACACTGCTTTATTACTTCTGCCTTACTTCCTGCACAGAATATAGGTCATGACACAGGAAGGAGTTGACCAGCTGATCTCATTAGCACGCCCCTGCATCATCTACCCTCAGCTGGTCAACTCCTTCCTGCGTCATGACCTAAAGTCTGTCTTGGAAGTAAGACAGAAGTAATCCAGCAGTGTTTTGAAACAGCCATGAAGCCAGTGAGGTAAGTGTGTGTAGAATAAATGGAAAGTTGTTTTATTTTGCAAAAGAAATACAGTACATTAATGCTATATTGGTACATGGGGAGCTGAAATAAAAAAAAATACACATACATTACATATGCTAGAAATGTTTAACATTTTGTTTAACCTCTGCATGTAAAAATAATTTTTACAGCTTGAGGTGGTAAAATCTGGAATAATGTTGTACACAAATTGGTTATTTGCCTACCTCTGGCTCATCAAGGTGTTAAAACAGATCAAGGTGGGGCGTGGCCGCGGCATGAGCGAGTGAAGACGTGCTCTCTCTGAGCTCCGTGAGACCCGCGCTCTACTCGGCACACACGGCGATTTCCAGGGGGGATTTTTGCTCTGAAAAGATGCCACCGAAGCGCAAGTCATCCCCGCAGCCTCAGCGGACACCACGGGGAAACTCCGGCTCCTTGGATGCCTTCTTTGGGACCGGAGGTGAGACGGCAGGCGCAGCCAAGATGGCGCCCGGCTCCCACGCTGCCAGGCCTTCTTCCCCCATCATCTCCCCGCACGTGCAGGCTTCCACCCAGCCTCGATCCCCGTCCACCTCCGGCTCTGAAAGCGTTGATGAGCGGGGGAATGGAGGGGACCCTTGGGAGGATAAGGACATCCGCTCCCATATTCTATCTCTCCCCACCAAGGCTGATCTGGAGCGCTTTGCCCATAAGATGGAGAAGGCCCTGAGGCAAGACATCACAGATCTGCAGACTGACACAGCCCACCTGGGAGGCAGAGTGGAGGCCCTGGAAGCACAATGGGAAGAAACCACCCCAACCCTGCAGGCACTCACTGAACACTGTAAGATGCAGGATCGCAGGCTTGAGGCCCTGCTAGATCAAATGGACGATTTTGAAAACAGAAGCCGCAGGGTGAATATTCGCATCAGAGGCCTACCTGAAGCGACAGGCCCGAGGGAGATTGTTCCCACCTTACAGGGGGTCTTTAAACAAATTCTTGGCCGCCAAGCCCCTGATTTTATTGAAATAGATCGGGCACATCGTGCCCTACGCCCCCCCTCAGAAGATCCGGATAAACCCCGGGACATTATATGTAAGTTACATAAGTACTCCCTCAAGGAGCGTATTATGACCCAGGTCAGGGGAGTTCGGCACGTAGACTTTGATGGCGCGCAGCTGACCTTTTTTCCGGATCTGTCCAGACGCACGTTGATGCAACGCAGGGCACTAAAACCCCTTTTGGGGGCTCTCCAAGACGCCCAGCTGACCTACCGGTGGGGCTTCCCGTTTAGCCTGTCGGCTACAAAAGATGGCCAGTCGCATACCCTTCGCACCAAGGAGGACTTACCCCGATTCCTGGAATCCCTGGGGCTCCCCCGCGTAGATATCCCGGATTGGAGGGCCTCACCGGATATACCACTACCTACTCGCCCTGGACAGTGGCAATCGGTCCGCCGCCGCAACCGCCGCCGCGGCCCCAGGAGGGGTCCACCTGGACACACCCCGCTCCCCCATTCCCCGCAAGGAGAGGCGTGAACTGTGGCCTTAGGGACCTCTGGCCCCGGTGATGCTTTCTTCCATCCTCACTACCAATTGATGTCTGTCTGATGGCATTGCCGGATGAACTGTGGCTTCTACTGTTCCTGGCATCAGATTTGCCCTTTCTTCCATTTTTTGCTGCTGACATATGCTGGATGATACTCCCCCCTGACTGCCGTTATAATATTAGTCTCCCCTGGGCTCAGGGGTTGACACTAATTTGAGTGATACTAGCGGGCCACTGGACGGGCTCGCTCTCTCTGTGCCTCGTTACTAACCCCCCAGTAGGCCGACTCCATTGGAGTCATGCTCCCTTTTTGGGGACAACCTCTGCTCGCTGATCCCCGCCGCTTCCCCCTTTTTGGGAGGCGGGTGGGATCCCCGACCAGGGGTGATATTGCACTAAGTTATGCCCATTGGGCATTATGTTTTTTTTTGTTGTTGTTTTATGGTTTATGTTTTTATGGATGTCTTTTCCTTGTTCCTTCCTCATCCCCTCTGTTTCCGGTACTTAGCATCCGTTATAACCGTGCTCTGTCTCCTAGGCTCCTTAGAGGTTCGGTGACTCCTGTATGCACCTGTCTGCTGGCGAGGTTGTGTGAAGGGTCCCTCCCAGGTCCAGTTCCAGAGTATCTGAGATGGCTGATGTCAAAGTCGTATCCTATAACGTTCGTGGACTGGGCTCACCGATGAAACGCAGTAAGTTGTGGCTTGAGATGAAACGCATGGGGGCACATGTTCTTTTTTTGCAGGAGACACATTTCCGCACTGACTCGGTCCCCCGCCTTCCCACCCACCTCTACCCCCTGTGGTTCCTGGGCAATTCCCCCCGACCTAAATCGGGGGGGGGGGGGGTGGCCATTGCGATCCACAAGAATTGCCCCTTTATTGTTGAGGACCAAAAACTAGACCCCAATGGCCGCTTCGCTTTTGTTAAGGGCTCCATCTCCGGCCGCAAATATACCCTCGCTACACTATACGCCCCGAACAGCGGTCAGATTTCTTTTCTGGACACTGTTTTGGAATCACTGTCTACCTTCCGGGATGGGCACCTCATCCTGGGGGGGGACTTTAACGTGTGCCCGGACCCCCGGGTGGACACGTCTTCCGGTCGCTCGGGACACTCATTTGCCTTTTTGAAGCGCTTCCGGAAGTCTCTGCAGGCCCACCATTTGGTGGACTGCTGGAGACTGCTGCGCCCAACGGACAGGGACTATAGCTATTTCTCAGCCACGCACGATGTATATACACGCATTGATCTTCTGTTGATGGATCAGTTCTCCCTGGACTCTTTGGCTGGGGCTACTATTGGCTCCATCACCATCTCCGACCACGCGCCGGTGTCCATCTCCCTGCGTCCCCTTTCGGTGGAGGCACAAACATGGTCATGGCGCCTGAACGATGGCATCCTAGACGATGCGGTTGCCCAAAAACGGGTCTCCGATGCTATCTCCATGTACTTTGCAGAAAACACGGTTGGTGAGGTAGGCATGGGATCCGTGTGGGAGGGCCACAAGGCAGTGGTGCGGGGGGAGCTGATCTCACAGGGGGCTAGGCTCAAGAAGGTTAGGGAGGGTGAACTACAGACCCTACTAGCTAAACTTCGTGTAGCGGAGCTCACACACAAGAAAAACGTCACCCCAGCACTGGCGGTGGAGCTGGCCTCCCTCCGCCGGGACTTGGCTGACTTATTGGATTCCAAGATTAGGGCGCGGCTGCGCTATATGACCCACAAATTCTACGAATTCGGTAATAAATGTGGAAGGATGTTGGCGCGGGCCCTTAGAGGCCAACGGGACGCGGGACATGTACACAAATTAAAAACAGCGACGGGCGCGTTGGCGGTTCATTCGTCTAAGATAGCGGCGGAGTTCCGGGATTTCTATGCCCAGCTTTATCACCTGCCTGATACGCTGCCTGGCATATCTGAATCGGAACGGGCCGCTAGAATACACCAATACCTGGAGGAGGCGCAATTCCCACAGCTGGAAGCCTCTGTGGGCAAACAACTTGATGCCCCCATTACCGTCGCTGAGATTCGGGCGGTAGTGAAGGATCTCCCTAACGGGAAGAGCCCTGGCCCTGACGGCTATACTAATACCTATTATAAAAAATATCTAGAGGTACTGTCAGGACCTATGTGCAAGTACTTTACGGCGCTGGCATCCGGCACGGCTATGCCGCCTGAGGCGCTGCTGGCCCATATTTCGGTCTTGCCGAAAGAAGGGAAGGACCACTCCTTACCAGGTAGCTATAGACC
Source organism: Rana temporaria (assembly GCF_905171775.1). NCBI lineage: Eukaryota > Metazoa > Chordata > Amphibia > Anura > Ranidae > Rana > Rana temporaria. The sequence continues at coordinate 144,194,981 of NC_053496.1, read as the reverse complement.
CATATCGCTTCTGAACACCGACGTTAAGATTTTGGCCAAAATATTGGCCAATAGGCTTAAGCCGGTTCTCCCGTCTGTTGTCCACTCGGACCAAACTGGCTTTGTTATGGGCAGGGAAGCGAGAGACAATGCGAATAGGGCACTCCAGCTGATCCACTGGGTGGAGTCGCAGGTGGCCCCACAACCGTGTCTTTTGCTTTCAACTGATGCCGAGAAGGCATTTGACCGGGTGGACTGGACGTACATGAACATAGTTTTGACCAAACTTGGCCTGGGGCCTAATATGCTGGCCTGGATATCCTCACTGTATAGCTCCCCATCCGCCAGAGTTAAGGTGAACGGCCTACTGTCGGACCCTTTTCCGATTAGCAATGGGACACGGCAGGGATGCCCGCTGTCACCCCTGGTGTTTGCTTTGACGCTTGAGCCGCTGCTCAGTCGGATTCGCCTCAATAGCAATATCAGGGGTTTTACGGTTGGCCCGAGGGAACATAAGTTGTCCGCTTATGCGGACGACGTGCTGTTCTACGTGTCTGAACCTCTGCTGTCCCTGCCTAACATCATGGCGGAGCTGGCAGAGTTTAACCTCTTATCTAATTTTAAGATAAACTATGCCAAGTCTGAGATCTTATCTCTGACCATTCCCCCGGATTTGCGTGCACAGCTGCAGGCTTCTTTCTCATTCACGTGGTGCCAGTCATCCCTGAAGTATCTGGGAGTTCAACTACCAGTGAGCTGCACTCAGTTGTATGAGTGTAATTACGCTCCGCTGCTCTCAACCATCAGGGTGGACCTAAAGAGGTGGGATAAGGCGGCCTTCTCATGGATGGGCCGGGTCAGTGTGCTGAAAATGAATGTGCTCCCCAGAATTTTGTTTCTCCTACAGATGGTCCCGATTGCCCTGCCCAGGGCCTTCTTCTCAAGCCTCAACAGTCTATTCATCCAATATATCTGGAGTGGGAAGTGCCCCCGGTTGGCCCTTCGCATTCTGCAACGCCCTAAATCTGCAGGCGGGTTGGGGGTCCTTGTGGTGAGGAGGTACTACGAATCGATAGCCCTTCAACGCATTTTGGACTGGTACCACGGTGTCCAGCACAAGGTGTGGGTGCCCTTGGACAAGTTCCTGGTGGGGCGTAATCTATCCCACGCCCCGTGGGTGCCTGGAGAACATAGGGGTCTGTCGGGGCTGGTGTCCCCTTTTGCCGTCCATGCTCTAGCGATCTGGGATGCCTTAAATAAGACGGGGAGGCTTGCTTTGCCGACTTCCCCGCTGGCACCCCTGGGGGGCTTCCCTTGGTTCGCTCCCGGGGAACACCCATCCTTTTTTCGGACATGGGCGGAGGATGGGGAGTCCAGATGCGGGAGATTTGTCCAGGACCGGGGGCTGCTGTCCCTGGCTACGCTGAGGGAGCAATATGGTCCCTTCCTAATGGATGAGTGGCACTATCGGCAACTCAGCCATTTTCTCACAACTCTACCCCAGAGGGTCAGGTCACCAACACAGGCGTCCCCCTTTGAGCGCCTCTGTATGTCCCAGGAGGCTGTCCCCCATGCCATCTCAGTGCTATATGCCCTGATACACTCCCTACGGGAGGATGGGAAGCCCAGGTTCATAAGGGAGTGGGAGAGAGACCTGCAGCATAACTTCACTAAGCCGCAGCTGGACCACATATACAGACTAACGCACTCGAGCACGGTTGATACAAGGATGCAAGAAAATAGCTATAAGGTCCTCACCAGATGGTATAGGGTCCCAACTAGACTTGCTCAGATATACCCCTCTCTTTCGGATGCATGTTGGCGGGAGTGTGGCCAGAGGGGCACCTTCCTGCACATTTGGTGGGAATGCCCCAAACTATGCCCCTTCTGGCAGGATGTCCATGCCCAAATCAAATTGATCTTGGATGTGGCGCTTCCGGACTCTCCCTTGGAGTCCCTGCTTCACTTCCCTACGGTCCCGGTTAGCCAATATTGCAAGTCTGCACTGCCTCATTTGCTCAATGCGGCCAGACGGCTGATTCCGATACATTGGAAGACGCCTACAATACCGACCCGCTCGGAGTGGGTGTGTATGGTGAACAAAATTATGGAGGCAGAGAAGTGGATGGCGCAGTGCAAAGACAAATATGATAAATTCTACTTGATGTGGGCGACTTGGATACACTATGTAGGACCTGAGGAGCTGCCTGTGCCTGGGCCCCCCCAGGGGGTGTCCCCCTCTGGAAGGGGGCCCAGGGCAGGAGGGGGGAGTGTCGCTAGGGACCCTGATGATGCTGCAGTGGGCTGTTAGAGCCATAATGGAAACACTATAGTTTACTTAATGCCTTTTTGATGTTGATGCACATGTACCGGAAGTTACCCCCTCCCCTTCCCCCCTTTCCCCTCCCTTACTGTATGAGTCCCCCTTTTTGTTTTTCCCCTCCTTAGTTCCCCCATGGCATGAGGGTCCGAGGCGCAGAGGCTTGTTTTGATTATCCTGACAGATGGAGGAACTTCCCCCCCTCCGGGGTGTGCTTAGGTGGTGCGGGTGGGTAGATCCACTATGGTTATAGCTCAGAACATGTCCTGCATTTGATGTTTACTATTCCCCAGGCCGCGCTTTCAGGTATAGGCACGCCCCGGAGACGCTCTTTGCCACATATGCTTCGTTTGACAGCCCGGGACAGGATCCCTATTGACATGCCAGGGGATTGTTACATTTCCTGTATTCTAATTGCTGGGCCATGTTGGCCGACATTACAACTGTATGTCTGTTTTTCCTATGCAAAAACTTTTTTTTTTAAAATAAAGATTATATAAAAAAAAAAAACAGATCAAGGTTTTATTTAACCAAGCTGGTTCAATAAACTATTTCTTTCACTAACAGAAGTGCTGTATAATGTACAGTTTATACAGTGTTCTCAACACCAAGCTTACCATCTGTTAGTGAAGGAAATCGTTTATTCAGACCAGCTTGGTCCAATCCAACTACGAGCTGAACAGAAAATAATGCAAAATTGGGCATAACTTTTTTGTTAACTCACATAGGTCATTGAAATTTCACATCTTGGTAAGTGATTCTTTCTCTATAGTAACTCTTCTTTTCCTTGCAGATAAATAATGGATTCCGAGCAGAAGCAATGTGCTGGCATTGAGTTCTGGATGAAGGAGAGGCTCAGGCTTTCTGACAAGAACAGAAGACTACAGAATCTTTGTGGAGATGACACATTGACAAAAGCAATGTGCACAGATGGATGAAGAAGTTTTAAGGAAAGGAAACCAGTATTGAAGACTAAGGGGCAGATCCTCAAAGAAATTACGCCGGCGTATCTGTTGATACGCCGCGTAATTTCAAATTTTGCGCGTCATATCTTTGTTTTGGTATCCACAGGCGTACGCCTTAGTACGCCGTCGGATCTAAGATGCAATTTTCCGGCGGCCGCTGGGTGGCGTTCACATCGTAATCCGCGTCGAGTATGCATTTAGCTTTTTCCGACGATCCACGAACCTAAGAGCGTCCGTCGCATTCTTTTACGTCGTTTCCGTTCGGCTTTTTCCGGCGTTTAGTTAAAGCTGCTATCTGGTGGTGTACTCAATGTTAAGTATGGTCGTCGTTCCCGCGTATCATTTTGAAAATTTTACGTTGTTTGCGTAAGTCGTCCGTGAATGGGGCTGGACGCCATTTACGTTTGCGACGTCATTTGGAACAATGCACCCTGGGAGTTTTGACGGACGGGGCATGCGCAGTTCGTTCGGCGCGGGGACGCGCTTCATTTAGATGAAACACGCCCCCTACTCGCCGCATTTGAATTCCGCGCCCTTGCGCCGCGAGAAATACACTACGCCGCCGTAACTTACGGCGCAAATTCTTTCTGGATTCTAACCAAAGCCAGGTAAGTTACGGCGGCGTAGCGTATCTCAGATACGCTGCGCTGGTGCAGATCTTTGAGGATCTGCCCCTAACCACGCAATCGGAAACCACCAGTGTCGGACAGCCTGCATCCCTCCTTTGTCAAGAACTCAATGAGGGCACATTGCTTCTGCTTGGAAGATTTACTATAGAGGAAGAGTTGCCAACATGTGAAATTTGAACAACCTATCTAAGTTAATTAAAAGACTATGCCCACTTTTGCATTACTTTTGGTGTATCTGGACTTAGGCTTTACGTTTTTGGTTGAACTCAATGGACATGTGCCTTTTTTCAAGCTGTAAAATTACGTATTTTCTTACCGCATGTCGATAATTAAGGCATCTGTGTTAACGACCTTCTTCCATACATGTTCTACCAGAAGATTTGATACTTGGTTCAGAATTTCGCAGTCAGCAAACATATCAAATCTCATGTAACCAACATTTTTTTCAAACACATCTGTGTGGAAGGAGAACTTGATAAGATCTTCAAACATATCAGGAGACGGGATCTGAAAGAAGGAAAAACTTTTAAACAATCAACAAGAATCTTACTATAATTACCTACAGAATTCCTGTATATTTAAGTGATTGTAAAAGTTAATAAAAAAATAAAATATGTTATACTTACCTGCTCTGTGCAATGGCTGTTGGGGCACTCGTGTGTGCTCGATCCTGCACCGTGCTGAGTGTGTCCATAGAAATGCACAGCACAACTCTACCCCACCCCCACTCTTTGCTCACTGACTGTGATTGACAGCAAGAGCCAATGGCTGCCATAGTATTTTTCTTTTCTTTTTTTTTTTTAGCACAGTTTCCAGAGTTCTGTTTATCTTTGACCCCTTCACACCTAGGGGTAAAACAAATCTAAATGCCTAAGCTCAATTTTGCAAGTTTGAAATGTGTAGTAAAACTGTACATATCATCACACCTGCTTTGTGCATCCAGGTGGATTATACCTTGTTTTTTTCAGGGCTTTCCTTTGGTGGTCAATGGTAATGGATATTTCCTGATTTTAATTTTTTATTATTATCAAAGGAAATTTAGCCCAATTTCTTTTAATTTAGCTGTATATTTCTAGTTATTATCATAATTTACCACCAAACAACAACCCAAAATAAATTCTCCTGTTCCAAACGATTGCAGTGATACCACATATGTGTATGTTGGTTGTTGTGTGTGCCTGTAGTACAGCCCAGAAACAATGGTGCGCACTTTGCATTTTTTTAAACACACAGGGCCGGATTCAGATACCTGAGCATATCTGTCCGGCAGGCGTAACGTATCTCCGATAACGTTACGCCGCTCAAACTTTGGGCGCGAGTTCTTTATTCAGAAAAAACTTGCGCCCTTAGTTACGGCGGCGTAACGTATGTGTTGCGGCGTAAGGCCGCGTAATTCAAATGGGGATGTTGGAGGGCGTGTATTATTTCAATTTGACTTGACCCCGCGTTTTTTTTTAGCGGCGCGTGCGCCGTCCGTAAAATATCCCAGTGTGCATTGCTCTAAATGACGTCGCAAGGAAGTCATTGGTTTCTACATGAACGTAAATTACGTCCAGCCGTATTCGCGAACGACTTACGCAAACGACGTAAAATTTCAAAACTCGGCACGGGAACGACGGCCATATTTAACATTAGCTACCCCTCATATAGCAGGGGTAACTATACGCCGGAAAAAGCCGAACGCAAATGACATAAAAAAAAAGCACCGGGCGGTCGTTCGTTTCTGAATCGGCGTAAATACTCATTTGCATTTTCCTCGCGTAAAAATACGGAAGCGCCACCTAGCGGCCAGCCTGAAATTGCAGCCTAAGATCCGACGGTGTAAGACACTTACACCTGTCGGATCTTAGGGATATCAGTCGCATAGATACGACCGGCGGGACTCAGAGACACGACGGTGTATCAGGAGATACACCGTCGTATCTCTTTCTGAATCCTTTTGACCCCGACCTTGCCTTTTGAACTTGACTTTTGACCCTGACCTTGACCCCAACAATAACTTCGGCAACCTTAATCCTGTTAATTTTTTTCTAAATCTTTTCTTTTTTTTTATTCTTTATTTTACATTTTTATTAGATTTTGTTTTGATTGTCTGATTGTTTACATTTCCTCTACTGAAAAAAGAAGAAAATTCAATGTATCATTCGCAGGTGACTCGGAACCGACAGTCCCGGGTCACGATTAATAGTACGAGACCTGGGGCTCTCAGTGAGACCCCGGTCTATGTGCTAGGAGCACGCTGTGCGTCGGGCTTCCAGCACAAAGGGAGGTACGCATATATGTGGCCCCAAGAAAATAAGCCCACTTCCGTGAGGCTGCATATATGTGTGTGGTCGGTGCAAAGGGGTTAATAAGGCAAGCATAAGTTTATAAACAAAAATCAGCCTGTAAACAGGTGTAGTTAGCAACTCTGCCACTAGGTGGTACTGTTTCAAAATACCGTGTTAATAGGGAATTGTGTAAATGGGTGTTAGGCCTTTTTTTAGACATAGTCTTCCTGTAGTGATGAATTGGGCGTTAGTGCCCATCTAAATGCCAGGAGGAGAGGAGCAAGGGCATGGGAGGCAAACATTCCACAGCCATGCAAATGTAGCCATCTACTGCAAAGGCCCTGCACAGGACACAGGTCAAAGCTGGCACAGGTCTAACACCCAGAAGAGCCAGCTGTAGTTGTCCTGACTTGATACATGATCTAAGTGGACTGAGAGCATGATGAAAAAGACCTTTTAGGCCAGGCCAAAGCCACTTTCACACTGAGGTGCTGGCCATGTTGACGGTAAAGTGCTGTTAGTTTTAGTGGCGCTTTACCGTTGTTTTAGTGGGGCTTTTAACCCCTGCTAGCGACCGAAAAAGGTTTAAAAAGTGCTGCTGCCAAATTAAGGCGGTTTAGGAGCGGTGTTTACACCGCTCCCCTACTACCCTAAAGATGCTGCTTGTGGGACTTTTTTCCCATCTTGCAAGCGCACCGCCCCACTGTGAAAGCACACTGGGGCTGCAGAAGAGGCAATTTACAGGCAAAACGCCTGTAAAACGCCTCAGTGTGAACGTGGCCTAAGTTTTCTCTGTCATGAGTTTTAATACCCCCAGAGGTCCTAGGAAAAGTGTACAGAATCTTAAGGTGCAACAGCAGTCCTGTCTCTGGAACGACATGAAGGGAGTCATGAGCTGAATACATAAAGCCTAATGGGCAAGCCAGAGCCCTAAGTGAGTACTAATGAACCTGGGAGAAAGTGAGTAACATTTGGGAGCGTACGCAGCTGGGTAGAACTATGGCGTGGGACAGAAAGAAAGACTTGAATACTACAAAAGGCAGCTTGTTGATTTTGGCTGACAGAGTAGGATGTTTCACCTTATGAATCTTGGTTTAAATCAGGGATATGCAATTAGCAGACCTCCAGCTGTTGCAGAACTACAACTCCCATGAGGCATAGCAGGAATCTGACAGCCACAAGCATGACACCCAGAGGCAGTGGCATGATGGGACTTGTAGTCAGTGCCCCCCCCCCAAAAAAAAAAAAAATCACGGCCACCAAAAGGCCCCCACATTCATTATTTTATATCATGATGACTAAAGGGGACCCGTCAAGGTATACATGTATAGAAGTAAAAAGAGGACCTGTCATGGTTCTATACATGTAATACATGTATTGAACCATGACAAGTCCTCTTTATACTCCTATATACATGTATAGAGCCATGACAGGTATTCTTTATACTCCTATATACATGTATAGAACCATGACAGGTCCTCTTTATACTCCTATATACATGTATAGAGCCATGACAGGTCCTCTTTATACATGTATAGAGCCATGACAGGTCCTCTTTATAAGTGTATAGAGCATGACAGGTTCTCTTTATACTCTGTTATACATGTAATGTATAAAGAGGACCTGTCATGGCTCTATACATGTATATAGGAGTATAAAGAGGACCTGTCATGGCTCTATACATGTATGTAGGAGTATATAGAGGACCTGTCATGGTTCTATACATGCTGACTGCCTCACTTGCTGACTGCCCCCTCCGGGCTGCGAGTGTTCTGCCTGCCCGCCACCACAGGCGGCGCCGGGTTCCAGAAATTTTGGGGCCCCTTACAATACTTCAGTACTGCCCCTCCCCCCCCCCCCCCCCCGGGCCTGATCACCAACATTCCCCATGGTAGACCCACTGGCCATCTCACAGAATCTGCTGTAAATGGGGAGGATTACAATGTACAGCTTACCAATACGTAGATGTGGTGGCTGAATTCATTTGTATTTTTCCTTTTGGGATAACGGTGTTTTTGAATAAATAGAAAATGACCACTGTAAGCACCTCTGCCAGTGTTAAATGGAGGAAGAGAGCAGAGCAAGAGAGGGCAGAGAGAGCGAGAGAGAGAGGGGACAGGGGAGTGGAGAGAGAAGCGGGGCAGATAGAGGGGGTGGAGAGAGAGTGAGAGAGCAGGGCAGATAGAGAGAGCAGGGCAGATAGAGAGAGAAAGGGACGCAGAGAGAGGAGGGCAGAGAGAGAGAGGGGCAGAGAGAGAGAGGGAGAGAGGGGCAGAGAGATAGAGGGGGCAGAGAGAGAGGGGCAGAGAGAGAGAGGGGGCAGAGAGAGAGGAGGGTCGGACAGAGAGAGAGAGAAGGGGCAGACAGAGAGAGAGAGAGAGGAAGGGGGCGGACAGAGAGAGATAAGGGATGGACTGAGAGAGAAGAACAGAGAGAGAAGGGGCGGAGAGAGCAGGGAGAGACAGAGGGGGTATAGAGAGAGAGAGAGAGCAGGGAGAGACAGAGGGGGTAGAGAGAGAGCAGGGAGAGACATATGGGTAGAGAGAGAGAGCAGGGAGAGACAGAGAGATAGAGTAGAGAGAGAGCAGGTAGGGCGAGAGACAGGTGGGGCCGAGAGAGCAGAGATTGAGAGAGGTGCGGAGATAGAGAGCAGGGAGAGAGAGAGGGGAGAGAGAGAGGGAGGGGGGGTCAGAGAGAGAGAGAAAGAGAGAGATGGGTCAGGGAGAGAGAGGGGGTCAGGCAGAGAGAGAGGTGGGTCAGGGAGAGAGAGAGAGATGGGGGTCTGGGAGAGAGAGAGGGGGTCAGGAAGAGAGACATGGGTTCAGGGAGAGAGAGAGAGGGGTCTGAGAGGGGTCAGGGAGAGAGAGAGAGAGAGAGAGAGAGAGGGGTCAGGGAGAGAGAGATGTGGTGACCGGGGAGGGTGAGCCCCACGGCCACACACATGCGCTTGATGGTTAGCTACTTGGTTCTTGGGGCTAGGAGCCCAGGGTCAGGTGGTATTAACCCTTAGTGAGGGCCAGATGGTATTAACCCTCTCTGTCACGTGACGCCACTGTAGTCTTGGAATACCCCGGGAAACTACAGCTCCGGGGGCCTCCGTATCCCCGCTAGTCAGGATGGTAATAACACAGTCCACAACAGGGGTTAAAACAACGAAGGCTTTACTGGCATGAAGGCAGGTGTCAAAATCTTCACAGCATTTAAACAGAGTGTCAAAACGTTCTGCAGGCAGTCTCTGGATCACACGTCTGATAATGCTTGAGCTTAGCTGATCATATATATATACTCGGCTGCAAAAGCCGGATTAGTAATTCAGGGCCTATGCTTAACTAGGCTGAAAAATAGATACACTTACTGAAGTGTCTGTAGACTTGAGGCTTTTCGCCGGAATAACGGATTGATCCGATAAATGAGCTGAAGTACTGGTTCTGTAATGTTTAGGGATACTCCACTCTTTGCTGCATTTTCTCCTGAACTGGAGGCTTCTGGCCTGCACTTCTTCTCTGACTGTGTTTTGCTCTGTTCTGCCAGGAACTGTGTATAGTCTAGACTCGCTTAAACAGGAAGTACAATCCCTTATAAGGGCCTGATCAGACTGAAGCCCATTGGTTGAGAGCTGTGGATCATAGAGACTGACCTGTAGTATAACACAACACAATAAGGGTCTAGCACTTAGTCCTCCCGACTCTAATACACTCTGACTGAACATGAGATGGTAATACACTCTGACTGAACATGAGATGGCTGACTAAACCTCTGAAAGCTATACACACCTAATAAACGTATTATCAACCATAACATTATAAATCACATCATAACTAGCTGAGTCCCTGCAGGGGAGACCCCACAAGCTGAGGGCCTCAATCTGACAGGGCCTACAGAAAATACCTGTACTGGGACACCACAGAGAGGGGGGTCAGGGAGAGAGAGAAAGGGAGGTCAGGGAGAGAGGGGGATTAGGGAGAGAGAGGGGGATTAGGGAGAGAGAGGGGGGGTCAGGGAGAGAGAGAGAGGGGGGTCAGGGAGAGAGGGAGGGAGAGAGGGGGCCAGAGAGAGAGCGAGGAGGGTCAGGGAGAGAGAGAGAGGGAGGGAGAGAGGGGGCCAGGGAGAGAGAGAGAGAGAGGAGGGGCATGGTCTGGTCACAGTGCTCTCACATGAATGGTCCCTGGGGGCTTTTAGTCAGCAGCTTCTCTCGATGTGGCTGTCGTCTCCTTAATCTTCCTGCCCCCACTTCCCCTTCACAGATGCAGCAGCACACAAGCAAGGAGAGAGTAGTGGAAGAGGGGATGTCTGTCATGCTGAAGGGGAGGACGGAGCAGCGCGGGGATCCCCTCCTTCCAGGACAGCCGCACCTCCAAAGCTGCCTGTCACTGCAAACAGCATACTGAGCCAAGGGACGGAATCAGACCCAGCACACAGCCACAACACTTCACTCGGCTGTGTGCTACACGGGTCTGTTAAGCACATGAAGCCCGCAGCTGTCCCGCTCTCCTGTTATAATGTGGCCACTGTTTGGAAGCACGGGGGGGGGGGGGAATCGGCTGCTCTCGCTACCCCGTGAACGGTGACGGTGGGCGGCAATTTGCCGCTCCCCCAAAAGTGCCGCCTGGTGCATTGGTACCATCTGGTCCCATGGTAGGGCCGGCCCTGCTTGTAGTTTTGCAACAGCTGGAGGTCCACTAATTACACATAGCCCTGGTTTAAAGGATAAGTTCACCTTTTGGAACAAGTTACAGGTTCCGCCCATATTTAGGGTGGAACATGTAACTTTTTCCAGCAGCTACAGCCTCTCCCCAGTGACAGCGAGTAGGCACCTTCTCCGGGCTCCCACTGTCACTGTTTGAAAATAACTTGGCCGTGCAGGGCTCTGTGAATAGGAAACTACAAGTAGCTGTAGGCCTATAGTTTTAATGAACTACCATGGTGCTGTTGAGTGCTTTGGTAGTTCATTCTCTCTTCCTGTCAGTGTGTATATGCCCTGCCTGTATGAGCAGACAGATACACTGACAAGTCTGCAGGAGTCCTGCATGGCACCCACGATCTGCTAAACGCAGGTGCAATGCTTTGTATGCAAAAAAAATTCCTGCAAAAAGTTGCGCATTTTTTTTAATCACTTGCTGACCGCTGGCCTTTATATAACGTCCTTGGCTTTGTGGTGGTATATATGAATGATGCCTGCAGCTACAGGCATCATTCAGATATTGGCATTTGTAACCAGCGATTCCCTACACCATAAGAATGATCATAGCGTTCCGCTGCTTGTTCGTTCTTACGGGCGGCCCCCTCCAGCAGCCCTCCGGTGCTTCTACCGACTCAACTGTGCAGTCGGTGAGTCGGTGACAGGATCCGCCGTCCCCAGATGTTGATCATAGAGATTTCTGGCGGACCAGATGGTTGCCGGAGTCTCTATGATCGTCGGAGGGCGGGTGATGTTATGACTTCACGCCCGGCCTCTGCATTCAAAAAAATGGCACCGCTTCGGCTGTGAAGCTGTGATCGTTTTTTTATTTTTTTTATTTTAGGCTTCCCAGCCTAGGGGTGAGATGTGGAGTCTGACCCCATATCTCAGTGTAAAGAGGTCCTGTCATAACATTTTCCTATTACAAGGGATGTTTACATTCCTTGTAATAGGAATAAAAGTGATCAACATTTTTTTTTTTTAAGTGTCAAAAGAATTTTTTACCTAAAATTAACGATAATTTTTTTTTTTTAAAGTGCCCCTTTCCCTGTGTGCTCGCACGCAGAAGTTAATGCAGATGTAAGTCCCGCCCACATATGAAAACAGTGTTCAATCCACACATGTGAGGTGTTGCCGCGAACGTTAGAGTGAGAGCAATAATTCTAGCCCTAGACCTCCTCTGTAACTCAAAACATGTAACCAGTAAAAAAATGAAAGCGTCGCCTATGGGGATTTTTAAGTACCGAAGTTTGGCGCCATTCCATGAGCATGTGCAATTTCGAAACGTGACATGTTAGGTATCTATTTACTCTGGGTAACTTCTTCTTTCACATTATGCAAAGAAATTGGGCTAACTTTACTGTTTTGTTTTAAATAGGGCTGTGGAAATTAACTATTAGTTCATTGATTAATCTTTAATTTTTTTGATCAATCAAAATGTTTTTGATCGATCAAAATTCTTTTGATTGGTACTCACCTCTGCGCCGGCTTCCGGGCCTTCAGGGAGTTCCGTTGGAGATCTGTTGACATCACAGACACTGGCGGGGCTTGCCGTGTCCATCTGAAGGGCTCCTTTGTGGTGCCTTCATATCTGCATGCCAGCGGGACCTTACTATCTGCCACACGCAAGGGCTGTTACACTTCCCTCTATCACTTCCCTCTATCAACCTGGGATTCTACAACCATCCACTGGGAGTTGTGATAGTTCCCTTCACGGGACATCTACATGCCGACGGACTGATGTTAACACCTCCTCATCTGGATTCAGCAGTGGTATCGTTGTACCATTTTTATACCAGTATCATACTTAGCTACATGTTTTAATGTCTGCTTTTGCTACCATTTGGTATTACTCGCACCATTTTTACAGTTTATGTAGCTACATCGATTTTATCTCCAGTGCATTATTTATTGTGTTACCTACTTGAAGACTATAAAAGTTTTAATGCTATTCCCATTGAGTGCTGCCTTTGTGTGTTTTTAGTATCCTGCTATCCATTTTTCCAGTTGTTGGTAGCTGCACTGGAAATCAGCCTGCAAGGAGATCAGCTAAAAGTAGTTGGATCGGTATGTGCGTTATAATTAATCGAAATTAGTCGATTAATCGATTAAAAAAAATCGATTAATCGAACACAAAAAATGTAATTAGTAACAGCCCTAGTTTTAAAGCATGAAAACGTTTTTTTCACAAAAAAAAACGCTTTTGAAAAATTGCTGCGCAAATACTGTGCGAGATAAAGAGTTGCAATGACCGCCATTGTATTCTCTAGGATCTCTGCTAAAAAAAACATATACAATGTTTTTCTAGCAAAAAAATTTGGATTTTTACATGTCACAATTGGCCTGGTTGTTAAGTGGTAAAAAGGCGAGCTTATCTTTTAAATAGGAAGAAAAATTGCGCCAATCAATAATAAATTAATATAAACAGTGAAGTCCTTTGTGTCTTCTACAAGTGAGACACAGAAAAAATGTGCACTATAAAAGTGCATAAATCGTGAACAAATGGTGAACAAGTTATTTAAAAAATCCAATAACAAAGTCCATAAACTGAAATTCCGACCCAGACAGCACCCAGTGTGGAGATGATTGACAGTTGTGACCCGCCACCATATGGACTGAGGCTTACCACAGGGTAATTTGATAACAGCGTTATTCAAATTATTGCAGGATACTTCCAGAACGCCGGATAATGGCCAAACATACACCAGGTCACGATCCCTTTAAGAAATCCACGATGGGGTGCAGCAGCATATAATAGCGAATAGCGTCCTCATAGCATGTCACAGCCCAGTCAGTGTCAACATAAAAGGAAGGAGACCGCACATAGGGTAGTATGCACTAACAGGTTTTAATTAAAAAAGATTTAAAACTACTTACAGACGAATGTAAATAGAGAGCGAATAGACATTTGCCGGCCGGCATCTAACAGGAGCCCTTCCTGTACGCGGTGACGTCACTGCACTCCGTCCCAGACGCGTTTCGTCACAATATGACGTTCTCAATGGGAATGTCATATTGTGACGAAACGCGTCTGGGACGGAGTGCAGTGACGTCACCGCGTACAGGAAGGGCTCCTGTTAGATGCCGGCCGGCAAATGTCTATTCGCTCTCTATTTACATTCGTCTGTAAGTAGTTTTAAATCTTTTTTAATTAAAACCTGTTAGTGCATACTACCCTATGTGCGGTCTCCTTCCTTTTATGTTGACACTGACTGGGCTGTGACATGCTATGAGGACGCTATTCGCTATTATATGCTGCTGCACCCCATCGTGGATTTCTTAAAGGGATCGTGACCTGGTGTATGTTTGGCCATTATCCGGCGTTCTGGAAGTATCCTGCAATAATTTGAATAACGCTGTTATCAAATTACCCTGTGGTAAGCCTCAGTCCATATGGTGGCGGGTCACAACTGTCAATCATCTCCACACTGGGTGCTGTCTGGGTCGGAATTTCAGTTTATGGACTTTGTTATTGGATTTTTTAAATAACTTGTTCACCATTTGTTCACGATTTATGCACTTTTATAGTGCACATTTTTTCTGTGTCTCACTTGTAGAAGACACAAAGGACTTCACTGTTTATATTAATTTATTATTGATTGGCGCAATTTTTCTTCCTTTTTATATCTGTTTTGTGTTAGTTCACGCTATTGCAGCCTTCCCATTTATTCACTTAATTTACATTAGATTAGCGCAATTTTCTCTTTTCCTGTATCTTTTAAATAGAGCAGAATGCTACAGATACATGGAGAAGGGTCTCAACATTGATTTCCCAGGAAGAGGAGAGAGGAGATGCAAAGAAAAGATGGCTTATTTGTGGTGTGCAATGTGCGTCTTTCACAATGCCTGCTACGGAATTTTTCAGTTTTTGTCTATGGCGATGTATGCTGAAGACACCTGTCAGTATGTCTACATGATGTAATGTGTCCCTGCACTGACATCTTTGAAGAACAACAGTAAAGTATGGAAACTATGGGGCAGATCCACAGAGATCTGCACGGGCGCAATGTATCAGAGATACACTACGCCGCCGTAACTTTACCGGCTTTGGTTAGAATCCTGAAAGATTGCGCGCCGAAAGTTACGGTGGCGTAGTGTATCTCAAGCGGCGTAATGGCGCATATTTCAAATCGGCGATTAGGGGGCATGTTTCATTTAAATCAAGCGCGTCCCCGCGCTGAATGAACTGCGCATGCGCCGTCCCGAAATTTCCCGCCGTGTATTGCGCTAAATGACGTCGCTAGGACGTCATTTTTTTTACTTACACGTGACTTACGTACATTCTGATTCATTTACGCAAACAAAAATAAAAAATTCAAATTAAAAGCGGGAACGACGGCCATACTTAAAGTGGAGTTCCACCCATAAATATAACATTACATCAGTAGTTTTAAAAAAATGTCATTAGTCCTTTAAGAAAAAAAAAATATTTTTTAGATGCCTTCAAAGTGTTGTTGCTAGGCAGAATAGTTAATCTTCCCACTTCCTGCACCTAGGTGCTTAATGCTTCCTAACTTACACCGCACAGACTCCTGGGAATGTAGTGGGTGTAACTTTCCAGGAGTCTGTGCACTCCCCAGTCTCAAAGAATCATGTGACTTGGACAGCACAGGCGCTGAAACCTGATCTGACACTGCTTGTGCAGCACTGAGCATGTGCGAGATCTGCAAGGCTGAAATCCAGGAAGTCATACAGTCTGGCTTCCTGATGCCCACACTTAAGATGGCCCCAGTCAATTTCTATTTTATAAAGTGTCTAAATGCTGTAACAACCTAACAAAACGGACCTTAGTTTACAGACTAACTTTACTAGAATACATTAAGCTTGTGTATTACAGGGGTATTTATATTTAAAAAGTGAAATTGGGGCCGGAACTCCGCTTTAACATGGAAATTCTAACTATACGCCGCAAAACACCAGCTTTAACTATACGCCGGAAAAAGCCGACTAGAGACGACGTAACAGAATGCGACGGCCGCACGTACGTTCGTGGATCGTCGTAAATCGCTAATTTGCATACCCGACGTGGAAAACGACGCAAACTCCACCCAGCGGACGCCGAAGTATTGCATCTAAGATCCGAAGGCGTACGAAGCCGTACGCCTGTTGGATCTAACCCAGATGCTGTTGTATCTTGGTTTGAGGATTCAAACTAAAGATACGACGCGGGTAATTTGAAATTACGCGGCGTATCAAGTGATACGCCGGCATAATTTCTTTGAGGATCTGCCCCTATATCTTTTGTGGACATTCCCTTACTATGAATATAAAGGCTAATAGCCTGGGATGTCATTGGTAGGCCTTTGGCAAGGAATTAGGCACAAGATGACGAAAGCTACTAACTAGAATCAGTGGGTTATTGTCCTATTTAAGAAGAAGTGAGGGAGGGGTTTGGGTCAGTTGGTGCCAATAGTCAGCCAATCAGAAGCCCCCTTACAATTCAACCAGAGCATTGTCTATTCTACCATAGAAAACTCATATCTGGTTATTTTGGTTACAAGGGGGTGCAAAAGTATCCTGAAGCAGCTTAGAAGAGGTCAACACATCAGTGAATAAACTATCAAACTGATCCAAAATGCAAGGTGAATGCATCTGAAATCAAGATTCATTTGCCTATCAACATAAGCCCCATGCCTATCAACACAGATCCTAACTCACATGAGAAATCTGGTGATGTCCCTTCATCATGTGTATGCTAGGCAGATGGAGTAATTGGTGAGGAAAACAGACACGTCATTTTTTACAGTCAAAATAACACAAAGCAATGTTTTAGGATGAAAATACAACAAATGTAATATTTCCTATTGGACTAAGCTATGAAATATAATAATATTCAACTTGTCTTCCTTGCATAAACAACTACCTGTACTTTGCTGACTTTTTAAAAAAAAAGCGAGACCTACATTTTTAGCACTTACACTTAAGTATGTATATTACCTGCATCGGCACAACTCCCGGTATGCGATCCTTTGAGTTTTCTGGTATATAGATAGCATTAAGGTGAACATCTTTTGATAGAGTCTGTAGATCGTAGTTGAGTTTTTCAGCCAGTTCCATTTCAGACTTAATTGTTCTGTAGTCCTTTTTGTCCACCATAGAGAGAAGTTTTGATGCCACTTCTGCTCCATTTTCTTCAAAGGCATAGTTATCAGCCACTAGTTTTCCAGCAGTTTGGATGATGGAAGGAATTTTAGATCGCAGGTTAATTATGCGTTGAGCAGCATTCATGGCCTCATTGGCTTGAATGACTACATGAGGTTCAACCCCTGATACACTCCACACTTTGCCAGTCACAGAACTAATCACCACTTGATTAGGAATTGAGGCATAAAGCTGACTTTCCCCTACATTGTATATACCAACAGACAAAGACACCCCACTAGTTGGCTCACCAATAATAGTGGCTCGATTTAGATCCTTCATTGATCTTGTGAATGCTTCGGCTGCTGAACCAGTCATGTGACTTGTGAGTACATAAATGTCTTTGGAGGACCCATATCTTTGGCCAGCTACTTCTGGAAAAGTCCATATTTCAGTACCTGTGGAGGTGCTACGATCATACACAGTGTAAAGGTGTTGTAATGGCTCAGGATCAAAAAAATATGAACAAAAAATGGGTATGGCTGTAGAATAACCCCCGCTGTTGAATCTCATGTCAATGATTAAGATACTTGTATCAACCAACTTATTCCAGACAAGACTAACCAGCTGGGGCCCAATAGCTTTAATTATTTCTGCATCGGCCATCATGTCAAATCTCAGATATCCTACATTTCCTGGCAGAACTTCAATCTTGAATAAAGCATCAATAATGTAGCTTAATTCTTCTGGTGAAGGTATTTTGGAAGGCTTGTCTTCCAATACTTCTGGTACTATGTCACTGTAAAATATATGAAGTCTATGGTCTCCTGAGATTTCCTGAATGTCTGAAGTAAGCTGAGAAGCCAAGGATTCTAGATCCACCACAGATCGGTATCCACCCTCAGACCATTTACTTTTAAGGGCATTACTGGCTTTATTAGCCACCTCTGGAATGGCATAGTGGACTTCTAAGAGCAGTCCAGTGCCCTCTACCAGTGCAGAGACTTTTGGGTGAAATAGAATGATTTCCTTGGCTTTTTCCAAAGCTTCGTCTGCTAGAACAATAGCATCTGGCACTACTCCTCCTCCAAGCCAACAGTCACCATTATTGTCTATAAAGTTGATCACAGGTACTGTGACAGTCAACTGAGTGAGTTCAAGATTTACTAACCGTGAATGCATTAGGGTCCCAGATGTGATTTCGCCAATGATTGTGGCTCTGCTCAACGACTGCATAAGATAAGCAAATTCTTCTGCTGCTGCAGCAGTTCTGTGGCTGGTCAGTACATAGACCCCTCTTTGAGCACCATATCGTTTTCCAAGAAGATCAGGAAGGCTATAAAACTCCTTAGTAGAGTTTGATAGACGGTCATACATGGTGAAAAGACGTATCCTAGACTCTGGCTCATGGAAGTAAGACAAAAGTAGAGTAATGGCAGAAGAAGGCCCACCAGTATTATAACGCAAGTCTATTATGAGGTTTTCGGTGCTTGTGATTGGATCCCAAACTTTGTCAACAATGTAAGGCCCTAATTTTTCAAGAACAGTGATATCAGCAAACTCATCAAATCGTAGGTACCCTATGTTCCCAGGGAGGATACTAACCTTAAAAACACTATTGACCAAAGCTTGAAGAATATTTTCATCATCTGGTATAGTCTGTGCATTTGGGAATGCTTCTGGCAGCACTGGAGTATCAGATCTGGACCTTATAATCAGTCTGGGGTCCTCTGTCACTGACTGAAGCTCATAATTTAGTTTTGCTGCAAGATCTTCTTCAGAAATGACCGAGGCATAGTCCATGTTTGAAAGATGCTTTAACAAAGTTGGGATGCGGTCAAAGAAAGCATAGAGGTTTCCCAAGATGCCACTGAGCTGCTGCAGCACACTTGGAATTTTGGAACGAACAGACAAAATTGCCAAAGCTTTATTTAGCGCATCCTCTGCATTCACAACAACACAGGGAAACACACCAGCTACTTCCCAACTCTGCCCAGTCAGTGGGCTTATTGATCGGGATACAGGAACAGTGATGTAGAAATCTGATTGTCCAATTTTAATTTTCTGTATGTCCAAAGATCCACCTGCTGTTCTTTCTCCAACAACAATTGCCCTGTTCATGTGTTTAAGAATATAGGCAGCATCCTCTGCAATGCCTTTGGTAAACTTGCTTGTTAACACTATCACATCTTTGTCTTTACTGTATCTCTTACCTATCAAGGCTGGAAGTGTTCGTAATTCTGTGGTGGTGTTGGTTGGGCGGTTGTAAATGGTGTCTATATGGACAACAGGTTGAGCTTCAGTCAAGTAGGACACAACAAAGGGAATACCCGAGACCTTACCCTGAGTACTGTATCTTAGATCCAAAATCAGAGCAGAACTTGACATGAGTTTGCCCCATATGTTCTTCACAAGAAAAGGACCAATTTGTTGAACAACATCTTGGCCAATTACGTAGTCAATTCGAAGGTAGCCAATGTTTCCAGGCAGGACCTCATACTTAATGGAAAGATCCACAAGGAATTGCAGCTGTTCAAGAGTTGGGGTGATTTCTGTCTCTTGCTTCACAATGGCAGATGGCTCGTAAGATACAATGAGACGAGGATCATTAAGTGAACTTTGTACCCCAGCTGTAAAAACACTAGCTAAGGTTAAAGGATCAGAAACATGAAGAATCTCCCCACTCTTGATTGCCTGTTCTATGGTCTCCTGCATTCCCACCAGGTTCTCAGGAAAGCAGTAATTGTCCAACAGTACTTTGGCCATGTCGAGCAAAAAGGATGGTTGAAAGACGGGGTTAGAACAGGCATTATAAAAGAGTAGTAGAAAGATCAGGGTCGGATAGCTGTTAGACATGTTGTTCCTGAGCAGCCAAATTTCTTCTGTCTGCTGCTTCTGAGAATGGAGAATTAAATGCAGGACACAGAACAGCCAATTCTCTTTTATCTCTGCTAAACCTTTAATCACATTAATGAGGCTATAAGCATCAGCACAAGGGTATTTCTGGGAAAACACCATACTGTCTGTACTGTGAGCATCTGTTCCCTTTTTTGTTTTGTGGCTGCACATTTTAATATGACTGGCAGTCAAACTTAGCAAGCTTGTAGCTACATTTGAAAATAACTAGATAATTAGCAATAAGGACGCAAATGAAAAACAGTGTTAATGACTCCATAGAAGCCATGGTTTTTATACACTGCACAGATAGCCAAAACAGTTGCATTTAGTTTTGAATAAATGGCCTCTCTATTTGTCCTGATGACCAATTGTCATGGGGACTACAAGAGAGGGAAAATAAAGCATTTAAATCTGTCAAAGGAACAAGAACAGATGGGGGGTTCTTCCACTGGGGGACACCTGTTCTTTGCTATCAGGTGTAAACATAGATGTTAAAATCTAGTTGCACAATTTCTGTTTGATCCCTTTTAGATTTACCAAAACCATGTAAAAGGAGGCTAAGCAATCTGTTCACTTTGTATGCGATTTCAGGGGGCCCTTGCATTACATAGCTGTTGTAGGAACTAAAGAAGACTGCAAAGTACACGTTGAGTATAGAAGTGGATTCACATTACTTTGGAGAGTTTTCTTCATGTCCTGTTGTGTCTCTCAGATAGCAAGTGAAGGGAAATCTCACCATTGGAACAAATACATAAAAAAAAATGTTTTTGGAATATTCCCTATTCTATCCAAAGCTAATTTAAAACATTGTGTCTTTAGATATATTTTACTTAGGATTATTTAGAGCTTTTGAAAGTTTGTATGAAAATTAAGACAGAAAATGTATACTGTCTGCATATTCTTCAATGTTATAACTCATTAGGTTAAGATCGAACTGCTTTGATCTGATTTTCATGCGATTATGTAGTATAACTTTTATGCTACCTTGAAGTGGTTTGTTTATTCTATGGGGCTAAAATTGTGCTGGAATTGCACCAACATAAGACAGTACAGGTACCTTTTTCTAAAATCACACCCTGCTGAGTTGCAACAGTGTCACCAATGAAAACAATGTAATTTCCATTGTCATGAGATTTTGTGCGACTCGCACTTCTTTTAACCAAGCTTTAGTGCAATGAAAGCTTATGGGCAGTAATCTATTCTGGGGTTTCTAGACAAAATATCAGCTGTTTTAAAATGTTGTCTCTCCCCACATTATAATCCAACTGGTAAAATGTATTTTATATGAACCAACTTGGAATTTATACATGCCAGCTGTTAAAAAAAAGTCTAAATGGCCTTGGAATCTGATAATTTTTACCTGTTTGCTTCAGTAGTTGATGACTCCAAAAAAGATAGGGGTGTCCAACATTCTGATCTTCCTGGGCCACATTGGAAGAAGATGGATTGTCTTGAGCCACATATAAAATACACTGATAAGGATAGCTTATAGAATATTTTGGGTCTGAGGTCCCCGAACCAGAGAACCAAAGGGGGAAAAAATGGGCCAATTAGGACTATCGCGGTACAGGTACAAAAAGGGAACAATTAAGGGTACATTTTAAAAGACAAAAATAAATTTTATTGAAGACATAAATAGACATGGTCACACAATTAAAATACTCATAACCTATGACAACACCATATTGAGAAACCCCCGATAAGGAGAAAGACACGATGGGTTGAGGGTTATGACGGTCTCTACTAGTTTCGCGGACAATTCCGCTTCCTCAGGAGAAGTTCTAAAAATTATTAAACAGTCAGTTAATAATTAAGATACATGTACCAATACAAGTACAATAACAGACATCTTTTAAATGGGGAGGTATCGGGCTAAGCTGCTCACCTAGACAGGTCCCGCCAGGGTGGAAACAGCGGGTGTAACCCTACAAGGTCCCATGTGGTAGCCGGGGTGGACACATGGAGGGATTGTCCTGCTAGTCTGATATATATGATATAAAATATAAGTTAAGATTGCTGCGCTGGCCTGGTGCAGAAAGGGGAATGATTGTGGACACGCGTGAGAAATAAATAAAATCAAATGAAATAAATTTGTGTGAATGGTGGTGAAAGTGAGGTAGTGAGTGCAGTGAAGGAAAGGGAAGGGAAGAGCAATGAAGAACGGAGGGAGGAACGGGGTGAGGGAGGGGGGGGAATTATGAGGGGAGAGAAAAAGGGGAAGAGGGGTAGGAATGAAAGGAAAGGGAGAAGGGGGGGAGGGGATGGGGGAAGGGGGGATGACAAGAAGGATATAGAGAAAGACCGGGGGGAGGAGATTTTTACCCAGAGGCTCCTACTTTATAATGTATTAGGTGGATAACACACCTGGGCCCCTGTATGACAATATGCGCCTGGTGCCTGGCCGCACAGCCAGCATTTGTCTACCCAACATTCCCCAGTTTCTGGGGAATTGCCTCTTATTTTTCAAGCTGTATTTGTAATTTACTCCAGTCTTACAGGGTGGGGCGACTCTGGTTTTGTTTTGCAACGATATGGTTGGCTTCAGTCTTGGCTACAGTCTCCGGTCTAATTTACTGGTCTTGGTCCAGTTATCCCTGGACCAGACAAGGTAACCCGGAAAACCCCCAAGACCAATGCACAGGTCCCTCCCTATGCAAATTACCATTGCTGGGATTGACCTGGCATTCTACCACCACCTGAATTAATCTATTAGCCCTATATGGATACTATGACCTCTCCCCACTGTGCCAATGGGTGATGTGATTACTCCAATTTGGTTTAGAATTGTATTCTCCAACCCCAACGTTCACAATCAAGCCTCAGTTTTTCTCCCCCACCTGGTGCCTATTTCATTAGACACCTTTACTTTTATGTATCGATCTTTTATATAAATTTTAATGTTTGTATTATTGCATAAACGTCTTTACTATTTTGTACACGCCATTCATGTTCCCACATCGGGCCTAGCTGCTCATCAATTCCTGCCCTTCAGCACAGCGTTGCCAGACATTCCCCTACGGTGACCGTGGGTGTGGTTAGACGGGGTCCACGGCTTCTCTCCTGAAGCGGTGCCCCTCCCACAGGAGTTCAAGTCAGCACGTCCTTCCGTGCTGCTGACTTCCACGCATGGAGCCCAGGCGGACGCCCGCCGTGACGTCACGCGCACTGCGCTCACCAACGACGCTGAGACACAGCGCCTGTCAGTATGGGAGAGGCGCGTCATGCCTCAGACCCATAAATAGGACTCCTGGGTTCCCAGCAATTACCACGCCAGGTCCCGGGACTACTGCGACTTTACCCAGTCTACAGTAAGTATCCCGCCTGGTCCCTGCATTTGACTATGCCATATTGCTCCATTTCTAGCCTGGTTCTCTCTTGGACACTATTTTTTATCACTAATTTCACTCTTGACCTACTTTTTCCTTTTAGGTACTAGATGCTAGCACCACTACACTGATGCCACAATGGGTCATTGTCTGGCCCCCCCTTTTCCATACACTTGTACTACCCCCACATGCTGGGTTGAACCCACAGACACTTCAACAGGTGCCACCATTGGGCTCCTGCTCCCGGGACCCCCTTATCCTTTATCACCCATCGTATTACCAAGGTACATGGACCATCACTTAATTTGATCCCCCTTCTGATTTTTGTGCTTCACTTACACCCCCAACTCTCCTACACTTATCCTTCACGTCCTTTTTTCTCTGTTCCATTCCCTTTTTCACCCCCCTCTTCTCCCCCACCTCCCTTCCCCCTCCCCCTCCCCGTCTCCTTTCTCTGCCTATTTCACTCTCCAGCCTTGCCCTTTCCATCTGTTTATTCCCACTTTCTCTTTTTTTTTTTCCTTCTCTTCCTTCCCCTCCCTTTCTTTCTGTTCTCCAAATTCCTTTTTCCTCCTTTTCCGTGTTTCCCCTGTCCCCCCTTTTTTTCCTCTTCCCCCCCCCTTCTCCTCCCCCCCCGGTCTTTCTCTTTATCCTTCTTGTCATCCCCCCTTCCCCCATCCCCTCCCCCCCTTCTCCCTTTCCTTTCATTCCTACCCCTCTTCCCCTTTCTCTCTCCCCTCATAATTCCCCCCCCTCCCTCACCCCGTTCCTCCCTCCGTTCTTCATTGCTCTTCCCTTCCCTTTCCTTCACTGCACTCACTACCTCACTTTCACCACCATTCACACAAATTTATTTCATTTGATTTTATTTATTTCTCACGCGTGTCCACAATCACTCCCCTTTCTGCACCAGGCCAGCGCAGCAGTCTTAACTTATATTTTATATCATATATATCAGACTAGCAGGACAATCCCTCCATGTGTCCACCCCGGCTACCACATGGGACCTTGTAGGGTTACGCCCGCTGTTTCCACCCTGGCGGGACCTGTCTAGGTGAGCAGCTTAGCCCGATACCTCCCCATTTAAAAGATGTCTGTTATTGTACTTGTATTGGTACATGTATCTTAATTATTAACTGACTGTTTAATAATTTTTAGAACTTCTCCTGAGGAAGCGGAATTGTCCGCGAAACTAGTAGAGACCGTCATAACCCTCAACCCATCGTGTCTTTCTCCTTATCGGGGGTTTCTCAATATGGTGTTGTCATAGGTTATGAGTATTTTAATTGTGTGACCATGTCTATTTATTTCTTCAATAAAATTTATTTTTGTCTTTTAAAATGTACCCTTAATTCTTCCCTTTTTGTACCTGTACCGCGATAGTCCTAATTTGCCCATTTTTTCCCCCTTTGGTTTTCTGGTTCGGGGACCTCAGACCCAAAATATTCTATATGATTTCAGGATGATGGTACTTCCAACATTTATATCTACATATTTTTACCCAGAGGCTCCTACTTTATGATAAGGATAGCTGATGAGCAGAAAAAGTCAGGCAGATCACAAGTTATTGATCACTGATATACCTGTCTGAGTAATAAAACTTTTTTTAAATTATTTTTATTATTTCAGGTACTTATATTGCGCCGTCAATTTACGCGGCGCTTTACATATACATTGTACATTCACATCAGTTTTTTATAAAAGTAAAAGAGGGCAACGTAAAACTAGTGTGATATTTGACACTGTTTTTGATAAACGAACACATCAATATTGGGTTTGATGGCTGTAGTAGCAATTCTCAATGAATTCTCAAGATGCTCATCAGATATTGTGGTTTTAATTTTGCCCTTCATGTGCTTCATCCTTAAAAATTGTGTCTCGCAAATAAAGGTGCTGCCGAAAACTGATGACATGAAAAAGGCGTGAGCTATGAGTAAGCACCCAACATTGGTGTGAAACGTGTCAGTCGTACCTGTAGTTCACCACTGTATATCTGTCAGGTATGTACTCACCGAGGCTGAGATGCCGAGAGCGTCTCACCTTTGCGACTTGGCGCACTCCGCTCCCTGGAGGTGAGACAGGGGGGGAGGGCGCGAAGAGGCACCGGTTACCAACAGAGAAGCTGAAGGTTGATAGTAGATCAGGTGGTGCTGGACAAGGTAGAAGGTAAATGGGGACAGGACGTAGGTCAGGTACCAGAGAAGTTCAGACAACTGAGAGCAAGTTCAAGGCTGAGACTGTAAGCAGGTCCGGGATGCAAGCCAGGGTCAAGGGGCTGGAGAAGGTAACAGGTCCGAGGTACAAGCCAGAGGTCAGGGGTTGGAGAAAGCAGCAGATCCAGAGAGGCAAGCCGGGGGTCAGGTTCAGGAGAGAGAGCAGAGTCATCAGGTCAATCCGGGTCACAATGAGTTCGGGCACAGGTACAGGAAGTTTCAGCAGGCAGGAGCTGACAACAAACCAGCAACCCATCATGAGACTGGGGCTGGTTTAAGTAGGCAGGCCAGGACTCTGATTGGTGTGCGTTTGCGCGCACGCCGTCCCTCTGAACCGCGCATGCGCACGCACCATTTGCGCACAGGCATGCACCGAAGCGCCATTCGGCGGCTGGCCATGTTAGTCCTCTGACAATATCAGTGTATTCCGAATAAAGAGATTGCACAGGAGTGTGGCCGTCCAGCCTTCTTTTGTTCTATGAAAAAGGCATGATTGTAAAGAGTGGGATTCTTTTCTTTCGGTAGATAAAACTTATAGCATTCCAGTAAAAAAAAACTTTTCATTCTTTTCTTTGCCTACATGTATAATCGCAAAGCTTAAACACATTTTTACAAAAAATTCAATACAATTTCAGTTTTGTGTTGGGCTGCATTCATAGCCATCTTGGGCCACATGTTGGACACCCCTGCCCTGGTCTACACAGTATGAGTAACTGTGAAATGGAAATATAAGCATATACTTATGAAGCTTGTAAATAATCAAGAAAATCTCCATTGTCTTAGAATCTGCTGTTTATTACCTATTTGTATCAATAGGACTGCTTTGTTTGATGTAGGAGCCATGGTGCAATGCAATATATAAACACATACCTGAATGTCTGAAGCTACTAATCATATTTAATTCAAGTAATTAGGATTTGTCTGCTTCATCCTGATTTTACCTGAGGTCACAGCTGACACCATTGCTGCTGGCCAATAGAATAGAGACTGGGGTTAACTCAGAACATGAACTTTTCAACTTGTCCAATGACACAAAGCCGATCACGGATGTCTTGTAATCTTCAGCCCTACGGAAAATTATGAAAGGGACTCCTCAAAGGAGGATTTCAAACAAACATTATTCTATATACTGTTTTTTTTTATGTATAGTTGTTAAAAAGAAAAAAAAAAGAAATGTTTTAAAGAATAACTCAATGACCATCTAAATTTAGGATTAGGGGTAGCTAAGTAGGTGTAATGCCATGGAATACAATCAACTCCCTTGCTGCCTTCCAAGTGTGAAGAAAGCTCACATGTTGCACACCCTGCTTGCTTGATTTCTCAGAAAGTATTATGCCAGATAAGAGTTTTGGCGCACTTCTGCAATATGTACCCTTTCACATAAAATAGCCTTTAATTGTGTAGCAAATCCTTGACTAGAATATACAATAGAATGTGCTTTAATAATGAACATTGTACAATTATGTAGAGTGGACAGAAACCATTTTAAATTCACTGCTTTCCAGAACAAATTAAAAAAGGACACTATAAATGTGAACACATAACGATCTGCCAGGCAGGTTTGCCAACCCATTTTTTACTGACAAAACATGGAAAATTTACTGGAGAAGCACATTTTTTACTGGCAACCTGAGAAATTACAGAACTCCTATTAAAAACTAACACAGTGAATAGTTGAACAGTATAAAAATGATATGGAAACACTGACAATACCTATAACAAAGTAATTTTCATGATTTACACTTAAAAAGTCAACGCAGCATGAAATTTATCAGCCCCTGACAAATCATCGATTTTTACAAACTGACAGTAAATTTACTGGCAGTTGGCAACCCTGCTGCCAAGAACCCAACAGCTGTCCCTTGCCCATTGTTAAAGCATTGCTTGCAATTAGTGGCTGGGGTTGCAGGGAAGTGTTTTCCTTAGGTGTTGGATTTTTTTCAAATCAGGAAAATATAGGACAAATGCGTTTGTTTAAAATTTGGATAGCAGACCCATACAACATTAAATGTAACCACTTCAGCTCCGGAAAGCTCCCTCTTCATGAACATTAAATTTTTTGCGATACGGTATTGCGTTGCTTTAACTGACAATTGCGCAGTCGTGTGATGCTGTACCCAAATAAAATTCATGCCTTTTTTCCCCCACAAATAGAGCTTTCTTTGGGTGGTATTTGATCACCTCTGCGGTTTTAATATTTGAAGCTATAAACAAAAAAAAATGTTTTACTTTCTGCTATAAAACACATCTAATAAAAATCTAATTTAGGCCAATATGTATTCTGCTACATGTTTTTGGTAAAAAAAATCCCAATAAGCGTATATTGATTCGTTTTCGCAAAGGTTATAGCATTTACAACTATGGGATATTTTTATGGAATTTTTAACCAAATTATAGTGGGATTGCGGATAAATCGGACACTAAGTGACACTTTTTGAGTACCAGTGACACCAATACAGTGATCAGTGCTAAAAGATATGCACTGGGTCTATACTAATGACAAAGGGTTAAATGCGCTTTCTAACTGTGTGGGGGAGGTGCTTGTACTGTTGGAAGACAGAGTTCCGTGTTTCTGCTTAGCAGAAACACAGGATCTCTGTCTTTCCTTGTCACAAAACGGCTATCTGCTTTGTTTACATAGGCAGACTGCCATTCTGTCTCTGTCGGGAACGATCAGCGGGTCCTGGCAGACATCGGGTCCTCCGGACCTACTAATTGGCTCCCGCTGTGTCCAATCCAAACCCGGAAGTAAAAATGACATAAAGGTACATGATTCTACCTGTAGGTGCCGCTGCCCCGCAGTACATGTACATGGTGCAGTCGACAAGCGTTTAAAATTTGTATCTCTATAGTTGTGTGTTAGCTGCTCTTTCTGACCTGGTCTGACATTTTTGGGATTCCTTTTGGAACCAACATCAGAACTAGTGATTACATTATGGATATTTCTGTTCCTACAAAACCTCTAGGTCTAGCGGGAATCTTGGCAAGTATAAAGTCTGACATAACCAGTCTACAATGTTGTACATTCAACGAATGTTTCATTCTTATCAAACATGGAGATAAACAAATCATTGAGGGTCTGCTTATGTTTCATACCCAGAGTATTGGCCATTTTCTCAAATTTCTGTTTGCCTAGCCTAGATATACTGGCTCTTGGGGAGGCCATGGTTTAAAGGGATTGTAAAATCAGAAGATTTTTTTTATCTTAATGTATTCTAAGCATTAAAAAAAAAAGCCTTCTTTGTGCAGCAGCTCCCCAGCACTTACCTGAGGTCCTGTGATGTCCACGAGTGTCTTAGCTGTCCAAGATTCTCCCTCCTGATTGGCTGAGACACAGCAGTGGAGCTATTGGTTTCAATCAGAGTCAGCTAGCCATTTAGGAGTGAGAGGCAGTAGGGCCGAGTTGGGGCTCCATGTCTGAATGGAAATAAGGAGCTGTGGCTCAGCTTGGGTGCCCCCATAGAAAGCTGCTCGCTATGGGGGCACTGAACAGGAGGGAGGGACCAGGAGCACAGAAGAGGGACCCGGGAGGAGGAGGATCTGGGCTGCTCTGTACAAATCCACTACAACAGAGCAGGTAAGTATAACGTGTTATTTTTATAGGGAAAAACAGAGACTTTACAATCACTTTAAAGCAGTATCTGAATTTCCGAATACAAAAGTAACTGATTTTAATAAATCCGAATTACAAACAAAAATACATTTTTTTTTTGTTTCATTCAGATGTTTGAATGAAATGAATGATTCAAATTAATTTGATAATAGCGGATTGTAAAGGAGCTGGGCAGCCTCCCGGCCACCGCGTCCTTAAAGTGGTTGTAAACCCATTACAACCAGTTTTTGCTACATGTAAAGCCTCGTACACACGGCCGAGGAACTCGACGTGCCAAACACATCGAGTTCCTCGGCCAGTTCAGCACTGAAGCCGCCGAGGAGCTCGGCGGGACGAGAGCTCCCATAGAACAACGAGGAAATAGAGAACATGTTCTCTATTTCCTCGTCGAGCTCCTCGTCGGCTTCCTCGGCTGAAAGTGTACACACGACCAGTTTCCTCGGCAGAATTCAGCCAGAAACTCGGTCGGAAGCTGAATTCTGCCGAGGAAACTGGTCGTGTGTACGGGGCCTGAGTCTATAGTAGGGCTTACCTATAGCTACCCCAGATAGCTCCTATACCTGCACAGTTTAGGAGATATCCCCCTATATCTGCATGTGACAATGACATTGTCACATGCGCACTGAAGCAACGGCACGTACGTGCCGTTGCTTTAGTGAGTGTGCCGTTACCGGTGGCTCCCGCGCACATGCATTATCGCAGCTCTGGCCAATCACAGCGCCGCAGTCCGTGATACCCAGAAGTAACTCTGGGAGTGATGTCGCTGACCAGAACCTGGTATGAGGACTGCTGCGGGGGCTTCAATTTAAGGTAAGTAATTCATAATGAGCTAGTATGCTATGCATACTAGCTTGGTATGCCTTTGTTTTGCAGGTTTTTTTTTATTTCAGGGTATTTCAGCCGAATATTTCAGGGTATTTCAGCCGAATAGGTTGCACAAATATTTTCTACGAACTACATTACATTAATACAGTATCTTCGCTATAGAGTATTTCATGTAAAGCTTTTGTTTCTTTGAGTTGGCTCATTATTACTATCTTTTGTACATTTTTTTATAAAGCTTCATTGAAATTTTCTTTCAAGATCAAATCAATATTATTTTGAGCCTTTTTCGTGGGGCCCTTAACCACTTAAGACTCTGACCTTTAGGCAGCTAAAGGACCCGGACAGTTTTTGCGATTCGGCACTGCGTCGCTTTAACTGACAATTGCGCGGTCGTGCGACGTGGCTCCCAAACAAAATTGGCGTCCTTTTTTTTCCACAAATAGAGCTTTCTTTTCAATATTTTTTACTTTTTTCTATGATAAATATTCCCCAAAAATATATAAAACATTTGTTTTCCCTCAGTTTAGGCCGATACGTATTCTTCTACCTATTTTTGGTTTGGTTTGCGCAAAATTTATAGCATTTACAAAAAAGGGGATAGTTTTATTGCATTTTTATAAAAAACATTTTTTTTTACAACTAATGGCGGCGATCAGCGATTTTTTTCGTGACTGCGACATTATGGCGGACACTTCGGACAATTTTGACACATTTTTGGGACCATTTTCATTTTCACAGCAAAAAATGCATTGCATTGCAGTTTGGGAGTTAGCCACAAGGGGTTATGTGTGACCTCATTTGTGTTTCTAACTGTAGGGGGTGTGGCTGTAGGTGTGACGTCATCGATTGTGTTTCCCTATAAAAGGGAACACACGATCGATGTCAGCGCCACAGTGAAGAACGGGGAAGCTGTGTTTACACACAGCTCTCCCCGTTCTTCAGCTCCGGGGACCGATCGCTGGACTTCAGCGGCGATCGGGTCCGCGAGTCCCGTGGCCGCGGTCACGGAGCTTCGGACCGGGTCGCGTGCACGCGACCCCGCTTCTGGGCTTAAAGAGCCACGTACATGTGCGTGGATGTGCCCAGCCGTGCCATTCTGCCGATGTATATCGGCGTGAAGGGGTCCTTAAGTGGTTAAAGGGGTTGTAAAGGTAAATATTTTTTTCCCTAAATAGCTTCCTTTACCTTAGTGCAGTCCTCCTTCACTTACCTCATGCTTCGATTTTGCTTTTAAATGTCCTTATTTCTTCTGAGAAATCCTCACTTCCTGTTCTTCTGTCTATAACTACACACAGTAATGCGACACTTTCTCCCTGGCGTGGAGAAAGCCTCTTGAGGGAGGAGGGGGCGAGCAGGTGGGTCAGAACGCTCTCTACTTTGCAGATAGAGAAAGGAGCTGTGTGTTAGTGGGGGTCCTGCTCGCTCCCTCGCCCCCTTCCCCCCTCAAGAGGCTTTCTCCACACCAGGGAGAAAGTGTCGCATTACTGTGTGTAGTTATTGACAGAAGAACAGGAAGTGAGGATTTCTCAGAAGAAATAAGAAATAAAGGAAGCTATTTAGCGGGAAAAAAAAATTACCTTTACAACCCTTTTAAACAGTGTGAGGCACATAGGCCCATGCCTACTCTGCCTAAATAATGTAAAGGGCAGATGGATTTCAGGAAAACAAGTTTTCAGTTTGTGGTGCTCGGATACAGTTTAGTTTCACTTTAGGAATAGATATAGTTAAAGCAGGGGTTCACCCCAAAAAAAATGTTAACATTGGATTCAGGCGAGTTATTAGAATCACACGTTGCCGTACATACCGTTTTATAGATATATGTTCACTGCGGCTTCCGGGTATAATCTGCAGGACTGGGCATTCCTAATTGATTTACATGCTTCCGACCGTCGCATACAGCGCGTCACGAGTTGCCGAAAGAAGCCGGACTGCGAGTCGGCTCTATAAGGCGCCTGCGCACCAGCGTTCGGCTTCTTTCGGCAACTCGTGACGCGCTGTATGCGACGGTCGGAAGCATGTCAATCAATTAGGAATGCCCAGTCCCGCAGATTATACCCGGAAGCCGCGGTAAACATATATCTATAAAACGGTATGTACGGCAGCGATTTAAAAAAAAACACCCGATTGTGATTCTAACAACTCGCCTGAATCTAATGTTAAAAAAAAATTTGGGGGTGAACCCCTGCTTTAAAGTTTTCTTACACTATAAAATGCCCAACCTCTAGATCAAAATCAAAAAGTACATCAATTACCTTAAGCCTCAGTCTTGATGAGATCTTTCTAAGCAAACCTGCAGTGTAGTGGATCACATTGAACCACAGTTTTCTCTATGAGCCAAGTTAATTTCCTGCCCTGTGGAGCAGATATTTTCCCTGCTCTTCTTGGGCACCGTTGAGGTTCCCTCACCACCCTGTGAGTTCTTTTGCCTCTGGTGCCTATTAGAGAGGACCTGGTCACTGGAAGTGTCACATCCACCTCTACCTCCTTTATTTTCATAGTGGCTAGGTAGAGGGGATGGGGGATTTGATAATGTTCTGGAATTGAATTTTAAGGGCTTTTAAACAGAAAAAGGAGGAGGAGGTGGGCCTGATCAGACATGACATACAAAAAATGAGGGAGAGGACCACGGCAGTGGAGGGGAGGATCAGTGACCTGGAAGATAAACTGCCCCCATTGATTAGGGAAGCCCAGAGCACCTCGAGACTTGCCAGAGCGGTTGATATGCGCGCAGAGGATTTTGAGAACCGCCTCAGACGAAATAATGTCCGCATAGTCGGACTGCCAGAAAAGGTGGAGGGTCGCGACCCCACACAGTTTGTGGAGCAATGGATGGCCGAGGTGTTCGGCAAGGATTCTTTTACTCACTTATATGCGGTTGAGAGAGCCCACAGAGTGCCAACTAGGCCTCTCCCGCCGGGCAACCCCCCCCCGCCCGATCCTGGCCCGCCTTTTGAATTACAGGGACAGAGAAATTATACTGCGGCTGGCCAGGGAAAAGAAGAATGTCCAGTTTAACGGTACCCGGGTCTCATTCTATCCGGACTTCTCTGCGGCGGTACAGAAGAGCCGAGCCCGGTTCACAGAAATTAAGAAACGCCTGCAGAAGGTGCAGGCCCTGTATGCCATGCTATACCCTGCAAGACTTCAGGTCATTTTGAATGGACAGGCTCACTTTTTTGAACACCCTGCTGACGCCTCGGATTGGCTGGATGCTAATGAAGGGGCACTACGCCAGGTTAGGAGGCCTCATGCGGTAGAGGACTGACACTCGGACTCATTAGCACATGATTTACCAAAGTTGTCCCTTGGAGGAGGGTCCTGCCGGAAACACACAAAATCCTTTTTCCTGTTGCTCTGAAATGCGAGTTCGGAAACGCTGTTATTGTTGCACCCAGCAGTGAGGAGAGCAGTGGCCACTGGCGCTGCTTACCTGGAAGAACGTAGGGTCCTGTTGTCCCACGGTTTCTGGGGCTGCCCGTTGGCACCCCACAGTTTGAGTTTGCAATGGCCCTGGGAGCAGGTGAGCACGCACCCTTTCCAGGCGGTTGGCCTGCAACGGAAGAAATCTGCAAAGTGCCCTGATGCACGGCTGTGTATCTTTGCTCTCTACATTGCTTCAATTTACTCCAGAGCTTTTTTTGACTTATTTTCACTTTTTTCTTTTTTTTCCCATGGGAGGTCACGCTTTTCCCTCTCCACCTGGCTTGTCAGCCTGTTTCAATTACGAGCCCGGATGGGCGTCCCATCTTTTTCCAATGGGGGGGAGGTGGGTGGTGGAAGAGTTGGAGTTTTTACCCAGTCCAGTGACATGCAACGACCCCCCTGATGGCGAAGGTAACTGTGTTATCATGGAATGTTAGGGGACTGCAAGACCCGTTGAAAAGAACTATGGTCTCGTCCTTGATGAGAAAACAGCTGCCTGCTATTTGTGCCCTTCAAGAGACTCATCTGACCCCTGACTCCGTTTCCTGTATGGGATACCGGTGGGTGGGGAGGGCGTATCACTCCACTCACACCTCGTACTCTAGGGGTGTGAGTGTGCTGATACATAGCTCACTGGATTATGAGGAATTACAGGCTGATGTTGATGCTGACGGGCGCTATGTTTTTCTTCTATGCAAGTTGTTTGCCTTTAAATGTATCCTTGCTTTTGTATATGTGCCCCCCCTTATAACAACCAGGTACTGAAAGCTCTGGTTCAGTTCCAGGTGGGGTTCCCGGAGGTGCCATTATTTGCCTTCGGGGATTTCAACTGTTACATGGACCCCCTGGTGGATAAACATCCGCCGGGTGGGGATGGGAGGGGGACCCGACGGACGGCTCTTAGAAAGTTTGCGGAGGAGGTGGGGTGGGGGGACCCTTGGAGAGCTAGACACCCTGGGGACAAACAATTTTCATGTTTTTCTAAAAGTTATTCATCCCTGTCTAGGATTGATTTATGCCTGTGCTCACACACCGCAGAGAAGTATATCTCAGAAATGATGTATGGTTTAAGAAGTGTATCCGATCACTCCCCGTTGATAGTGTCCCTGGAGGTGCGTCCCCCTTCGGCGGCGGCCAAGGCCCCGTGGAAGATGAACGCCTTCTGGTTGAGCCTTTTTCCATCACACGAACACATTGAGGCCCGCATTGAGGAATACTGGCGTTTACATGCTGACACTGATAATATAGCGGTCACTTGGGAGGCCTTCAAGGCTGTCCTGAGGGGCTTGTTTATTACAGAGATCCAGGCCGTCAAGGGGAGGACAAATGCACATAGGGAGGGGGTAGAACGGATGGCGGAGAACCTTGAGGCCAAATTTATTACAGACCCTTCGGACTCAAACAGGGAGGCGTGGCTCTCGGCGCAGGATGCCCTGTACCGGGTCACGACCTCGGGGGCAGAGAGGAAACGCTTTTTCCAAAAGGCTGCTTTCTATGAGGAGGGTGAACACACGGGACGTATGTTAGCCACCATTGCCCATACCCAACAGCTGTCTCCCTCCATAGGAGCGCTACGCACCTCCGGTGGGGGGGTGACGAACTCCCCGGACCAGGTCCTAGAGGAGCTGGTCGTGTTTTACTTCTCCCTCTATAGGTCCAGGGGTACGTACTCCCTGGACTCGTTGGGGGAATTTCTGGACCCTGTCCTGCTGCCACAACTATCGACCTCTAATAGGGAGATGTTGGA
The DNA here is from genome assembly GCF_905171775.1 of Rana temporaria. NCBI lineage: Eukaryota > Metazoa > Chordata > Amphibia > Anura > Ranidae > Rana > Rana temporaria. Next base: position 144,160,014 of record NC_053496.1, on the reverse strand, counting down.
GGCACCCCTGACCCTGGGTGAATTGCAGATGGCAACTAGCCTTTTCCCTAATTCGAAGGCCCCTGGAGACGATGGCCTCCCTGTGGAGGTATACAAACAATACGGGGAACTGATGCTTCCACACCTCTTGAGGGTATTTAATGCCGCAAGGGAGGTGGGCACTCTTCCCAAGTCGATGACCAGAGCAAACATTGTTTTGATCCTTAAACCCGACAAAGACCCGCCTGACCCGGGATCCTACAGACCGATTTCCCTGTTACAGAACGATGTAAAGATTCTCGCCAAGGTCCTGGCGGTCAGGTTGAATGGAGCCATTTCCACTATTATTCATTCTGACCAGTCGGGGTTTATGCCGCAGAAGTCGACGGCGATAAACTTGAGGAGACTCTTTCTCAATATGCAATCTCAGGCGGATAACATGGGGGACAGAGCTTTACTATCTCTTGACGCACACAAAGCGTTTGATAGCGTTGAATGGGAGTATCTTTGGGCGGTGATGCGAAAATTTGGGTTTGGGGAGGGCTTCGTTTCCTGGGTCCAGCTCCTATACTCTTCCCCGGTGGCGGCGATAAGGGAGGGTGGCAGGGTGTCGCGCGCTTTTGACTTGCACAGGGGCACGAGACAGGGGTGCCCATTGTCGCCTCTCCTCTTTGCCCTGGCCATCGAGCCTCTCGCGGTCATGATTCGGGCGGATCCTTTGATTCAGGGATTCCATTTTGGAGACCTGCACGAGAAAATTATGCTGTATGCCGATGATACCATGCTGCTTCTTGGGGACACGGCCGGGTCGTTGACGGAGGCCATGAAGGTGGTCTGACGGTTCGGCGTTTATTCGGGCCTGACCATTAATTGGACTAAGTCCTCCTTGCTACTGCTGGATCGACGGCCTCTCCCGACCGTGAATACTATACAAGATATCCCGGTCTCCGAATCTTTTCGGTACCTGGGTATCCAAGTTACGGCATGCCCACTAGACTATATCAAACTCAACCTCACCCCGTTGATTAATCGCTGTAGGGACCGGGTCAAGGTGTGGAGCAAACTTAAACTGTCACCGGTTGGGAGGGTGAACTTAATAAAAATGATTCTTATGCCATAATTGCTATACATATTGCATAACTCCCCGATGGTCATCCCTCTGAAAAAATTTAGAATCATTAATTCTCTCTTCCGCTCTTTAATTTGGTTAGCGAAGCCCCCCAGGGTCAAACTGGAACAACTGCAATGTCCAAAGGAGGCCGGTGGATTGGCATTGCCCAACCCCTGGCTCTATTATTTGCCCTCCCAGGCGCAGCATATTGCGAGGGTGTCCGGCCCCCAACGGGACCTCCAGCTGAATCTGAAGGATTCTTCGGTTCGCCTGCTCAGGTTCACGACCGGGGGGGAAGTGGTAGAAGGACTGGAAGCGTTGCAGTATGCGAAATCCAACAGACGGTTTCCCACATATGCCTTCATGCAGAAGGTCTGGAACAAGGTCAGGATGATGCAAGGCGTGACTGGGTTCACAAAATATAGCCCCATATGGGATAACCTACACTACCGTGAGATAGCTAAGATACCGTACGGTTCGAGATGGAAACGGCATGGCATATTCTCTATGTCACACATAGTAAGGGCAGGCAGGTTGAGACCTTTTGCAGAACTCAGGGCGGACTTTCAACTCCCAGCGTCCATGCACTTTTATTACCTACAACTTAAACATGCATTTGATGCTCAGCAGGAGGATGACATATGGGTATTGAATGTGGCTCCAGTCTTTAACTACCTATTAGACGTGTCCACCTACAAGGGATTTATATCCAGTTGCTACGCTATGCTGCTAAACCTCTTCTTACCGGGTGCCCCTCACAAGGCGGTGGCGCTGTGGGAACGGGATGTGGGAGCGTTTGAGGATGAGCAGTGGGAGGAGGCCTTGCAGGCGGTTCCCGCCTGCTCCCTGAATGTGGCACATAGACTCTCACAACTCTACATCCTCTTATGGGTACACTATACTAGGTGCTGTAGAGACCATGGAGATCTCATTCATCTTCTGTGGCGATGCCCGAAGCTCCATTTATACTGGTCAGGGGTGGTGGATTCGATTAATAGGGCCTTTCAGGCTCAAGTTCCTTTGGAACCCAAGGTATGTCTTCTGGGGATCACGGAGGGTCTCCTGGTAGAGGATATCCCTAGACAGGCTATAGGCAGAGCTCTGTTCCAGGCTCGCCTGATGATACTGAGACACTGGAAGGACACTGAACCGCCAACAGTGCAGGAATGGGTTACACAAATGGGGGTCACTCTTAGATTGGAGAAGGTGGTGTATCAGAAACGAGGGACGAGCAGTAAATATGAAAAGTTATGGGCCAAGTGGTTGGATGTTCCAGGGCTGGCCCCAATAGACTTGGTTTACGACAGGTTATTTTAGGGCCTCTACCAGTTGGGTTGGGGGCATCCTCACAGGCCTCGGAGGGGGCAGGGAAGGAATTGATTGCAGGGAATTTTACCAGGTGTTGGGGATCTGATTGTAATACAATGTTTTGTTTTTACGTGTACTCTCCCATGTGATTTTCAAATAAGCTCTGGAGATTGTAAACTGTGTTATTTTTATACATGCTCAATAAAAAACCTTTGTTTGAGAAAAAAAAAATTATTGCTGAGAGCAGGCTTGCTCTCCTTCATATCCAGGGCCTGATACTAAAGTTCTCTCTATGCTCATCAACCTTTCTCTATAGTGTGCCATGTTGATGTTGGCCGTGTTGGGCCTTGGAATAAAGCATTTAAAACTTAATTGATGTCTGGACACTCGCTCTGTACCTACACTCACAAGTGTCACCCCTAGACTAAAAGAAAGAGGGTAACTTAATACGCCGATCCCAAACTATCCAGCGACTCCTTCGGGGGTGAGCGCTACAGTAGATTTCAGAAGATATGTTAGTGACATGCAGAAGAAAAAATTCCGGGTAATCTGGAACAGTAAAATCTACTCCTTCCAGTAGCAATTGAGTTTAGAGCAGGACCAAAAGACATGCAGGAGCGTCCCTCGTTCCTCCAGGCAGCGCCAGCAGATATTTGAAGTAGTCTGAAAGCACATTGTCTGTTTGTATCTGATCCTTACTTTAGAAGTATGTATTTGTGAGCAGAGGAAAACTGGAAAGAGTCCATGATACCCCCAACAACGTTTATGCCACGTACACATGATCGGTTCATCCGAAAACGGACCGATGGATTTTTTCATCAGATATCCGATTAAGCTGACTTTAATCAGTCTTGCCTACACACGATCAGTTAAAAATCCGTTCGTGTCAGAACGCGGTGACGTAAAACACTACGACGTGCTGAGAAAAATGAAGTTCAATGCTCCCGAGCAAGCGTCGACTTGATTCTGAGCATGCATGGATTTTCAACCGATGGACTTGCCCACAGACGATCGTTTTTTTCTATCGTTTTTTTAACCATCGGGTTCTTTTTTCCACCGATAGGAAAAAAAACAAAGGTGCCCAGACACGAGCGGTTCGTCCGATGAAAACGGTCCATTGGACTGTTTTCATCAGACGAACCGATCGTGTGTACAGGGCATTAGTAAGCCTTTTTGCAGCATACCATTAGCTGTTTTGCAGTGCAGAAGATTCGATTTGCTGGGTTTTTAGTTCAATATTAATATTAAAACAAAAAATTGAGAGTGAAAATATATTAACAGCAAATGTTTGAACCTTTACGCATTCCTTGGGAAAACTTGATGACTCTGTGAACCTTCAACATAAACAGCTCTGATACAGGATGTATAGTTTTATCCCAGATAGCAAGTAACGCTTGGATTTTAACCTTAGTACCACCAAGTTCAAAATGACTCATACTCTTTATTAACTGCTTTTTTACTGTCACATTTTACTGTTTAATTCTATGGTGTTGTTAGAAGTTCTTGTCTTTATCGTGCCGCAGATAATATAAAATATCACTTGATAATGTCATTCTATCCTTTCTATTAAAGAGAAATTTTCAACAAAACTGTCTTAACCCACGAATACAAAATGTATATATTGCAGTTTACCAGTTTTTAGATGTGATGGCTGCATTAATTTGTTGGGCATTCTTTCCTTTTTTTTAACATGGCAGTCTTTCTCCTGTCCTATGGTGACAACACTTTACGGCATCTATGGAAGAGTAACAATGTCGCCCTGTAAAAGCAAGTGTGCTAGGACTCCGGCCTCGTACACACGACCGAGTTTCTCTGCAAAAACCAGCAAGAAGCTTGCTGTTTTTTTTTTTTTTGCCGAGGAAACCGGTCGTGTGTACACTTTTTGACGAGGACACCGTCGAGGATCTCGTCGGGCCAAAAAGAAAGCATGTCTTCTTTTTCCTCGACGGGAATGGGAAAATTTGGCTCGCCGAGATCCTCGGCGGATTCACAAGGAACTCGACGAGCAAAACGATGTGTTTGGCCCGTCGAGTTCCTCGGGCGTGTGTACGAGGCTTTACAGAAGCTCCCTCTCTTCTCACCTCCATAAAGTAGGATTACCACGTGTCCCTTTTTTCAGGAACAGTTGCCGTTGTTGTGGATCTTTCCCTGGGAAACGGGCATCCCCAGATTTGACCCCGGGAGCTGACAATGTAAACTTCACATGGCGCGGACTTCAATTCTTCACACTGTCCAGTTTAAAAATGATGCCAGCAGAGCGTTTGCGTGTCAACATGAATGACCATGCACACACAGAGCGCCCTACTGGTGCCATTTTTTAATTGATACTTTTGCAGCATGGTGAATTGGAGCCCAGGGATTGTGAATATTACAGTCTACTCAGATCCCAGAATGATGCTGGGCTCCTGGCTGGGGGTGGCAGACACAATCTGTAAATAAGTGAATGATCCCAGAACTCTTAATCCGGAGCTTTGAACTCTCTGCATTACTTAATCCTGACCCCTGGGGGGTTTAGGGGTCAAGAGTAAGTAATACCCATAGTTCAGGATTCAGGATAAAATAACACACAGAGTTCAGGGGATCATTATAAGGCAATGCACAGAGTTCAGGGGTCAGGATTAAGTAATGCCCAGTGTTTAGGGATCAGGATTAAGTAATGCACAGAGTTCAGGGTCTCAACACACTGCATCATTGCCCTTCTCATAGCACCCAATGGGGTGGATTTACTAAAGGCAAATAGACTGTGCAATTTGCAAGTTCAGTTGCACCCTTCAAATGCAGTTGTTCTGGAGCTTAGTAAATGAGAGGGAGCTCTGCTGACTTCCATCATCCAATCATATGCAAGCGAAAAACATTTTTTTTTATTTGCCTTGCATGTGATTGTGTATTATTTGGAAAGTGGAACTTCATCTCATTTACTAAGCTCTGGAGCAACTGCACTTGCAAAGTACAGTTTATTTGCCTTTAGTAAATCTATCCCACTGTATTCTGTCTTTATATCTCCAAAGCTTATCTCTTGTAACAGAAGTCTATGAGCAATTGTTTCAGGTTAAAAATTGGGGGCATTCATTTTTGGGTGTAGCAACAAATTAGGGTGTGATCTTGTGGGTGTGGTCAGTAGGATGTCCCCACATTTCATTTAGGTAACCTTACCCTAGGAAGGATGTGTTCTGCAGTCTATAGAGAGAACTGTGAAGGTTGATAACATTGTTTTGCATTTCAGTTAATTTCACAGCAAGTTACTTGCAGAAAATGTAGTTTGAAACAAGAACATTTATGCAGTCACCACATCTATGGACTAGTAAGCTTTAATATATCATTTTTTTAGGAAGTTTACAATTACCTATAGAAGAATTCCTGGTATAGTTTTCTTTTTGCGTAGTTAAATTGGTCCAGCTTGGACCAATGTAATTATGCATATACATACCACTCGGATCCAGTGGAGGCCCATCCATTAGGGGCCGCCCCCCCATCCATGCATCCGGCCCCCTGATCTACATATAGGGTGCCGGACTATGGATTCCAATGGGGGAGTGCATTTTTAAAGCATGTGATTAGAGCCAGGGGCTCTAATAGTCTTCAAAATTGGTGGGCTTGGGGCGCAGAGCACAGGTCCCCGATCCCACCCAGCTGTGTGACGATAGCAAATTAATATTCACTGGTTTTACACTAAATCTCCTCCCAGCAATCAGGCAGCAGGTCGTGAGACCCGTTTTCCGATTGGCCAAAATGTCAGGCGATCCTATTGGACGCCTAATGACTAGGAGAGGGGCTTACAGATTCTGATTAACTTCCCCCACCTGCAGTCCTCAACAACCAATGGCCAGGGTTGTCAGGAAGAGGCTCTTGTCCCTGTCAACATAGGGACAAGGGGCCAAATTCCCAAAAATGTAGCCTAACTTAACTTTCAGCAGTTAAGTTACACAGGCGTTAAATTTCTACCTAAGTGCCCGATCTTCAAAGCACTTACCTAGAAATTACACGCCGTGTAACTTAAGTGCCTCCGTCGCAAGGCGGTCCTCCTCTCCGGGGGGCGATTACAATTTAAATGAGGCGCGCTCCCGCACCGGCCGTACTGCGCATGCGTGTGACGTAATTTTCCCGACGTGCAGCGCGCGAACGTAATTTACGCCGGGCTTTGTGGATTGCGACGGGACAATAAAGTTGCGACGGGTGAAAAAAAAAATACGCGCCGGGAAAAAAAATTAAAATTTTAAAAAAAAAACGCGGCGATCGAAAAAAAGGTCTGGTTTTACATGGTGGACTAACTTTCCACATTGTAAAACCAGCCCTAATTTTGCGCAAGCAAATCGGAACTTACGCAGAAACCACAATGCTTAAAAGCTTTGTGGATCTGCTTAAGTCCTCATTTGCATACGCAAAGCGGCATTTCAATGAGAAATGCCCCCAGCGGCGGATGCGGTACTGCATCCTAAGATCTGACAGTGTAAGTGTCTTACAGATGTCAGATCTTCTGCCTAACTTTGGAAAAATCCTTTTGAGGATCGTTTCCAAAGTTAGGCACAGAGATACGCAGGCTGAACAGCAGTTCCGCCTGCGTATCTCTTTTGAAGATTTGGCCCAAGGTGCTTTGGGATACGGAGCGCAGAGCCCCCCTGCCCCAAAGCACCCACGACCCCCATGTTGAGGGCATGTGGTCTGTTATGGTTCAGGAGAGGGGCACTCGATAAGGGTCTGGTATGGATTTTGGGAGGTGACCCCCACGCCAATTTTTTTAAAAGTTTCGGAGTGGAGTTCCCCTTAATATCCATTCCAGACTCGAAAGGGCCTGGTATGAACTGGGGGGGGGACCCTACGCCTTTTTCCCAATGATATTTCATTAATATTGCCAGGAGCCGGCAATACATTACAGCCGTGAGCAAGTTTAAATGATTTTTTTTCCTTTAGAAATTTCATTATTGCTGCAGCACTGTTCTACAGATGTGCAACTTTACAGGCAGACTAAGGGGACCCCCTAGGTACAATATTTAAAGGAGTTGTAAAGTTAAAAAAAAATCACCTTAATGAATCTATTCATTAAGGTGAAAAAACATCTGATGCTGCCACCCCCCCAAGCCCCCGTTATACTTACCTGACCCCTCGAAAGTCCCGCACGCGGTCCCGAGATCCTCTTTGCCGCTCAGCCTGGCCGCTGATTGGCTAGAGCAGATGGATTGAGAGCAGCGCAGCCATTGGCTGGTGCTGCTGTCAATCACATTCAGTGACGCGGCGCGCCGAGGGGCAAGTGGCTGCTTGCTGTATCACAGGAGAGTGCCCGCAATTACTCACCACCATGACTGTGGTCAGTACTTGCGGGGAGGACCAGAGACAGCCGCCGAGGGACCCCAGAAGACGTGGATCGGGGCCACTCTGTGCAAAACGAACTGCACAGAGAAGGTAAGTATAACATGTTTGTTTTTTTAAAGGAAAAACATTTTTTCCTTTACTAACCCTTTAAAGGAATATTTTTCATTTTTATTGTTTCACTTTAAGCATCATTAAAATCACTGCTCCTGAAAAAACTATTGTTTTAAAAACGTTTTTTTGCATTGATACATGTCTCTTGTGGCAGTACCCAGGTCCCCATACATTTTTATGGCAATAACTTGCATATAAGCCTTTAAAATTAGCACTTTTGATTTTTCATGTTCGTGTCCTATAGACTTTAACCACTTGCCACTTTACACAATAATCAGTGCATTTTTATAGCGCTGATCGCTGTATAAATGTCACTGGTCCCAAAAATGTGTCAAAAGTGTCTGATCTGTCCTAAAAATTGCAGATCACCGCCATTACTAGTAAAAAAAAAAAATAATAATAAAAATGACACAAAAATGCAATAAATCTTTTCCATAGTTTGTAGACGCTATAACTTTTGCGCAAACCAATCAATACACTTATTGTTATTTTTTTTATTATTTTTTTTTTACCAAAAATATGTAGAAGAATATATCGGCCTAAACTGATAAAGAATTTATTTTTTTCATAATTGGGGGATATTTATTATAGCAAAATGTAAAAAATATATATTTTTTTTCAAAATTGTCGCTCTTTTTTGGTTTATAGCGCAAAGCATTAAAACCGCAGAGGTGATCAACTACCACCAAAACAAAGCTCTATTTGTGAATAAAGAGGACGTCAATTTTTTTTGGGTACAACGTCGCTCGACCGCGCAATTGTTCCGCAGTGCTGTATCGCAAAAAATGGTCTGATCATTAAGCAGTCAAATCTTCCGGTCTGTAAGAGGTTAATATTGTTTGCATCTTCACTAGAATTTTTTGCCTGTTTGTGGTGTTTTGGTGCGAACCGAACCGGGGGTGTTCTGCCCATCCCTATACTTTAGTAGTTGAATCCAGTAGAGTCGGATATAAAAGCTACAACTGGCAAAATCATATCAGCACTATTGTAAAGCTTTTAAAAAAATATATTTATTACTGATTACATTTCTCTTTCATGTTAATTGATAATCAGTCGTATCTTGATACCACTGTATATAAATATTTTGAGCTACACAGTGAATCCTGGAATGTTGCCTTCTGTTGTTACCCTTTGCATACAATGATCAAATATTCAGTTGAATGCAAAATGTGAAAAGTTGCAGACTTTCCTGATTTACTGTAAGGCCCGGTACACACAAGCAAACATGTACGATGAAAGCGATCCGTCGGACCGTTTTCACAGTACATGCCTGCCAGAGGGCTTCTGTACGATGGTTGTACTAACCATCGTACAGAAGTCCGCGCGTAAACACTACGCGGGGCGTGTCCGCGTCGTCGCCGCGACGATGACGCGGCGATGACGCGGCGACGTGGGCGGGCCTGCCATTTAAAGGCTTCCACGCATGCGTCGAAGTCATTCGACGCATGCGAGGGACGGCGGGCGCTCGGACATGTACGGTAGGTCTGTACTGACGACCGTACATGTCCGAGCGGGCAGGATTCCAGCAGACGGTTTTAAAACATGTCCTGGAATATTTGTCTGCTGGGAAAAGGCCTGGCGGGCAAATGTTTGCTGGAGTTCGGCCCGCTCGCGCCTACACACGACCGAACATGTATGCTGAAACTGGCCCGCGGACCAGTTTCAGCATACATGTTTGGTCGTGTGTACGGGGCCTTATTGTCGCCTTACACAAATGTGGGCTGGGTCAATGTATGGGCCAGAATATCTTGTTACTCTGGGTGATTGTTTTTTTATATGTAAATTAAAAAAACATAAATAAAGGCATAACAATTATAACAGTGAACACCGATCAACCATAACTTTATGACCACTAACTGGCTGAGTGAATTACATTGATTATATTGTTACAATGACATCTGAATGTTGGTGAGATATATTAAGCTGCAAGTAAACATGTTGTCAATGAAGTTGTTGTGTTGACGGTGTTGTGTTGAAAGCAGAAAATAATGGGCATCAAAGTTTGTTGCGTATGGGGCTGCAGAGCCACAGACCAGTCTGGGTGCCCATGCTGAACTGTGGCCACAGCGAAAAGCCCCTACAATGGGCATGTCAGTATCAGAACTGAACCATGGAGCAATGGAAGAAGGTGGCCTGGAATGATGATGTGGATGGCTGGGTAAGTGTGCATTGCTTACCTGGGGAAGAGATGGCACCAGGATGCAGCATGGGAAGTAGACAAGTCAGTGGAGGCAGTGTGATGCTTTGGGCAATGTTCTTCTGGGTAACCCTAGTCCTGCCATTCATGTGGATGCTGCCTTGACACGCACCACCTACTTAAACATTGTTTGTGAAAACAACAGTGTCCTCTTTCAACAGGATAAGGCACCCTGCCAAACCACAAAATGGTGGAAGAATGGTTTGAGGAACACACAACATGTTTGAGGTGTTGAGTTTGCCTCCAAATTCAGATCTCAATCCAATCCAGCATCTGGGGAATGTGCTGAAATGGGTCCATGGAGGCCCCATCTTGCATCTTACAGGACTTAAAAGATCTGCTACTGACAGCTTGGTGCCGGATACCACAGCATAACTTCAGAGGTCTAGTTGAGTCCATGCTTCGACGTGTCAGGGCTGTTTTGATGGCAAAACGGGGACCTACTCCTGATTAGATGGGTGGCCATAAAGTTATGGCTGTATATCAATAAATTATCACACATTACATTTCTGACATTTCATCCAAAAAACATATTCCCTCGTGTATCAAAGAACCTATTAAAAATCTGGTCATAGCAGCCCATAATGTACTATTTTTTGTCATATAGAAGGCTCTGTATTTAGAGGAGAATTGTTCTTTTTTTTATGATGACAAACAATAATTTTCAAGTGTCCAGTACAGTATATAATGCAAAAATACAAAACATAATCTCTCTTTTTTACAAAATTGCCTGAGAGATCTATTCAGACAGCTTATAGAAGCACATACTTGTACGAAGAATGACTAACTTAGAATTGTGTGCTCCATTTAAGACACAACAAAACCCATCACTTTAATAATTTCTCAAAACAGTTTCATTCAAGGCATGCCAGGAATGGTAACTGTCACATTTGCCAGTGTGCCTATGTCAGCTCTTAACCAAACTGTTTAGTCATCAAATGGCTGGAGTCATAGTCGACTGCAAATGAAACAGAATCCAAGATGATAGCCTCCTTGGCTGTAAAGGAAAGGAGTGTTTAGCTCCACTTTAAGAGCATTTTAGATATTACTAATGTTTGCATGCTAAGGCCTCGTACACACGACCGAGGAACTCGTCGGAAAAGACACATTGTTTTCCTCGACAAGTTCCTTGTTAGGCTTGACGAGAAACTAGAAAAGCTTGCTTTGCGTACACACGGTCAAGACCAAACCTCCTCCTTCTCAAACGCAGTGACGTACAACACATACAACGGCAGGGGAAATTTGATTCCACTGGCACAACCCTTGGGGCTGATTTTGCTAATCTCCTGTTACTGCGTGTTAAGTAAAAGTTTGGTAAGAGACGATTTGCACTTTTCAGACTGTTACAGCGTGACAAATGTGCTATCTTCATTACAAACGCTGCTTTTTCCGAAGGTGCGCTCCCGTCTCATACTTTATTGTGAGCATGCGTGGGTTTCTTAGCATGCACACGAACGTGTTTCTCGTCGAAAACCAGCCTGACGAGGAACATGACGAGGAAATCGAGACTTCCGTTGAGGAAAAAGAGAACTTGTTCTCTTTTTTCCTCGTCGAGTTCCCTGACAGTTTCCTCGATGAAAACCGTACACACGACCGGTTTCCTCAGCAAAAAAGCTCTGCTACCAAGTTTCTTGATGGATTCTATCGAGGAAAACGGTTGTGTGTACGAGGTCTGACAGTGCTTTAGTAAGGTTTCAGAAATATGGACACAGAGTCTAGGCTAGGAGGTAGGGAACATATCCATCCCAAAGGTTCAGTACTAATAAGATGTGTTAGGCTGATGGCTCAGCGTGAAGATACCTCATCAGCCAAACATTGATCAGAACAGGACTGCCATGTGATGGCACAAATCTTCCAGCACCTCCTTTGAAGTTTTGACATGTTTGACATGATTGAGAGAAACCCAGAGATGCAATGGAAACTATTGCTGTATGTTACATATGATTGCATATCACGATAAACCATGTAGATAGGAACACCAACCTTTCACCTTGCCCACCACTTTATACGATACAATTTCTATAGCCCAAATAAATATGCCCCTGCTATAAAAGAGCTAGTTGGTTGTGTTTGCCAGTTGCCACATAGGCCAAAGGTTACCAGTTTTCCCTTTAGAATGACAATATAACACTATGGCAGAGTCACAAAGCCGTATGCTAAGCCACAGAGTGGACTTCACAAACTGCATGATATTTGGTCTGTCTATGTGTGCAAAATCTGCGCTCTAGTTGTATATGTAGTGTCTGTGATCTGTGCCAGGTGTGAGCATAATTTATATAAGGAGCCAGTGGGGGGGGGGGGTATGGCAATACTAAGCGATACTGAGCAGAAGAGCAAAGAGGTAGGTAGTGTATAAGCCCTGAATGTGCGGAGGAAACCTCTAGTACTCATGGAAGGAGTCATATGGTTCTTCTCTGAGCAGGGATGCAAAAGAGAAGAGTAGGAGAGATAGATATGGAATAATTTAAGTCCAGGTGTGAAGCTGAATAGGTTGAATAAGCCTCCACTGCTAATGACATAAAACAGCAAGCTCTTTTTTTATAATATATAGTAGTCAGGACTAGGAAATGGCATTTGTAGAATCAAAACATGAATCCTATTGGCTGCTATGCCTCGGAAGGTTGTAAAATGTTGTTGCAATGGGCAACAACAATGCTTATTTTGTCAGTTAAAGCACTTGTAATATATAAAATAGTTCACAAAAGCGGAATACAGTTTGTACAACATATTTTACAGAAATATAAATACATGTCTAGATTGGCAACATGAAAAAGCTGGCAATTACCAGACAGGCCTAGTATGTCCAAAATTATCTTTTGCCTTTTGTCAGATCCTTCATGATGCTCATTTTAGTCTACTGTCACCAGTTCCATGTACAGTACAGTGTTGCTAATTATGCCAATTTACATATTGTTTTGGTCATGTAAGCAAAATAGTGCCAAGGCAATCCTGGTTCCGCTGCAATCCATCCTGCGTTTCCCGTGTTCCTGTCCCATTAGTAACATTGCAATTATCCTTTTTTAACAGGTGGAAATCCCAATTTGGGGACATCATCAGTGTAGTGTATTACCTGGTAAATTCAAGTTTAGACTTGAAATCCTTCCACAGTTCAGTCCAATATTAAATATATTAAGTCATAACCTTGTCCAGGTCTCAACATGTTACATTATCTCCCATAAAAAGGGTAACAGGACTACCGGCATCCACACTCTACTACTTTCATGCCTTCATAATTTGTTATAATGACAGGTCTATTATTTTCCATGTAAGCAACTTGCAAGGGTTCAAGTTTGGTTGGCACACAGCAAGGTATGTCGACACCCTTAACCTTATTATTATGCATCAATGCCTGGATAATAGCATGTTTGGTAGGTGTCATGTTCTCCAATATTGGATAGTAACATTTCCCTACACACTGACCAGCATCATACTTTTGAGGGAAAAGGATAAAGGAGTCCCAGCCAATATCTTTAAATTGTACCACCATAGATGCTTTATGACAACCAATATCTCTTGTGCTCCGTTTCAATCTTGTCCTGCCCTCAGCTACGGATCTCCAAACCTCATTGTGTTCCTTCATGTGAGTAGCAGTGGTGTTTTTGAAAAATATACGGGGGTTTCTATCTTTTTCATGAAGTATCATCTGGCTCAGCTCCATCTTTGTTTCTTTCATGTGATTGCCCTGATCATCTGAAAATATTATTAAAATTGGTGGGTGACTGCGGTCATAAGAGACTCCAACCATTCCTGATTTGGCACAAGTATTCTGACCCATTTTGGCCTTCAAGATCATGTTAAGCTTGTGATTTTCCATCTTAGATTCTATCCACCGTTTAACAGTTTTGGTGATGTCAATTGTTACAGATTCATTGTCTTCAACATCTTTAGATGCCAAGAAGTTGTTTGTGCTTTCGGATATATTAGACGGTTGATTGTGTACCACATCGAATAAACTGAGGTGTCCAAAACCCCATTTTCCCAAAGATACCTTTAGCTTGAGTTCTGCCTTTGTCACTGATTCATGCTTTGGAATTGTAACGTTGAATCGCAGAATAGGACTGTGCGTGCAGCTTTTCTGAGGTGATGATATAAAAATTTCTGCAAAAAAGTATAATAACGTTACAATTGCAGTAACAGAAGCATAATCTAAAGAGGAAAACATGCTTACATTTTTATAAAGTTTTTAAAAAATCTCAGATTTTTATTACTGTCCTTTTGACACCCAAAGAAGCGCTATAAACTGAACATGTTTTCCCCCTCTCTACAATGCAATCATTAAAAAAGTTTCAGAATGGCAGTTTTTACATAGTTACATTGGACTACACTTGTTGAATCCTCCTGAAAGCTGGAAATCACTGTAGTAGGCATCACTACTGCAGTGATCGATCTCTAGCTTCTGGGTCCTGTTCCAAGTGACTGCCATGCACAATGAACACATGAGGTCACTTGCTTGGCACCATTCAGGGAACTGTTGGCATTTTCTTAATGAATGGAAACGGTAACATATTTTATAAGGTTGAAAAAAGATCAGCATATGTGTGTGTTTGATTTTTAATTTCCAGTAATTCCCATAGCCCTGTGAATTCTGCTTTCTGAGGAAGGCATCTAAAGTTTTATGAAGTTGTTGACACTCTTAGCTAGTACCAATTTATTGGGGGAGGAGCTTCACATCTTAACTGCTCTAATGCCCTGTACACACGATCGGTCCATCCGATGAAAACGGTCTGATGGACCATTTTCATCGGTTAACCGATAAAGCTGACCAGTCGTGCCTACACATGATCGGTTAAAAAAAGATCGTGTCAGAACGCAGTGACGTGAAACAAAACGACGTGCTGAAAAAAAATGAAGTTCAATGCTTCCAAGCATGCGTCGACTTGATTCTGAGCATGCATGGATTTTTAACCGATGGATGTGCCTGCAAACGATCGTTTTTTTCTATCGGTTAGGTATCCATCGGTTAAATTTAAAACAAGATTGCTTTTTTTTAAACTATGGATAAATAACCGATGGGGCCTACACACGATCGGCTTGGTCCGATGAAAATGGTCCATCAGACCGTTCTCATCGGTTTGACTGATCGTGTGTACGCGGCATCACATTAAAGAACCTTTTCCACAATCTAAGGTTTAAAAAGAACTCCATATTTCCACACACTTTACAAGCTGGGCCAAATGAACTATGTCCCTCACTAGCCTAAGAGGCCGCTGGATGCACGGTATAAACTGTATGTAGCTGTGGCTACATGCAGCATACCACACTGTGTCCCGGGTGCGAGCAGAGACTTCCTGCCCACCTGGAACATGGAAGAGTCTACCACAACGGCGCTCAGACCCTCAAATCAAGCAATGTTTTTAATCAATTAATTCAAAGCTTAATTCGAGTGGCTGGGACAGAGAGGGGGGCTGCTAGTTCCGCTACAGTAGGCTCTTCTGTGTTCTTTATATGAGACATAAAGTCTTGGCTCTACTCCAGGAACACAGTATACTGTATGTAGCCTCAGCTACTTACAGTTTATGTCGTACACCCAGTGGCCTCACAGGTTAGTGAAGGACATAGTTCATTTGGGCCAGCTTGGCCAAAACAAACTATGTATAGTGTGTTCAGCAGCCAGCAGTTCAACTTTAACACTAAGCCCTGTTTCTGTAAACGGCAATCTTTGTAAATATGTAAATTCTGCTTTGTACAGTTATGTGTCACTGAATGTGACTTTATACTTGCTCATCGCAATTTCTAAATAAAAAAAAATAAAAAAACAACAAAAAACACTAAGCCCTAATGGGATTGGTCATGCGATTTGACAGTTCAAAATCAGATGAACAGTCGCACCCCATTTGCAGCAATTGAACTGTTCAAACCGGTGTAACTCTAGTAGTTGAAATCACGCTGAAGTAGAAAGAAATTGTGGCCTGTCCTATTTTTTTAAAGATGTGATATGTGTACTTAGTCAATCAGTTGCAGCCTGTTCATACAGGCCTACTCTCGGTGGTGCTAAACTCTACCTCTACTCTAATATTTTTCTATATTCAATCTCTAAAACAAGACACAAATGTTTTAATGTAATGTGCTTGCTTGCTCCCTTAGAAATTGTGGCCTATCCAATAAAGGCTTTAAAAGGTGTCTTTGCAGATCTATACAATTTTAAATTTTAAACAAATCAACACACATTTTATATTTCCAGATGCAATATGTACAGTATGCAGATATAAGTCATTGTCTACACCAGTCAAAGCCTATATGTGACTAATAAGAACCATGCAAACTACAGCTCCTTCAAACTGATGATGTTGGCCTGTGTGGGCAGTCACTGAGTGCTTTTCTGAGTATATCACAGGAGCCAAGTTCAAGGAATGGATGGATTACCATCCACTGGTACATCTCCGAAAAGCTAAACTTGGCACTCTAGCAATGCTGGGCAGCCCATCTGGCAAAGCTTGAATTCACCTTGCTTTATCACCTTGGAAAGAGCAACAAGTTGGCAGACATCTTGTCAGGGTATCCACTAGTCAGGACTTACTGAGAAGTGGATAAAGAAGCAGAAGAGATATAAATCCCTGTCTTGAGGAAGGCCTAGGAGTAGGCCTCAGGTGAACCTCACCCATGTACTGGAAGATATTAGTTTGCCAGAGACACACAGAGCAAATACCCAGTGTTACCACCCCCTCCCCCACATCAATAGAGGCAATACAGTCCTTGAGAAAGACCACATCTAATACCAGAAACCAAAAACTGTTGAGTGCATGGTCCTGTCTCATCCTGGGGATGGTATACTGTACCAAATAATAATGGTTTCCTATGACTCATCAATGACCTGGTAGGTTGTACTGTCATAGGCCTGGAACCTCTGTGTAGCAGAGAGAATTAATGTGGCAGCTTGGCACTGGGGTGTCCACAAAATGTTCACCTGATTGTAGGGGCAAGCTATTGTGTGTGGGTCTGTTCCAGTTTTTTGAACAAGTATGCTGACATTGCATGGTCTGTTCATTGTCCCCCTGAAAGTACTCATGATCAATTTTCTTACACTTGACATGTCCGAAGACGGATATCGTGACACTCTAATTATGGTGGATGACTTTGCTAAATATGTGATGGCAGTACTGACCCACGGCCAGACCACCAGACAGCCTCAGACTTTGACCTCAACATGGAGACAGAGTCTGATGTAAAGGCACATACCATCAAGGAAACATACAAACAACATGCTAAGAAGTCACTTGGGTATGCCAACCACAGTCTGTTCCAGGTGTGCCAATATATGATATCCAGAAAAAAAGAACCCAAGTAAAACCGAGACCTCCAGTTTTTAGTGTTTTGAAGTACTGTCCAAGTTCATGAGTTAAAAATGTCTCTGCCACCAGAAGTTCAATAGTGACTGTCCACTGCTCTTCCAACATTATCTACAAGACCCCCAGGAGAAGCTATGGATCCTGACTTTATTACACCGCCCAATGATCACCCAGCTAACGTACATGCTCCCTGAGTTCTTTGAATAACTATTAACTGACATTCATGGAGGCAAGGATGTGTTGCCTCTTTCCCCAGAACATGGAACAGAAACTCAATCACTGAGACGCTCCCAGAAACCCAACTTTGGGGTACCACTTTACACTTTGCACAGGATGTATTTAAAAGGTTTGGAAACTTGCCATCAAACTTTCCTCCCTCAACAACTCATAGAGGCCACGCCTAATTAGGTGAAGGTAGAACTGTCAGAAACAGTGCTCAGGCAGCCGGGCAGGAGCCTAATAACAAACAGCTTCTCTGGAAGACCCAGCTACTTTTAGAACCACCTTCCCAATTGCAAAAAAAGTGCACTGGTTCCAGTAGGGTGCCCCCATGTGTCCTTGAGCCTTGCATCCCTCCAACTGTTTACCTGTGTTACCACTTACCAGAGCTACCCTGGGCCTCACTGAGAGAGTTGCTGTTTTGAGGATAAGCTCAAGTAGACAATTCAGTGCATGCTTACCAAGTTGGGAATCAAGGCTAAGGAGTGACATCCCTCATGCCTACACCGTTAAAGCAGGTAGACAATGGCTGCTCCTATTCCTTTTATGCTAAAACTGTGGCAAATAAAAATAACCGCAACAATGGATAGCTTTTCAGTGCAATCTATTAGTCTCAACTCTTAGCTTCCCAGAGCTAGGGATATTTGTGCACCGAACCCCCCCCCCACACACACACACACACATATGACAGTGCCCTTGCCTAATAATAAAAAAAATCAGCCACTATGTATTTTATCAGATACATCTTTATGAGGAAGCATTAGGATAACATGCTATTTTATATTTAAAGCACAACTCCACCAGCTTCAAGCCCACCCTCCCCTACATTTTATCCACCCCCCAACTATCCACATCACACAGTGTGACGTACTGAAGGCGATATGTTCCAACACTGCAAAGTGTTTTGACACGCAATAATGTAACATGGCCAAACTGCTCCATATCTCATACAGCAGACATATTCTGCCTTAAAAGCTTAGGCATGTATATGTATTATGTATTATTATTATTATTATTATTATTATTATTATTATTATTATTAATATTTATGCTTATTAGACACATGCACATGTCATATTACATAACCACAACAATTTCTTTAACTGTTATCCTATACAGAATGTAGCTTACATTTATTATTTAACATTTTGATTTATCAAAATGTATTAATGTTACACCAACAGATTCAATTTTCATCAATTATTCATTATTGTTAGTTACTCTGTGCAAAGTACAGTGCCCTATAGCAGCAAGTCTGAATTCAGTCATCACTAAAGGCAGACAGGTTTAGGAAAAATACTTATGTGTTGTTATGGTTGCTAGACTTTACCCTGATGACTTTACTCTTTGCCTTGTTTTAACATTTTTGCCCTTAGCCAATGGGCAAGATTTTCGTTATTTTTATGTAAACATTCTACCGTGGATGACAAACTTAACTTTAACTCACATTAGATAACAGTGCAAAAAGATATGCAATAAACACTATTTCTGGATTGATTTCAATGCTCTTTCCATGGGGACTGTATAAACAAGATGTGGGTCAAATTTTACGTGTAACATTTTGGTATCTACCTACCTTCAACATCAAAGCTCCTGATTATGTTAGCCATTGGCATTGATGTCCTGTCAACAGCATATTGGTTGTAGATATCAATCATGTACTGGGGTAGTTTCATCTTTGGCTTCGAAGGCATTGATGCCCTTGATAAATTCCAGGTTGTTGTTAGACCCTCTACCTTCTGCCCACCAAATAACTTCTGGATCAACTCTTCTTCATGATGCTGTTGTTTCCAATCCGGCAAAGGTTTGGGGAATGTAAATCTTGCAAGGAGGACCAAGAGAGTGCCAAACTCTGGTATTCTGGAACCCCACATTATATATTAATTGCTTTAACTTTGTCTTTCTGGTCCGAAGGTTCTGAGCAGATCCAATATTTAATAAGTTCCTCTAAGCACTGTTGCATGCATTTGACAGGACTAAGAAATGTTATGTCTGTGGATATTTTTTTTTTTTCTAGCAACTGTCAGTTACCAACCAGACCAAAATGTTCACTGCTTCCTATCTTGGAGCTGGATTGCAGTGTATCAATTAGGCTTATCACTTTGAACTTCTTGGTTAATGAAGATTCTGTAAACACAGAAGACTTGTGTAGGGTCTGGAGGGAAGAAGGCCCTTAATATACTGTGCACAGGGGTCATAACTTAATGATCTTAACTGTTCATGAACCAAGAAGCACATTCTTGATTTGTGAAATTTCCAAAAATATAACTAGTCCAACCTCATTAAAATCTAAGGTGACGTCATAGGATTTCTTATAATTTGCAGACTGTTGTACTTGTATGGATAAAAATATCAGAGCTAATGTAGCCAGCATATTTGGAGCTGGGCATGATGAAAAATAAGCAGTGTTTACAGGATAGTGCCATGATTTATATTTATATAGAATGGTATTTGCAACTAAAATAGTACTATTTTCAGATACAACCCTACAAAAGTTGCTAAAGAAAATGTTCTTTTAATTGTTATTTATTCAGATTATTTGAAAAATAAAATATTTTATAGGTTTTATTTACACAAGTGTCAGAAAGAAGGGCTGTTCAAACAACATATAACAACAAAACATACTTATGGTTTCATAAAAAGTGCAAATCCCCCCTTTCCCTGCCATTGGCTGAGAGCGCAGATCGGGAATTGGTCAGATGCTGGTCTTCCATTATGCTCGTCTGACAGAAACTGGCTTCTGTTGGACAGATCAACATGCACAGGGGCTGTTTTTACAGCCGTTGTTTTCTGACATTCGGCCCGTGTGTACCCGGCTTAAAGGGTCACTAAAAGAAAAAAATTTTTTTGCTGAAAATGACTGTTTACAGGGTATAGAGACATAATAGTTAACTGATTCCTTTTAAAAATGATTAAAAATAGATAAAAACCAATCATATAATGTACCTACAGTTTAGTTTTGTTTTTGCTGTTGTTTCCTGGTTCTCTGATGTACAGAGCCAGAGAGCCAATAGAGGGCAGTGAAGGTTTTGCAAAACGAAACTGGATTGGTGCTGAGGAGTCTTGCCATGGGGGACCTTCTTCCATGGGCCACATTGCTTGCAGATGGCATGGCTGCATCCCAGCATCACCTGCTATTTCCTTTATAGCCCTGGTTACTAGGACTTATTAATATATAATATAGACCAATGTGAGTTAAAGGGTCACTAAAGGAATTTTTTTTAGCTAAATAGCTTCCTTTACCTTACTGCAGTCCTGGTTTCATGTCCTCATTGTTAGTTTTTGCTTTGATGTTGCTGTAATTCCTCTCTGTTCTGGACACTTCCTGGTTGTCTGTTTCCTGATCACCACAATTGATGGCATGGCACAGTGGCTGTGTTTTATGGCACAGTGGCTGCGTTTGGCATGGCACAGTGGTGACAATTGATGGGCACAGTGGTGACAATTGATGGCACAGTGGCGACAATTGATAGCACAGTGGCTGTGTTTGATGGCATGGCACAGTGGCTGTGTTTGTAACCTGATTGGCTGAAGTGTCATCGAGGGCAGGAGAAGACATCTAGGGACCGTGGAAGGAGGATGGCTGACCCCAGAAAGGTAAGTGCCGGGCGGGGGGGGCAATCTGACTGGCAGCATTTTACAGGGCACAGTGGGGACAATTGATGTGGGCACAGTGGGGACAATTGATGTGGGCATAGTGGGGACAATTGATGTGGGCACAGTGGCTACAATTGATGTGGGCACAGTTGGGACAATTGATGTGGGTACAGTTTCTACAATTGATGTGGGCACAGTGGGGACAATTGATGTGGGCGACAATTGATGTGGGCACAGTGGCGACAATTGATGTAGGCACAGTGGCGACAATTGATGTGGGCACAGTGGTAACAATTGATGTGGGCACAGTGGTAACAATTGATGGCATGGCACAGTGGCTGTGTTTTATGGCACAGTGGCTGCGTTTGGCATAGCACAGTGGTGACAATTGATAGGCAAAGTGGTAACAATTGATGGCACAGTGGCGACAATTGATGGCACAGTGGCTGCGTTTGATGGCATGGCACAGTGGCTGCGTTTGATGGCATGGCACAGTGGCTGCGTTTGGCAAGGCACAGTGGTGACAATTGATGGCACAGTGGTGACAATTAATGGCACAGTGGCTGCATTTGATGGGCACAGTGGCTGCCTTTGATGGGCACAGTGAGGCTGCAATTGTCTTTTTTTTTCCGTTTGTTTGCACACACAGCTCCCCGCTCTGTAACGAGCGATCGCGTGTGCCCAGTGGCGTTCATGCCCGCCGGGCACACGCACGGGAGTCGGGGCCTGCGCGAGAGCCGACGCATAGCTACGGGCTCTCGCGCAGGGGAGCCAACCTGACGCCGTAAAATGACGGCGGCAGGTCAGCAAGTAGTTAATGATGATTTGTTGTAGGTATAGGTCTACTATATTTATTAGCCTCCGTATAAATTTATATTTTATTTATTTTTATCTTTAAGATGTATAAGGGGTTTTGCTTTATAATGATTATATATGTTTATTTATACACATATATCCTATAGAAGTAGGGCTTTTAGCTTGTATATTATCTATTCATTCTAATTCAGCTTTTTAATGACATTGCAAAATGTGTGTGTATAGATAGTGGGTTATTCTGTTATCTTATGCAATTATGTGCAAAAACAGTGTAGCGCTGGACAGCATATACCACATAAGTATCTAAAGCAACAGGTGTAAACAATGTTAATCTATAGGTGGTAACAATCTTTTGAAACTTAATTCAATATGTGAATACACAAAAACTATAAATGCATAGGTTGTGATAACACGGTGCCAATCATTATGGCACTGAGCATAAATTACTTATAAATATCAACAGATGAATAAACAGTGTAAAATAAAGTGACCAATTCAGCATATGAGGTGCAAAACAAAAAGAGTCCACAGAAAAAAGCTGGAAGTTCACAGAAAAAAAAACTGGGAGTTATTAGCCCCTTCCAATGCAGGTGATGAAAAGATGCAAACAATGAAAGTCCAATTAGGAGATCCACAGATGAGAAAGGAGGGAGATTTCAGACATCAGTGGCCCAACACCAGTAGAAATAAAGGCTTACCAGAAAGCCTGTGACTAATCCTTTTCAGGAACAGTCTAAACAGGCACAGCAGGAAATTCTGATCCTTTGGGGTGTCAGGAACGAATCCAGATCTCTCCACAGATTAAATGGTAGAATCCACAGCTCCTCATAGGGTTAACCACTGCTTCCAAATGGAACTTGCATAGTATGTGAGCGTGTGTTTATCAAACACCATGTGGGGAAAAAGAAAGGGACAATCCCATAGTGTAGGCGTAAAAAACGAGAGGGTGTATTTAAAAAATATATACAAATGAAACAGCTTAAAATACTCTCATTCATAGAGAGTGATACAAAAATCCTTGCAAGGATAAAAAGCTCCGTATGAATATCAGACCGCCTAAGGCCGTTAGCGCATGTGCAATGCGAGTGTGTCTGCCCGACGATCGTTTCGTCGTAATGACATCATCAGGGGCACTGATTGCAATTAACCTTGTTTTAAATGGATAAAAAGTAGTGCTTTCAAGGTTTCAATAGGGGGCCGAGAGTGAGTGTTTATACTGCTGCCTTGGTTATAGGCTAATCAGTGATGAGCTATCAGGGCGGGCGTCAAGTTAAATCCGCTTTGTATCACACCAATCAGCTGTAAGAGGAGTAGTATATTAATAAGATGTGTGCAGTTGTATATCCACGCCCACAGATGATGTCAAGTGTATGACGAAACGCGTTTGGATTGGTTAGAGCGACTGACGATCAAAGTGACGTCATCACGCCGATCGGTACTGGCGTGCGCTAGTGCATTGGGGCTTACAAACAGAGGGTAGCGGTGGACTTCGTCCTGAGGGCCCAAGATCTGATGCTGTGATGAGCCACTTATGTGACGTATTGCCTGTATTATATTGAAAGATTGTAAGTGCATTTCCAATCTTTTTGCATTTTAATATTAAAATCAAACGGAATTATGCTATGTGCAACTATTTGTTTTCTTCGTTATATGGGAGCTTTGGCTTGAGAGGATTGGACTCCAAAGCCCAGATTCTCGTACATGGGCGTAAAACTGTGCGGGCGTAATGTATCTGGTTTACGTTACGCCGCCGCAAGTTTTACAGGCAAGTGCTTTATTCACAAAGAACTTGTCTGTAAAGTTGCGGCGGCGTAGCGTAAATGTCTGTAAAGTTGCGGCGGCGTAGCGTAAATCCCCCGGCGCAAGCCCGCCTAATTCAAATGAGCCGAGTAGGGGGCGTGGATCATTTAAATTAGGCGCGTTCCCGCGCCTAACGTACTGCGCATGCCCGGTCCGGAAAATATCCCAGGGTGCATTGCTCCAAATGACGTCGCAAGGACGTCATTGGTTTCGGCGTGAACGTAAATGGCGTCCAGCCCCATTCACGGACGACCTACTCAAACGACGTAAATTTTAAAATTTCGACGCGGGAACGACGGCCATACTTAACATTGGTTGCCCCTCATATAGCAGGGGCAACTTTACGAGTCGCAAATCTAACGTAAACATCGTAACTTCACTGCGTCGACCGCGCGTACGCTCGGGAATTCGCGTATTTTGCTAATTTGCATACTCGACGGGGAAAACGACGTCGGCGACACCTAGCGGCAAAAAAAAATTGCATTTAAGATCCGACAGCGTAAGAGCCTTACACCTGTCGGATCTAATGCTTATCTATGCGTAACTGATTCTAAGAATCAGTCGCATAGATAGGGCCCAAGTATTTGAAACACCTATTGCTGTGGTTATACAACACTCATATTCCAGCTCTGTCTGGTAAGAGTTTTCCCTGCCTATCTCATGAGTGGTGGTGTTGGTAACAGAAGGATAGTACTGGCTCTGATCTGCAGGAACCACTTTCCTTTCTCTCTAATCACGGATTGTCTTTGGGATTTTTTTTCTGAACATTTTGGACTTTTATATGCCACATAGCATTTAATTCTGCTCAGGAGCGCTGCTTAATATATATTGTTTTATAATATGTGTTGTGCTTTACATGTTTAAACCTGTCTATTGATAGGATATAGTAGCAGCTCCAGCTGTCACCAGCAATTTGTGATAAACAGAGGGAGGTGTATCTATACATTTCTCTCTCTCTCTCTACATATATATATTTTCTTTATAGATTTTTTTCTATAAAGCTCTATCTGACTCCACAAGCGCTGAGTTTTTTTAGGAAGGGCCGTTTAAATTATTGTTTATATTTAAAAAAATAGAGCATGTTCGAAAAAAATTTGGGCCATTTTTTAGATCTTGAAAAATGCTCTGGAGCCCACACATAATCGTTTTTAATGACATAAAAAAAAACGTAATTTTTTAGAACCCGAAAAACGGTCGTGTGTATGCTGCACAGACTTTGTTTTTCTGTGTGTCAGACAGGTTTTTGGGAAGTGGTAGGCTGTTCCAGACCAGGTAGATAGGTTCCTGTGTTTTGCAGTTAGATGCCCAAAATGGCAAGGGTTTATTTTCTGTTTTGTTTTATTTTTTTGCTGTTTTTGATACCTGCACTTGTAACCATAGACTTAGAAATAAACCACAGTTTTATTTTCACAAAGATCCTGCTGTCTGTCTGTGCCTACTTCACTATGCTGTGACCCATCCAGGGGGTCCTGCACACCCTGCTGCTGAGCTAATCCCTTATAAAAATAAATACACACACACACATATATATATATATATATATATATATATATATATATATATATATATATATATATATATATATATTATTTTTATTCTTTTAATAACTGTTACTAATCAGACTAAAATGTTCACTGCTCTTATCTCAGGAATGGACTGCAGTGTATCTATCTGTTTAGCTTGTTCAGCTTCTCATTTAATGAAGATTATGTAAACACAGAAATCTTGTGCATGGCTAGAAGAGAGGAAGGCCTTTAATTGCACACAAGGGTTCATAATGTAAATTTGAACTCCAGCCAAGCATACATTTTTTAAATGCATATACAGTATGCACAGGGGTGTGCAGCCTATTGCATTAGGGTGTGCACCCCAAAGCTCAAACATGTATGCGTGTGTGTGTGTGTTTATGTATAATATATACTGTATGTGTGTATGTTTATATATACATGTGTATATACTGTATGGCGAGGCTTGTTCTGAGTGGAACCTGTCCTGTTGAACTGCTGTATGGTCTTGACCACCGTGCTTCAGCTTAGTTTTTGGGTCTTGGCAATCTTTTTATAACCTAGGCCATCTTAATGTAGAGCAACAATAATTTTTTTCAGATTTTCGGAGCGTTCTTTGCCATGAGGTGTCATGTTGAACTTCCAGTGACCAGTATGAAAGAGTGAGAGCGATAACACCAAATTTAACACACCTGCTCCCCAATCA
This sequence comes from Rana temporaria, assembly GCF_905171775.1. Lineage (NCBI taxonomy): Eukaryota > Metazoa > Chordata > Amphibia > Anura > Ranidae > Rana > Rana temporaria. The sequence continues at coordinate 144,134,072 of NC_053496.1, read as the reverse complement.
CACCTGAGACCTTGTAACTAGGGATGAGCTTCGTGTTCGAGTCGAACTCATGTTCAACTCGAACATCATATGTTCGACCTTTCATCGAATTACGAACGTTATGGGCCGTTCGCGGCAAATTCGAGTGGCGTGTCATGGCCCATAATTCACTGCGGCATCGCAGCGCATTGCTGGCTGATGATTGGCCAAGCATGCACTATGACCCGCGTGCTTTGGCCAATCACAGCGCGCAAAAAACGGAGAGCCATAATTGGCCAAAGCCAGGGTGGCTTTGTCCAATTATGTCTCAGGGGGTTTAGTACACACCCCACACTATATATGGCCGCCTCCGTGGTGGCCTTGTGTAGTGTGTTGCGGTGGTTAAAGAGAGATAGAGAGAGTGTCATTTATTTTGAGTTAGCTAGAGCAGGCAGGCAGGCGATTCAGTTACAGTGTGTAGAGGATATATATGCATCCCAGGTGTTGTGTATATATATTTATAAACTGTACTGAGTTTAGCTAGATCCGCTCTTCCTAATATACTGACAGGCAGGCAGGTAATTGTGCTAGCTGCAGTATTTTCACTTGGTGTACTGTGTCCTCTGCACAGCGTGCACCTAAAGCTACGTGAATACAATTGCTGTTGTTCTCATATTAATACCACAGGCAGTGACTGATCAGCAAGTATTTTCACTTTGTGTACTGTGTCCTGTGCACAGTGTGCACCTAAAGTTACGTGAATACAATTGCTGTTGTTCTCATATTAATACCACAGGCAGTGACTGATCAGCAAGTATTTTCACTTGGTGTACTGTGTCCTCTGCACAGTGTGCACCTAAAGCTACGTGAATACAATTGCTGGTGTTCTCATATTAATACCAAAGGCAGTGATCAGCAAGTATTTTCAGTATTGTCAGTAAACATCTCCCTGCAGGCCATTAGTATGTCTGGAAGGACAACAAGGAGAGGCAGAAAGTCACAAGCCGATACAAAAGGGCAAGCAGGCTCTGCGTCTAGAGGCAACAGTGCTGGTCGTGGACACGGTGCATCCTCATCAGCACGTGGCCGAGGGACACACTCGCCCTTTTTTTCGGCAGCTGGCCGTGTTGAGCCGAAACATGCCGAACACTTGGTAGAGTGGATGACCAAGCCGTCCTCATCCTCCTCATCCTCTCTCACCCACTCTCAGGGTACTTTTTCTGGCAAAGCAGCTGCCAACGCGGCCTCATCCCTCTGCTCAATGGCATCAGTCACTCCTTCCCTAGCCCCACCATGTCTTCCTGAGGAGTCCCCCGAACTGTTTGACCACAGTGTTGGGTACATGCTGCAGGAGGAGCAGTGTTTTGAAGGCTCCGATGATGGTACACAGCTAGAGGAAGGCAGTAACGTGAGCCCAGAGAGACTGGGCGCCGAAGGACAGCAATCTGGCAGTCATATTCCCCCAGCTGCAGCATACTTCCAGGTTTTTTACAGTGATGAGGAGGGAGGGGATGATGAGGTCACTGACTCCACGTGGGTGCCTGATAGAAGAGAGGAGGAGGAGGTGGCACATCTCCAACGAGGCAGGATGCCCTCCAAGGGCCAGCTTAAGTGCAGCACACCGACTGCATCACAACACAGAGCTCCGCATGTGCAGGGCGCTGCGCTGTCTCTCCGCGTTATTCCAAAAGTTCTTTGGTGTGGGCCTTTTTTGAGACGAGTGCATCAGATCGCACCACTGCTATTTGCAACATATGTTGCAAGCGTATCTCGCGTGGCCAAAACATCACCCGCTTGGGCACCACATGCTTGACCAGACATATGTTGACTTGCCATGCAGTTTGTTGGCAAGCGTACCTCAAAGACCCACACCAAAGAACAAAGCAGACCTCTCCTTGCTCCTCATCAGCTGGTATCTCCAACCCCACTATACCTTCAGTCCTCTCTGAAGCCTGCACTGATAGGACTGAAGGTGTAGAATTAGGTGTGTCACAGCCAAGTACTTGCGGGCAATATACTATCGGTACACCAACGTCAGATTATACTAGGCAAATTTCCCTGCCCCAGCTGCTGCAGCTCCGAAAGAAGTTCTCTCCCAGCCATCCACATGCCCAGCGGTTGAATGCTAGCTTAACTAAATTGCTAGCACTTCAACTGCTGCCTTTTCAGTTGGTAGACTCTGCCCCCTTCCGTGAGTTTGTGGAATGTGCGGTACCTCAATGGCAGGTTCCCAAACGCCACTTTTTCTCACGGAAGGCAATTCCGGCTCTGTCCATGCCTCGCTGGAGAGGGAGGTCAGTGGTAAGGTGCATATTACCGCTGACTTATGGTCCAGCGGGCATGAACAGGGACGTTACCTATCTTTCACCTTGCATTGGGTGACTCTGCTGGCAGCTAAGAAGCATGCAGGACAAGGTACAGTAGTGTTGGAGGTTGTTCCGCCACCACGCCTCCAAAATGCTACTACTGGTGATTGTGACACACCTCTCTCCTCCACCCCCTCCTCTTTTTCCTCTGTGGCCTCTACCTGTGCTGATTTGTCCTCGGGACCAGCGGTGCTCCGTAGGCATTCAAGGGGCTACGCAGGTACGCAGGCAAAGAGATGCCATGCGGTGCTTGAGCTCGTGTGCTTGGGGGACAGGAGCCACACTGGGGCAGAGGTTCTGTTAGCTCTGCAGGGGCAGGCTCAGAGGTGGTTGACGCCACGCCAGCTTAAGCCAGGAATGGTGGTTTGCGACAATGGCACCAACCTCCTATATGCCCTCCGACAGGGACAACTGACCCATGTGCCCTGTTTTGCTCATGTCCTTAACTTGGTGGTGCAGTGGTTCTTGGGCAGGTACCCAGGCTACAGGATGTCCTGAAGCAGGCCAGGAAACTCTGTGTGCATTTCCAATGGTCATATAATGCCAGTGCTCGGCTGGCAGACCTCCAAAGGAGTACAACCTGCCCAAGAACCGCCTAATCTGTGACATGCCCACCCAGTGGAACTCTATGTTGGCCATGCTGCAGCGGCTGCACACACAGCAGAGGGTCATCAATGAGTATCTGTGCCAATATGGCACCAGGACAGGGTCAGGTTAGCTTGGGTTTTTTCCCCATGCCAGTGGGCCATGCATGCACTGTCCTGTCACCATTTGAGGAGGCCACGAGGATGGTGAGCAGTGACAGTGCATGCATCAGTGACACTGTCCCTCTTATCCACCTGTTGCAGCACACGCTGCGTGGAATAATGGACAGGACCCTTGAGGCAAAACAGAGGGAGGAAGAGGAGAACTTCCTTACCTCTCAAAGCCCCATTTATCCAGACAGTGTTCTTGCTTGCCCATTTATCACACAGGAAGAGGACGAGGAGGAGGAGGAGGATTGTGTCAGCATGGAGGTGGAGCCTAGCACTCAGCATCGGCAGCAGTCTTCAAGGGATCAATTACAGTCCCAAGAAACCCATGTACTTGAACGTGGCTGGGACGAGGTGGCTGCGGATCATGTCGTCCTCAGTGACCCAGAGGACTCCACACCGAATGCCTCAGCAAACCTACGCTGTATGGCCTCCCTGATCCTGCAAAGCCTGCGGAAGGATCCTTGTATTCGTGTTATCAAGGAGAAGGATCATTACTGGCTGGCAACCCTCCTTGATCCACGTTACAAGGGTAAGGTTGCGGACCTTATCTTGCCGGCGCAGTGGCAGCAGAAGATTAAACATCTTCGGGAGGCCTTGCAGAAAGGTCTTTGCAATGCGTTCCCAGTAGGGATGAGCTTCGAGTTTGAGTCAAACTCATGTTGGACTTGAACATTGCCTGTTCGCCTGTTCGGCGAACAACGAACAATTAGGGTGTTCGCGGCAAATTCGAAAAGCCGCGGAACACCCTGTTAAAGTCTATGGGAGAAATCTAAAGTGCTAATTTTAAAGGCTAATTTGCAATTTATTGTCCTAAAAAGTGTTTGGGGACCCGGGTCCTGCCCCAGGGGACATGTATCAATGCAAAAAAAAGTTTTAAAAACGGACGTTTTTTCGGGAGCAGTGAATTTAATAATGAAACAATAAAAGTGAAATATTCCTTTAAATTTCATACCTAGGTGGGGGTGTAAAGTTAGCATGTGAAATAGCGCATGTTTCCAGTACTTAGAACTGTCCCTGCACAAAGTGTCATTTCTGAAAGGAAGAAAAGTCTTTTAAAACCGGCTTTGCGGCTATAATGAATTGTCGGCTCTGCCAATTCAGAGCGAATTCATTCATTAAAAAAAAAAAAAATAGCGTGGGGGCCCCCCCAAATTCCATTACCAGGCCCTTCAGGTCTGGAATGGATATTAAGGGGAACCCCGCCGTCAATTTAAAAAAATAATGACGTGGGGTTCCCCCCAAATATCCATTCCAGACCCTTCAGGTCTGGTGTGGATTTTAAGGGGAACTCCACCCCAAATTTAAAAAAAAAATGGCGTGGAGTTCCCCCATAAAATTCACACCAGACTCCTTATGCGAGCACGTTAACCTGTCTGGCTGCAGAAAAGAGGGGGGGACAGAGTTCGCCCCCCCCTCTCCTGAACCGTACCAGGCCACATGCCCTCAACATGGGGAGGATGTCCCTATGTTGATGGGGACAAGGGCCTCATCCCCACAACCCTTGCCCGGTGGTTGTGGCGGTCTGCAGGCGGGGGGCTTATCAGAATCTGGAAGACCCCTTTAACAAAGGGGACCCCCAGATCCTGGCCCCCCCTATGTGAATTGGTAATGGGGTACATTGTACCCCTACCATTTCACGAAGCAAGTGTAAATAGTTAAAAAAAAAACACACAAACACACACTGTAGAAAAAAGTCCTTTATTAAGAAAAAAAATCCAGTGGTGATACTCGTTCCCGGCTTCCTGCTCCAACGTTGTCTGTATACAGCGACGGGTGCGGGTGATCTCCAGCCCAGCGATGAGAAGATCCATCCATCCAGAGCGCAGCATCGCCGACCTCCTCTCACCGCTGGACACAGCCCAGCGAATGAGCAGGTGAAGCTGTGACATTTCTTATATAGGGAAGGCGGGGCCACCCGTCACGTGACCCTGCCCCCTCTGACGCACCATCTGCTACGTCACTGGGTAAGCCCAGTCTTCCCCCTTGCTGGGCTTCCCCAGTGACGTAGCAGAGGGTGCGTCAGAGGGTGCGGGGTCACGTGACGGGTGGCCCGCCTCCCCTATATAAGAAATGTCACAGCTTCAGCAGCTCATTCGCTGGGCTGTGTCCAGCGGTGAGAGGAGGTCGGTGATGCTGCGCTCCAGATGGATGGATCTTCTCATCGCTGGACTGGAGATCACCCGCACCCGTCGCTGGATACAGACAACGTTGGAGCAGGAAGCCCGGAACAAGTGTCACCGCTGGATTTTTTATTTTTTATTTTATTAATAAAGGACTTTTTTCTACTGTGTGTGTATGTGTGTGTGTGTGTGTTTTTTAACTATTTACACTTGCTTCGTGAAATGGTAGGGGTACAATGTACCCCATTACCAATTCACATAGGGGGGGCCAGGATCTGGGGGTCCCCTTTGTTAAAGGGGTCTTCCAGATTCTGATAAGCCCCCCGCCCGCAGACCCCCACAACCACCGGGCAAGGGTTGTGGGGATGAGGCCCTTGTCCCCATCAACATGGGGACATCCTCCCCATGTTGAGGGCATGTGGCCTGGTACGGTTCAGGAGAGGGGGGGCGCACTCTGTCCCCCCCCTCTTTTCTGCGGCCGGCCAGGTTAACGTGCTCGGATAAGGGGTCTGGTGTGAATTTTTGGGGGAACTCCACACCATTTTTTTTTTAAATTTGGGGTGGAGTTCCCCTTAAAATCCACACCAGACCTGAAGGGTCTGGATTGGATATTTGGGGAGAAACCCCACGTAATTTTTTTTTAAATTGACGGCGGGGTTCCCCTTAACCACTAGCCGACCGCCCACCGCCGTTATACGTCGGCAAGTTGGCTCGGCTGGGCGAGAGCACGTAGTATAACGTCCTCTCTCCCAGCCGCCACCAGGGGCGCGCGCGCGCCCCCCGCTCGCCCCCGACTCCCGTGCGATCGCCGCCGGGCACACGCGATCGCTCGGTACAGAGCGGGGACCGGGAGCTGTGTGTGTAAACACACAGCTCCCGGTCATGTCAGCAGGGGAAATGCTGATCTTCGGTTCATACAATGTATGAACCGAGGATCAGTGTTTCCCCTAGTGAGGCCACACCCCCCCCCCACAGTAAGAACACACCCAGGCATACTTACGGCTGGGCGAGAGCACGTAGTATAACGTCCTCTCTCCCAGCCGCCACTAGGGGCGCGCGCGCGCCCCCCGCTCGCCCCCGACTCCCGTGCGATCGCCGCCGGGCACACGCGATCGCTCGGTACAGAGCGGGGACCGGGAGCTGTGTGTGTAAACACACAGCTCCCGGTCATGTCAGCAGGGGAAATGCTGATCTTCGGTTCATACAATGTATGAACCGAGGATCAGTGTTTCCCCTAGTGAGGCCACACCCCCCCCCACAGTAAGAACACACCCAGGCATACTTAACCCCTTCCCCGCCCCCTAGTGTTAACCCCTTCACTGCCAGTGGCATTTTTATAGTAATCCAATGCATTTTTATAGCACTGATCGCTATAAAAATGCCAGTGGTCCCAAAAATGTGTCAAAAGTGTCCGAAGTGTCCGCCATATTGTCGCAATACCGGAAAAAAAATCGCTGATCGCCGCCATTACTAGTAAAAAAAATATAATAAAAATGACATAAAAATACCCCCTATTTTGTAAACACTATAACTTTTGCGCAAACCAATCAATAAACGCTTATTGCGATTTTTTTTATGAAAAATATGTAGAAGAAAACGTATCGGCCTAAACTGAGGAAAAAAAAAGTTTTTTTATATATTTTTGGGGGATATTTATTATAGCAAAATGTAAAAACTATTCATTTTTTTCAAAATTGTCTTTCTATTTTTGTTTATAGCGCAAAAACTAAAAACCGCAGAGGTGATCAAATACCACCAAAAGAAAGCTCTATTTGTGGGAAAAAAAGGACGCCAATTTTGTTTGGGAGCCACGTCGCACGACCGCGCAATTGTCTGTTAAAGCGACGCAGTCCCGAATCGCAAAAAATACTCTGGTCTTTGGGCAGCAATATGGTCCAGGGGTTAAGTGGTTAATATCCATTCCAGACCTGAAGGGCCTGATAATGGAATTTGGGGGGACCCCCAGCTATTTTTATTTTTTTTTTATGAATGAATCCTCTCTGATTTGCCAGAGCCGGCAATTCACTATAGCCGCAAAGCCGTTTTTAAAATACCTTTCTTCCTTTCAGAAATGACACTTTGTGCAGGGCTATGTACGGGAAACATGCGCTATTTCACATGCTAACTTTACACCCCCCCTAGGTACGAAATTTAAAGGAATATTTCACTTTTATTGTTTCACTTTTAGCATTATTAAATTCACTGCTCCCGGCACATTGATACATGTGCCCTGGGACAGGACCCAGGTCCCCAAACACTTTTTAGGACAATAAATTGCATATTAGCCTTTAAAAATAGCACTTTAGATTTCAAATGTTCGAGTCCCATAGACTTTAATAGGGTTCTAAAGTTCACACGAACATTTGGTGTGTTCGCAAGTTCTGGTACGAACCGAACAGGGGGGTGTTCGGCTCATCCCTAGTTCCCAGAGACTGGGAGGTTACAAAATCCTGGTCCTGGACAACGTGTTTCTGAGGCTTTGGTCAGTCAAAGAAGGAGCGTTGGAGAAGGTGGCCGTCTGACCGATGCGTTCAGACAATGTTTTAGTCCTCAGCCCCAAGGTATGACCAGTTCCAGCAACCATCGCCAGCGTCTGTTTTACATGGTGCGGGAATACCTAGGGGCAAGATCAGACTTGAACACCTTTCCCACTGAAAATCCTCTGGCTTACTGGGTCTTGAGGATGGAACACTGGCCAGAGCTTGCACAGTATGCAATTGAGCTACTGGAATGTCCTGCATCCAGCATTCGGAACGGGGCATGTAATTACAATTCTTGATCTAATATTTCACAGCAGGGCCCATCCCTGCGCCCACCAACCCATGCTATTTTTCTCAGTGATTTTCATCCATATTGCAGGGACCAAACATTACATTAAAGCCGCAAGCAGTCTCAAATTACTTTTTTCTTATAGTAATCTCATTTTGTGCAGGGACAGTTCTAAACATGTGCCACTACTATAGACACCCAGCAGGTACGATATTTAAATGAATTTTTCATTTTTTTTTCACTTTAAGCATCATTAAAATCGCTGCTCCAGAAAAAACGACCGTTTTTAAAACTTTTTTTTCCATAGATACATGTTCCCTGGGGCAAGACCCGGGTCCCCAAACCCGTTTTCCGACAATAACTTGCATATAAGGGCCCTTTCACACGGAGCGGATCCGTATTGATCCGCCCCGCGTGTGTCCGTCGGCTCAGCGGGGATCCTCCGTAAATCCCCGCTGAGCTGTCGGCGGACAGGGCGGTCCCCGCACTGTGCAGAGACCACCCTGTCTTTGCTCTGCTCTCCCCTATGGGGAATCGGATGAATACGGACCGTGTGTCCGTATTCATCCGATCCGTTCCGCCAGACGGAAGAAAAATAGGGTTTTCTTTCGTCTGAAAAAGTGGAACTTTGCGGACGCGGATCGTTACGGACGTTAGAGGATGCATCATCCGCTAACGTCTGCAATCCCATAGGGATACATTACAAGTCCGTAAACAGACTTGAAATAAATGGTCCGTTTGTCCGCACGTGTAAAAGGGCCCTTAGGCTTTAAAATGAGCACTTTTGAATTCTCACGTTCGAGTCCCATTGACGTCAATGGGGTTCTAAATGTTCGCGCGAACGTTCGGTCTGTTCGAAGGTTCTGGTGCGAACTGAACGGGGGGGTGTTCGGCTCATCCCTAATGGAGACCCATGAGGCCACTTTACAGATAATGTCTGGAGCCATATGCCGGACTGCTGCCCGTGAATCCACTATACTCCTGATGGAATGTGCCTACACCGGCTCTATAAGTCTGTTGGCTGGACTGGACAATCCAGACGGCAATCATTCTGGTCAAGGCTTGGTTCCCTTTATTACTGCCAGAGTGCAGGACGAACAGGTAGACAGAGCATCTGAAAAGGAAGGAAGTAGCTTGCAGGTATACCCTCAGAATTTCGCCAAGTCCAGAGGATGAATTTTAGTGAACTCCTGGGTCCTGAATGTAGGTAGGACGATTTTTTGGCTCCTATGGAACCCTGAGGTAATCCTTGGATTTGAGCCAAGCATAGGAATAAGGATCACCCTGTCTGGAAAGAAGGACAGAAAAGGTTCTTCATAACCTAAGGCCCTGATCACCGAGACCCTCTTAGCTGAGGTAACGGCTACTAGGAAAGTGGTTTTAGCCGAAAGGTCTCCCGTAAAAGCGGGGAGGACCCTGTATTACTGAGTTCAGATAGTGAGTTGAGAACAATGGGAAGATCCTAATTGGGGAATCTTTGTCTCCTTTGAGGGCTGAGATTTAACGCCCCACGGAAAAACTGCTGGAAAGGGGTTAAACGGCCGCAAAGTTCCGGAGAAGGCCGACAAGGCTAAAACTTGGACTCTAAGAGAGCTGATGGATAGAGATAGATCTAGGCCGGAATGAGGGAAGCTGAAGGCATCCTGGACTTTTGGATTTCTACGTGATCTGCCCATAGAGGATGAGAACTCGACAGACTTGGCCCATATTCCCCTATAGACCTAATTCGTGCTCATCTCCAAAAAGCTCATGAGAGTGGAAATCACCCTTGAAGCGCACCCGAGTCGGACAAGGTGCAGGACTGCCCTTTGAGAAAGAATGTCCGGCCCGAGAGGAAGAGGCACCGGATCCTGAAAGCTGAGATGGCTCAGGAGGGGAAATCAAGGCTTGTACGGCCAGTAAGGAGCTACTGCCACCACTTTGACCACTTCCGCATGAGGTCTTCATAAGAACGTGAGGATGATTGCGAGTGGTGGAAAGGCGTATGCCCTCTTGAAACTCAATCAGTCTGTCAGGGCATCCATTCTGGAGGCCTAGCTGCAACGGCCCCGAGTGTAATACCTCTTCAGCTTGGAGTTTCCGGGGAAGTAAATAGATCCACTTCGGGATTGACTCCCAGGGACAGAATCCACTTGAATGTCTGCACATGAAGAGACCACTCGTTGATGTTTAACCGAATGCATGACAGAAACGTTCTGAAATGCCGGTGAGGTTCTTCTGGGCCCAAGGCATGATGGTCTCGGCCTCCTGGAATAGTGTGGAGCTCCGAGTGCCCCCATGACTCTTCACATAGGAGATCGCAGTGGTGTCGTTCATTCTTAATAATACTTACTCTCCCTTCCGGAGATGGGAGAAGGATTGAAGGGCACAATAGGCTGCCCGAAGTTCCAGGACGTTCTAGTTCTAGCCCGGGTTGAGAAGACTCGTACCTAACTTGCCCTGGGCAAGATCCGATCTACAGAGGGCTCCCCAACCGGTACCGCTGGTGTCGGTCGCAACCGTGACCCATGAGATGGGGGCAATGTATTGGCAGTTGAGCAGGTTTTGTCATCAAAGATATGTAAATAGGTTGACTGTTGCCCTTTGATTTCCATTACTGCAGAAAACCTGACTGGAAAAGGCGTAACCTCTGCAGGGACCACTTGACCATAGGGGTCGTGGAGACCATCGAGCAGATAGTTTTTAGGCACTGTGAGACCCTCAGCCGTGAAGAGATTAGAGATCACAAAATTCTCTTCTGAATAACCAGGATCTTCCCCACTGGAAGAGAGATGGTGCTTTCCACTTTAATGAACTTGGCCCCAAAGTACATCAGGCGCTGGACTGGTTCTAGGTGGCTTTTCCCAGATTTCGAAACCACCTAAAACTGGACAAGGTGGAATATACCTTCTCCCTGTGAACCAGCAGCTGCCCACCTGTCTTGGAACAGCAACATGAGGTCTTCGAAGTAGTGATGAAGGCGTACCCCCCTTGTTTCGATGAGGGCCACAAAAGCCAGAGGAATTTTTGAGAAGACTTGGGTGAGGTTGTCAGCCTGAAAGGGAGGTAGATGAAATGTAAATGTTCTTGCCCAACTTGGAAAAGGAGGTATTTGAGAAACTCTTTCGCCACCGGAACATGGAGGTAAGCATCTTTAAGTCGATTGAGATTAGCCAAACGCCTGGCTGTACAGAAGGTCGACAGAGCCTCCATTTGAATCTTTCAAATTTTATATACTTGTTTAGGTAAGTTAGATCTAACACTGGTCACCATAAACTGCTTACTTCTGTGCTAAAAAGGGGGGGAAGTATACCCCCTGGAATTTTCTGTCCCTCGGGATGTGTACTGCGGCTCCCTAAGACTTCAACGAGTCCACGTAGGACTCTGACCGAGGTAGCAGAGTGGGAATAAATCTGGGGGAAGGAGTATCGGTGAAGGACCGTGTGTGGCCCGATAAAACAAACTTGACTGCCCAGTAATCTGCTATTGAGGCCACCCAGACCTGTTGGAAGAGGAGCAAACGAGCCTCCCCACCTGAAATGCCTGGGCAGGCACAATCTAAAAAGATTTAGCCGGTTCACGATCACTGGACGCCTGGCTCTCAGCGGGCTTTCGGAAGACCGCTTGTCCGCTTCCCCATTTTCTTGGGTTCTTGATCTATTCTTCTCTGAAACCCATCCTGAAGGACAGAGCATCTTCTAAAGAAAGAGTAACCTGTTTTGCCAGATGTATCAATGCTGCCTGAGGGGAGTGTTTCCCGGGGACTTCACTTCTTCTGCTTTGAAGGCGTATACTCTGGAAGTTTTGCTTGACATAGAAGTTTTCTTGTCCACCTTGCTCCACTCCACATCAATGATATCCTTTGATTCCGTAAGGAGCGATAGGAGAGAGTGTTCTTTCCCCGGGTGCTTAAAGAACTTCTTTGCTTAGCCGGGGTGGAGGAACCAGAGACATCAAAGCCTCTGACACATTCGACACCTTCCAACTCGCTGTCCGAAGAATCCAGAGAAGCAGCGCAGGGCTGGGAAGGACCCAAATCTTTTTGGGTCGCGTCAGCCAAGGAGCCAGGTAGAATGATGGACTGGCTTTGTGTGTGGGATGTATCCCATTTTTAGGGATTGCATCGGGCATAACATCGGTCACATAAAGACTTGCCCTCCGGGACTTGTGTCCCACATCCCCAGCAGGCTCTGCGATCAGAGTGGATGACATGATGGTGGGTGCGGTGACTGAAAGAGGAATGGGAACATCTCCTCTAGTTGGAGGAGGAATGGGAACATCTCTCTAGTTGGAGGAGGAATGGAAACATCTCCTCTAGTTGGAGGAGGAATGGAAACATCTCCTCTGCTGCCCAAATGGAGATTCTCATCTAGATCTGGGCAATAAATGGTAGAGTTGTAGCCTGGCAAGGTCTCTGTCATCCTGGACCATGACTTTCGGGTCCAATCTGAAAGGGCTGAAAAAGATTGATGGGGGGGGGGGGGATAACACTAAATGCAATCTCAATCCTTTTAGATTGCAACCTCGACCCCCTCCCCTCACCTGCACATACCTTGTGCGTGAGGGCTGGCCGCATGAAGGCAGTGACCTTTCCATAACCTCACTGTCTGCAGGGATTCCCGTTCTGACAGGAGACAGCAGACCTTCAAATCCCCCACCTGGCTGACGTCACCGCTCCCCCACCTTGCGCCTGCGCCGTGGGAGACAGCCGAACGGCACCTGCGCGGCTGCCGGATAATCTGCCACCCCACGCATGTGCGAGCCAAGCCTCACTGTCACACAGGCCCCGCGCATGCACAGGACGACAGCGGCGGCCATGACCCGGAAGCACCACGGTGGACTGGAATGCAGAAGCGGTCCAAATGCTGTGAGGGAGAATGGAGGTACCGGGGAAAACAAAGACAAACATAAACAAAGAGGCGACTGCCATGAGAAGAAAAAGGAAATTGCAGACCTTGCCAGCTATTGATGCATCCATCTTCAGGCATACCGAGGCAACCTCCCTTCCACTACTGGCGTATCAAATGCCATGAAAAGCTACTCGCCCTCTCGTAGCTGGACCCTGAGCTGCACCGCATGAATGGTATGCCAGATTCTGGAAACATTCCGACCAGACGCCAACAGGATCAATTGTGATGTAGGTCCGTGGAGGAGGACAAAAAAGGAACACAGTCTCTATCAGTGAGCTCAATCTTATAGGGTAGGAGGTCCTAAAGCATTGGAGAGGAGGTGGGGTTAACCCCAGACATAGACTGCCATGGACTCTGTCAGGAAAAAGTAATTATTATCCCAATTGGGCTGCCAAACTGGTGCTCAACATGTAATAAAAGAACCTCAGTGATACTAGTAGCTGTATGTTCCCTTGTCCTAACACCATGACTAAAGTTCAATGTGGGCAGTCTAATGAACAGTATGTCTCATAGGGATAGAATACCAGAGATAAAAGTAGAGACTGCATTGAAGAATTGTGTATTTTTAATTAAAAGTCAGACAAAAATATGTTTTTAAAGTTATTTAATATAAAAATATCTCATACACATATTACTTGAGATTCCAACATATAAATTACATTCTCAAAGCGATGAGGCACAATGGACGTTATCTACATTAACAAAGAAAACAACTTCCGGAACAATTTAAAGGGTCTGTTGATTCAAAACCAATGATTTGGTGTTGGGTAGATGTTGGCAGACTGAGTCACCCACCACCTTATTTCACCCTTTGAAGAAATCTCTTGAATTTGCAGTACCACCTATGTGCCAGGGTAGCTAAGAGGAAGCCTTACAATTTATTTTGAAACTTTTTATTTTTTTACAAAATGGATCATAAAAATGGAGGAGTGATTTTTTGGGGAGCAAAGTAGGTTGGATATATTGCTGGGAACCCCAATAGGTTTGTGTGGAATCACCCCAACCATTATGTCAATTTATTATTACTGAGGAACAGCTAAAGTGTGCTGAAACCCTTAGAAAGCAATCTCTGGCATGGCAAATGTGTGTACAGTTGGCTATAGACATTAGATATTCCTCACAAACTGGTCTAATAACACAGTGTTTGACAACAGTCTGGGTTTGACAAAGTAAAAAAAAAAAAACCTACCCTATCATGGTATGACATACATTTATACCAATCCTCTTTCTCTCCACAGCATTCACTTTAAGACCCAAAACGTATGAAGGACAGACAGTTTTGAATAAGCATGCAGTTGTGTTTGACTGCATCGTGCCTTTCTTGCGCTACAAAACTAGAATCATTCCAGGGCGCTCTCTTGCCTGCCCCATAGGTCAAGTGAAACACAAAACGTTCAGCCATATTGCACTACCCTCTAATCACATACATGTGAACCAAGATGATTAGTGCACCACTTCAGCTCCACTGTTGAGGGAGTGCTTGGTATGGATCAAAACCCCCTACCAAGTGCTGACCTGGTCTGTCCCACAGTTGGGTGCAAATATAAGAGGACAACATGAACAAAATAATTTAAAATGTATGTACTTAAAGGGGTTGTAAAGCTTTGTGTTTTTTCACCTTAATGCGGATGCATTAAGGTGAAAAAACACCTTGCACTCTCTGCCCCCCTGAGCCCCCCTTTTACTTACCTGAGCCCGAATCTCTGTGGGCGCGATCCCACGTTGCTTTCCCCCAGCTCTTCATTGGATGATTGATAGCATCGCAGCCATTGGCTCCCGCTGCTGTCAATTAAATTAATGACGTCTCACGCCAGGGGGCGGGGCCGAGTGATACCCTTGGTGGCTATGGCCGCCGAGTGTATCACACAGGAGCGCGCGCAAGCTAACCCCCTTGGAAAAGTGCTTCCCAGGGGGGGGTTAGATCTTGTGGGGAGGAGCCAAGACAGCCGCCGAGGTACTCCAGAAGACGAGGATCGGAGCCATTCTGTGCAAAACGAACTGCACAGTGGAGGTAAGTATGGTATGTTTATTATTTAAAAAAAAAATAAACCTTTAAAAACCCCTTTAAATTGGAACTCCGCCCAAATGGAGAAGTTCCTCTTTAAGTCCTCCTCCTGCCACATTTGGCATGTCTTTTTTTTGGAGGGGGAAGTGGGTACCTAGTTTTGACAGGTACTCGCTCCCACTTCTGCTGGGATTGTCTGGGCGAAGTTCTCCTCTCCCCCTCCCTCCCCACAGTCTTTGGGACATGTCACAGAAGACTGTGGGACCATTCACAAAGCGCAGCACAGCTCGTGCATGTGTAGTGGATGGCCGGCTGTGAGGAACCCGAAGGCTGGTGAAGAACTAGCCCGGATGAGGATGGCACTGTATCCCAGGATTTGTGAATGCTGACTTTTAATTTTTTTTTTTTCTAAAGTAAACAACCTCTCTAAATAACAGCATTTGAGAAACCTTAAATCTTATCTGATCAATCATACACAGCCATCTCTCTCTCTTTCTATACATACAGTGTATATATAGATATATATAATCTCACAAAAGTAAATACACCCCTCACATTTTTGTAAATATTTATAATCTTTTCATGTGACAACACTAAAGAAATTACATGTTGCTACAATGTAAAGTAGTGAGTGTACAGCTTGTATAACAGTGTAAATTTGCTTTCCCCTCAAAATAACTCAACACACAGCCATTAATGTCTAAACCACTGGCAACTAAAGTGAGTACACCCCTAAGTGAAAATGTCCAAATTCGGCCCAAAGTGTCAGTATTTTGTGGGGCCACCATTATTTTTCAGCACAAGCACATGCTTGGCTTTAGTATGTCACAGTACATGTTGGCATTCGTGGTTCCCTCAATGAACTGTAGCTCTCCAGTGCCGGCAGCACTCATTCAGCCCCAGAGCATGACACTCCCACCACCATGCTCAACTGTAGGCAAGACACACTTGTCTTTGTACCCCTCACCTGGTTTCCGCCACACACGCTTACAAATACATTTATTTTGGTCTCATCAGACCACAGAACGTCTTCAGCAAACTGTTTGTGGGCTTTCTTGTGCATCATCTTTAGAAGAGCCTTCTTTCTGGGATGACAGCCATGCAGACCAATTTGATGTCATGTGCGGCGTATGGTCTGAGCACTGGCAGGCTGACCCCCCCACCCCTTCAACCTCTGCAGCAATGCTGGCAGCATTCATACGTCTATTTCCCAAAGACAACCTCTGTATATGACGCAGAGCATGTGCACTCAACTTCTTAGTCGACCATGGCGAGGCCTGTTCTGAGTGTAACCTGTCCTGTTAAACTGCTGTATGGTCTTGGCCACCATGCTCCCAGCTCAGTTTCAGGGTCTTGGCAATCTTCTTATAGCCTAGGTCAGTGATGGCGAACCTTGGCACCCCAGATGTTTTGGAACTACATTTCCCATAATGCTCAACTACACTACAGAGTACATGAGCATCATGGGAAATGTAGTTCCAAAACATCTGGGGTGCCAAGGTTCACCATGCCTGGCCTAGGCCATCTTTATGTAGAGCAACAATTCTTTTTTTCAGATCCTAAGAGTATTTTGCCACGAGGTGCCATGTTGAACTTCCAGTGACCAGTATTGGAGAGGGATAACACCAAATGTAACACACCTGCTTACCATTCACACCTAAGACCTTGTAGCACTAAGGAGTCACAAGACACCAGGGAGGGAAAATGGCTTATTGGGCCAAATTTGGACATTTAGACTTACGGGTGTACTCACTTTTGTTGCCAGCAGTTTTGACATTAATGGCTGTGTGTTGTAGAGAGCGGACAGCAAATATAAACTGTTATACGAGCTGTACACTTACTAATTTACATTGTAGCAAAGTGTAATTTCTTCAGTGTTGTTACATGAAAAGATATAATAAAATATTTACAAAAATGTGAGGGGTGTACTCACTTTTGTGAGATACTGTGTGTGTGTATATATATACACATATACATATACACACATGCACTCAGGACTGTTTCCTTTCATACACTCTGATTAAAGCTTCCGACCAGATCCTTTGAAGGGAGGAGGAGAGCTAGCGGGAGTCACTGCTCTGACTCGATCATTTTCATGTGTAAATTTCCGCTTGAGCTACTAAACACTGTAAACAATGGGATTTTAACAACATAATGTAAGGAGACACAAGTCAAATAAAAAAATTATTGTCTAAAGCTCTACCTGCTTGCTGTGTGTGACAATATATAATATTAACATATATACTTGTTATATGCAGCATTTTAGATTTACCTAACTGAAAGAGGAAAAAAGATTTTAATTTTTTTTTATTACAGACCATAATAAATAAAGAACATTTGTACAAAAGCTCTAATTCCTTTAAAGAGGGTGCTGGAAGGAAAAATAAGGGTTGCTATGAGATTTCCTTTACAAAGTAGAGGGGTTTAACTCAGTCATTTGAATGTCTATATATGCATTGACCTTACTGGAGGTTTTCAAAAAAGTCAGTTAGGCAGTTCTGAAAATTTTAGATGACCATTATTGTTACAAAGATAAAAATCTGATATTATGATGATGATATATAATGGCAAAGATCGGCACATGAAAAGAAACACGTTAAAAAAAAACCACATCATTTCCAAACTTATTTTTGTAATTGACAACCAAAATTGCCAAATGTATCCTGACAATTTTATTAATTGTGGTTAATTGGCAGTCTGTATATTCGACTCTAATGCCGCGTACACAACGTTTTTCATGTCATGGAAAAAAACGAAGTTTTTCTCTACGTGATTCCTCTCAAGCCTGCCTTGCATACACAGGATCGTGATAAAAAATGCTCGAGCAAAGCGCGGTGACGTACAACACGTACAACGGCGCTATAAAGGGGAAGTTCCATTCGAATGGCGCCACCCTTTGGGCTGATTATGCAAATTTCCCTTCTCATAACTTGCTTTTGAGCATATGCGTTTTTTTCCCCGTCGTTAAAGCCTACACACGACCATTTTTCACGACGAGAAAAACTACGAGAAAAAATAGAGCAGGTTCTAAATTTTTAATGCCCATTTTTCTTGTCGAGAAAAATGCTCTGGAGCCTACACACGACCGTTTTTAACGACAAATTAAAAAAATTGCATTTTTCACGTCATAAAAAACGGTCGTGTGTACGCGGCATTACAGTCATCACCTTGTCCGTGATTACTCTTTTTGTTCTAAAACAATGTCATCCAAGTCTAAAATTAATTTTAGCATTCATTCGCCACATTCACTCGATTACAGCCGCTGCATCAATTATGGCTATAGGAAAATGTATATGTAGGCTTTAAAAAAAAAAAAAAAAAATTCTATTGGTTGAACCAGATAACCTTGGGCCTTTTTGGAATTTTATGCCATACCAAACAAATTTGTAATATGTTCCCTCCCCCTCCTAATACCTATGCTGACTTGTGTAAGTAGGATATACTGAATTACCTATTTTCAGATTGCTCCAGTCCAAACATGTGATCTTGCTTCCCAGTGTCAGTCAGTAGTGGAGAGCAGGGATAGCCAACAACTGACAATGTCACCCCTCTCAGGTATTCTCAGTCATTGTCTTCTCCCCTGCAGCCACCGCTAGCAGACACAGGGGAGATCATATGCCTAAACCAGAGCGCATGAAAATAGGTAAGTATGCACATCTTTCTTACACAGGTTAGTAAGCATAGGAGGATTTTTAAGATTATTTATGTATAGCCTGAAATTCCAGTTAACAGCTAAATTCCAGGCTAAATACAATTTAATATATTATTTTAAAAAAGAAAATATTAATGCAATTGACCCATTTGTATTCAAATGAACTAAACAGGTTTTTCTACTTTTCTTGCACAATAGGAAGATGCTAACATGCTCTCCAGTCACAGTTGCACATTATAACACTGTCGGTCATCTTTAACAACCATTTCTATATTTGGCTAGTTGATGGCTGTTGTGGGTAACTTGCCCTTTCAATGTCACTCATTGATTTACTAGAAAAGTCCAAATAAGCTACCAAATTAGACTTATTCAATTAAAAAAAAAAATTCTAAAGTGCCTTGTATTGTTTGGTACTGCCTATCATGTAGTTTCTGAGTCTATTTAACCTGACAAAATGTATATATTTTACAGACAGGAAGATCAGAAGCTCTATTTTAATATGCTAGGAAACATATGTATTAATATTGATATCTGTGAAAGCTATCCTGTAAACAGTAAAGAAAAAAGAGACTACATATATTTAAGGCTATGAATTATTTTTCAAATTATAAATACAATGACATTCATTTAATATTTTATCTAATAGATTTAAATATTAAGTTTAATAATGGTAAAAAAAAAAAGTCTAAATTCCATAGTTAATAATAGAAAAATGGTTTCCCTTTTATCAATACTTTAATCAAAAATGTCCTACAATAATATATATTACATCAATGCAGCAAAATATTAAACTTTCAGTTCTGCACTTAGACAGAAAAATGGTAAATAGGTTTATTTTCCAAACTAATTCTTCTTCAATTTAATTGGTGAGTGTTCTTTCATTGTTGGGAAGGGGTCAAATTATTTTTTATTAAAACCGCCTGAAGTAAGACTTTAAGGGTTAAAGAAGCTGTGTAATATTAACTGTAAATTTATTTTAACATTTGTGCAAAGCAAATGTTTTAATGGCTTCCATATTCTGCATTGTACAAATGTCAAACACCTAATAATAAGGAAGCAACATAATCTGAAAATAAAGGATTCTCTTCTTCTCACTAGCTATTAGGCGGCTCTCTGGCAAGTACTTCTCTACAGGGTCCACCTTGTCTGTTGTTAGACCCCCTCCTTTTACCCCAATGCTTATGTTAGGCTCTAAAACTGCCAGCTTCAGAGCTGTCCAAAATGGACGTAGACACTACGGAGGAAACCTTGCAGCTCTGATTATATCATCACTCCCCTTGCAATCAACTATGCATGTTTTCACAATTCTTCTAAGCTACGTGTACTTGATTGGAATTTCCACTTTCATTGTGAGAAGTACCCATAAGTGATAATTTTACTAAAAAATTAAATAAAAGTAACTGCGATATGCAGTTCATTGTACTTTTATTTATTTTTTAACATTCATAATCACTTACAATCGTAAATTTCAATGACCTATCTTAACACAATTTAAATGATTTGAAACCAGTCAAGAAAAATCCACATCCAGATACATGCTTTTTCAGTGAGAGTGGACTAGTCTCTGCTCTTATACCACAAAATTACTGACCAAGAACGTTGTGTCCAGTGACACATGAATGTATTCAAATGTTTTTGCCTGGAATGTTCCTGTAATTGTTCATCCCCTAGCAATCCTTGTTCAGAAGGGTTAATGTAGGGCAGACAATGACTAGAATACAGGCCCCAATTGTTCATGACCTGCTGGCAATAGAAGATTGGTACATAGGTTTCTTGGTTGATTATCTGCAGGAGCAACTCTCTACAGACATGTTGGGGTAGATTTTCAACACCACATTTCGGCTTTCATCCAAGAAAAGAACACTGAGAGAACTCATTTTGTCAGGTGTACAACAGGGCTCTGGGACTCCAGGTATTATCCCTACAGCCTTGACAATGCTCTGAATGGTTGCATGGTTCGAAGGTCGGACAACCTGTTGGGAAAAATAAAGTAGAAGGATCAGTGTATATCTGCTAGTAAAATTCCCATGTTCTTGATGAAAAAACTGTCTAACAATAGACTTCACTGAAGTGAGCAGTGAACAAATTGATTAACACATTAGGCACCAAAGATGTAATAATAAAATATGATATACATAAACAGTAACCATTGCAACTGTCAAAAAGATACTGCTACTTTGTCCATTTAATAAAAAATGCAGTGTCAGCTGATAGCAACCCCTTCCCCAAGCAAGATATACGCATCCATCACCACTTCATGCGCCATCAAAACCCAGTTACTTGAGCGGGCTTCTGGATATAGAAGAGGATGCTAGCAGCCAATCCCAAGACAGTAATGCTGTCACATGGGGAGGCCTTTCCTCCCAAACGCATTGGCTGTGTATTAGGTACCCCTCAATAACCACCCAGACTTCATTACCTGGGAAAGGTCATTGATGTCATCCACTCTGATAAGCTTTGACACCATACGGCATCTAAGCTTACCCAGGGTGAACTCCTGTAGCAGTTAGCAAAGCAATGTGATTGTTTGAGGGACATGGGCTATTAGCAACTAACAACCCTAAAGCAGCAAAGTGACAATGTCTCTTTTAAGCCTTTAATCCTGCTGTTAATTACAATATTCATCAATTCAGGAGCTCACCAAAGGTGTGCAAATTAACATTCTTCGGCATGGTGCATCAAACTGAGGGAACAATAAAATATCTATAGATACTTTTTTTTTCTTTAGTTTTGATAGAGTAGGGAAATGTAAATCCCCTGTTGTGCAGGGTACCTAAACTAATGTCAGTTCCTTATTAACTGTGTGCCCCCCAATGGGTTTCCCTAAACAAACCGTTGTACCTTTAGTGTTCTGTCAGCAGTAAGCCTTTTCACTCAGCAGCAGACTCCCACAGCAGGGAGAGAGCCCTGAGCATTAGTTATCTCACATATATAAAGACCTGTACACAGTTGAGACTAGCGATGAGGTCTGGCTACTACGTATGATATGGACCTCAAAATAGGACTTTATCCCACCCAAAGCTCTATAAACTCTCTGGGCTCCAGGATCAATGGCAGGACGTGTCAAGATTCTGAGAAAACAAAAAGGTTTTACCCATATCAGACATAAACCCTGGAGCCCCTCACCATGTGTACATAGGTAAAAAAAACCTGGGTAACATGTACATGGCATCATAATTCTGTAAGGCACTGCTCTACATCAAATATTCTCTCTTCAACAAAGACATCAGAATCCTTTATAATTGATTCACCAAAAACTTACCCCCTTAATTGTATGATGCATTTATGTTTTTAGCCCCTAAAAGTGTAAAAGTTTAAGTTTATTCACAATAAACCTCATTATTTGCAGTTGCCCAGTTACTAGCGCCTTTAGGTCAGTTTGTATGTTAAGAACAGCTTACAAGGTCAGTAATCCACAGTGCGGATGGTCAGGAGCTCCAGGGTTTACGTCTGATATTTCGAAATACCTGGGCTGGTGATTAAAGGAGATAATCTTATGACAAACATTACAACAGACAGTTGTGGTGCCTGTACAAATGTTTAAGACACCCACAAAGCGAACGCTTGATATATAGACTTCTATAGCCCTGTACACACGATCAGATATCTGATGGAATCTAATCCGATGGATTTTTTAGTCGGCTATCCGATGAAGCTGACTTTCATCAGTCTTGCCTACACACCATCAGTCAAAAATCCGACTGTGTCCAATGCGGTGACGTAAAACACTACGACGTGCTGAGAAAAATGAAGTTCAATGCTTCCGAGCATTCAGTCTATTATGAATGCTGCTGCCAGACTTATCCACCTTACCAACCGCTCAGTATCTGCCAAACCTCTCCTCTAATCCCTAAACTGGCTTCCTATCACCCAGCAAATTAAATTCAAAATACTAACCACAACCTACAAAGCCATCCACTCTGCCCCAAATTACATCACCAATCTTGTCTCCAAACATATCCCAAACCGTCCTCTCCGCTCTTCTCAAGACCTCCTACTGTCAAGCTCTCTTGTCTCTTCCTTCCATGCTCATCTCCAGGATTTCTCCAGAGCCTCTCCCATCCTCTGGAACTCACTACCTCAACCTGTCCGGCTATCCCCTTGTCTTGCTACCTTCAGGCGATCCCTGAAAAATGTAGCCTGCTCGGATTGGCAGAGGTCGTTACTCCAATCCGAGCAGGCTTAGCATGCTCTGTCATCACACAGTGCATCGGGATTGGCTAAGCGGCGCATATACAGAATACATGCAGTCGTACAGAGCACCCGGCAGCTGATATCGATCGTGCAGCTGCTATACCCGGCGTATAAGACGACCCCCGGATTTTGGCTGTGAAATTCCGGTGTAAAAAGTCGTCTTATACGCCGGAAAATACGATACTGCTCCCAGTTCTGCATGCTCTAAACCCTAGACAATGGTTCTGACTACCAAGACTATATTGGTATTCACATCATTAATTATGTAGCCAATTGTACAAGCCCTGTCTGATAGACAGGAAATAGAGCCTCACCATGAACAAACATAGAAACAAGATAAATAGGAACAATGTTTTTGAAAATTAACCAAAACGTGCTTTCGTAACACTTGTGTTCAGCAGTTCTCTTTAACCTGCATATACTGTATAAAAGCATATAAAACTATAATTCCTCTTCTTTCGAAAGACCTGGTGCTACTGGCATCAATTCAGATTCTCGTCTGCATATAAAAACATTGTAGCAATTCATATTCTGGAAATTGGGGCAAAGGGTCTGAGCCTATTCAACCGCCTGGTACACTTGGTTTCACTTTTCTCTGCCACGATTTTCTAGCTCTTCACTAACTTTTTCTTCCTCTTATTTTGTCTTCTTTATTTCCCTAATCAGTGTACTCTTTTTTTTCCCTCAAGTTTCCTATCCCTGTTAATTGATTGAAATTAATAAAAATTATTGAAACAAAAAAGTTTCCTATCCCTGTCAAGCTGGCCATACACCAAGCGAATTTGACCAGTTTCTCATGAACCAGACAAAATTTGCTTTGTGGATGGCCCTGTCTTCCCCTTCCATGCCAACATCCTTAGATTAAAAAATAAAAGGAGCCGACTTGAAAATGGTCATCACAACAGCACCTGCAGTCAATCAGATGGGGGAGCTCATGTCCATGATGTGGAATAAATTGACAAAGCCTTTAAATGAACCACTATGGCTCAAAATTGATATGGTCCAGAAATATTTAGACAGAATAAAGGTGAATAAAGCACCGGGACCAGATTGCATCCACCCACGGATCCTAAAATAATTGAGCTCTGTCATTTCAAAGCCATTGTTTCAATTTTTTAGGGACTCTTTAATGACTGACATAGCACTGGATTGGCGTAAGGCCAATGTGGTGCCTATATTTAAAAAGGGATCAAAGGGCCAGATTCATGTAGAAATCTGGCGGCGTAACGTATCCCATTTACGGTACACCGCCGCAAGTTTTCAGCGTAAGTGCTTGATTCACAAAGCACTTGCCTGTAAACTTGTGGCGGCGTAGCGTAAAGCCATCTGGCGCAAGCCCGCCTAATTCAAATGGGGCGTGTATCATTTAAATTAGGCGCGTTCCCGTGCCGAACGTACTGCGCATGCTCCATTTTGAAATTTCCCGCCGTGCTTTGCGCGAAATGACATCGCCCCGACGTAATGTTTTGAACGGCGACGTGCGTTACGTACTTTCGTATTCCTGGACGACTAACGCAAAAAAAAAATTGAAATTCGACGCGGGAACGACGGCCATACTTTAACATGGGCTGTCTAATTTTACACCACCTAAATAGCAATCACAACTTTACGACGGGAAAAGCCGACTAGCGACAACGTAAGAGAATGCGACGAACACGCGTACCTTCGTGGATCGCCGTAAACAGCTAATTAGCATACCCAACGCGGAAAACGACGCAAACTCCACCCAGCGGCCGCCGGAGAATTACACCTACAATCCGAAGGCGTACGAAGCCGTACGCCTGTCGGATCTATGCCAAAAGCCGTCGTATCTTTGTTTGAGAATTCCAAATAAAGATACGACGCGGCAAATTTGAAAGTACGCCGGAGTATCAGTAGATACTCCGGCGTACTTTTTCTGTGAATCTGGCCCAAAGTCTTTGCCAAGTAACTATAGACCTGTTAGTTTAACTTCTATAGTCGGGAAGATACTGGAGAGTTTAATAAAAGACCACATGGATGAGTTCTTGCTGGAAAAAAATATTTTAAGTAACAGACAGCATGGATTCATGAAAGACAGAAGTTGGCAAAAAAATATTTTTTTTTTTCTGAAGAGGTGAGCAAAATCTTGAACAAAGGAGTGGCTGTGGACATAGGGGGCCAGATTCAGATAGGTGAGCGGATCTTTAGATCCGCTTAACCTATCTCATTTACGTTACGCCGCCGCAAGTTTTTGAGGCAAGTGCTTTATTCAGAAAGCACTTGCCTGTAAACTTGCGGCGGCGTATCGTAAATCCCCCGGCGGAATTCAAATTCCGCGGCTAGGGGGCGTGTAAAATTTAAATCAGGCGCGTCCCCGCACCGAACGAACTGCGCATGCGTTGCCTGTCAAATATCCCAGCGTGCATTGCTCCAAATGACGTCGCAAGGACGTCATTGGTTTCGTCGTGAGCGTAACTTACGTCCAGCCCTTTTCTGAATCGACTTACGCAAACGACGTAAAATTTCAAAATTCGACGCGGGAACGACGGCCATACTTAACATAGGATACCCCTCACACAGCAGGGGTAACTTTACGACGGAAAAAGCTGAACGCAAACGAGGTAAAAAAAATGCGTCGGGCGGTCGTTTCTGAATCGGCGGAAATCCTCATTTGCATATTCGTCTCGTAAAAAAAACGAAACAACACCTAGCGGCCGGCCTGAAATTGCAGCCTAAGATCCGACGGTGTAAGACACTTACACCTGGCGGATCGTAGGGATATCTATGCCTAACTGATTCTCTGAATCAGTCGCATAGATACGACCGGCAGAACTCAGAGATACGACGGCGTATCAGGAGATACACCGTCGTATCTCTTTCTGAATCTGCCCCAGTATATTTAGATTTTGACAAAGCGTTTGACACAGTTCCCCACACACAGCTCATGTGTAAGGTAAAGTCTAAAGGCTTGGATATCAGTTTGTAAATGGATAGAAAACTGTCTAAAAGACCAAATTCAGACAGCAGTGGTTAATTATACTCTGGTTATTAGTTGTGTACCCCAAGGTTCAGTGCTGGGACCCTTACTTTTTAATATATTTATAAATTATATACGGTAGAGTCTGGGATTAAAAGTACCATTTCAGTGTTTGCCGATGACACTAAGCTATGCCACTGAATAACATCCTTACAGGAATGTTTCCGATTTACAATCCAAACTTAATGCACTGTTCATTGAGCAACTGTGTGGCAAATTAGGTTTAATGCACTTGGAGGGCTAGAAACATGCATGCATCTTACAAACTATGAGGAGAATAGCTGGGGGAGTCAGTGGTGGAGGAGGATCTTAGTGTTCTAGTAGATCATAAGCTTAATAAGCTGCAGTTTCCAAAGCGAGCAAAATCCTTTCCTGTATTAAGACGGGTATAGACTGCAGAGAGCGATATTATTTTGCCCCTGTACAAATCATTAGTAAGACCTCATGTGGAATAGGCAGTTCAGTTCTGGGCACCAGTTCATTAAAAATTATATTAAGGAACTGGAGAAAGTGCAGAGAAGGGCAACCAAACTGATAAGAGGCATGGAGGAGCTCAGCTATGAGGAAAGATTGAATGTATTCACTCTTGAGAAGAGGAGAATAAGGGGGGATATGAGCAACATGTACAAATATATAAGGGGTCCATACAGTGAACTTGGTGTTGAGTTATTCACTTTAAGGTCATCCTAAATGCATATAATATAAATGGATACTAATATTTATAGGTAAAGTTGATCCAGGGAATATCCAATTGCCTCTTGGGGGATCAGGAAGGATTTCCCCCCCCCTGCTGGAGCAAATTGGAGCATTATTGTTTGTTTGTTTTTTGCCTTCCTCTGGATCAACTGTGGGTAGAGGATGGTACTGTAAATATAGGATTGTATAATTAATATTTTTTTTCCTTCTGTTAGTTGAACTAGATGGACTTGTGTCTTTTTTTTACCCAGACAAACTATGTAACTGTAACCATATATAATAGCTGCAGATTCATCTATCTGCGCTGCATAGCATGGATGGAGGAACCTGTTCGAATTTTTTCATTCAGCTTGCAGTCTGAATGGGAAAATTCTATCAGTGTATGGCCATTTTTACATTGCCCCTGTCCTTCCTTCCTCTACGTTCTTTTTATCCCCTCTTCCCCTCCATTCAATATCAATAAAATAGGGGACTCTCTTGAGTCCCAATTAACTCTGAGCACTCATAACAATGAACACTAACCATGACCCCTCACAGGACTCGGACAGTCTTTCTGATCTTGTTTACTAGATGTTCTGCAGGTGTGTAATGGCACGATCTACCTATTTGCTAACAAATAAAATGGCGAAATTCGAACCGCCCTCATCACGTGACCTGCTTCATGGGTCACGTGATGAGTGAAATCCCGTGATATCCACTGAACCTCACTAATGACTGTGCTCCCAGGAGACTTTGCGATCGAGTCCCAGAAAACAATGGAGCGCTTGCAAAGTTAATGACACGCCCACTCCCGCGGGAGGGATACCCGGAAGTGCCTGGTATTCCCAGAGGAATAAAGGTACTGTAATCGTTTAAAACATTTTTTTATAGTGGACTTTAAATGTAGTTAGTGTGGCGGTCTTAATCAGATACATTCTCTATTGAGGGTGAACCTCCGCTTTAACTGTACCTCAACTGCAGTCCATGCACCTCTTGCAGGCATCCTCTGTGTACCACTTCATAGCTCCCTGCTACATGGACCCACACCCTCACCTCTCAATTGGGGAATCTCCCAGCATCTGTATGAAGCCCTCCTGTTTCCTAGCCTGAGACTTCCTGGCTATTGGGTGGAGCACACCTGTCCCCTGAATGGAGCACACCTGTCTCCAAATGTGAGCCCTGAACTATGCCGATGCCTTTGATACAAATTATTATAAATTGAGTTGCAGTAAAGTGAGTAAAATAAGTATTTGATCCCAAAGCAAAACAGGATTTAGTACTTGGTGCAGAAACCCTTGTTGACAAGCACTGAGGTAAGACATTTCTTGTTGGTTATGAGGTTTGCACACATCCAAAATCCCTACTGAGATCAGTAGGGATTTTGGTCCATTCTTCTTTACAGATCTTCTCTAAATCCTTAAGGGTTCTTGGCTGTCACTTGAGAACTCAAAGTATCAGCTCCCTCCATACATTTTCTATAGGATTAAGGTCTGTAGACTGGCTAGGCCACACCATGAACCTTAACATGCATCTTCTTGAGTCACTTCTTTGTTGCCTTGGCAGTATGTTTTGGGTCACTGTCATGCTGGAAGACCCATCCACGACCCATCTCCAGTGTTCTGGCTGTGGGAAGAAGGTTCTCATCCAAAATTTACAATATATGCCCCCGTCCATTGGACCGTCAATGGGGCAAAGTTGGTCTGTACCTTTAGCAGAGAAACAGCCTCAAAGCCTCTTCTTAGGGTCATAGTCAGAATTTTTCTTTCTCTAAAAAACACGGCAAGTCGAGTTCATGCCAAACAGCTCAATTTTGGTCTTATCTGACCACAGCACTTTCTCCCAATCCTTTTCTGAATCATTTGGATGTTCGTTGGCAAACTTCAGATGGGCCTGTACATGTGCCTTCTTGGGGAGGGGGACTTTGCGGGTGCTGCAGGATTTCAATCCATGGCGACGTATTGCGTTACTAATGTTTTTTTCAGGGACTGTGATTCCAACTGCTTTGACATAATTCACAAGCTCCTCCCATGTAGTTCTGGGTTTATCCCTCATTTTTCTCATGATCATCCTTACCCCATGAGACAAAATCTTGCATGGAGCTCCAGACCGAGGGCATTTGATGGTTATTTTGTATTTCTTTCATTTGCGAATAATAGCTCCAACAGTTGTCTCCTTCTCACCAAGCTTATTGCTGATGGTCTTGTAGCCCATTCCAGCCTTGTGCAGGTCTACAATTTTGCCCCTGATATCCTTTGACTGCTCCTTGGTCTTGCCCACGATCGTGGTTTGATTGGAAGAGATTCTGTGGACAGGCCTTTTATACACAAAAGTTGTCGTTAGGAGCAAACTCTAATCTGGCTTTTTTATGTTTCTGTGTCAACAGTGGGGTCCTCCTGAGTCTCCTACCATAGCGTTTCTTTTCATTCAGATGTATAGTACGAGCTGACACAGTTGTACCCTGTGCCTGAAGGTCAGCTTGAATTTGTCTGGAAGTTGATCAAGGTTCTTTATCCACCATTCAAACAATATTTCATTACAATCTTTGATCAATTTTCGTCCGCGGCCAGGTAGATTAGTTACAGTGCCATGGGCTGTAAACTTCTTGAAAATGTTGCACACAGTGAATACAGCAACATTAAGATCTCTGTAGATGGACTTGTAACCTTGGAATTGTCTATGCGTTTCCACAATTTTTGTTTTCAAATCTCAGACAATTCTTTGCGGCTCGTTCTCTTTCTCTGCTCCATATGTCACAACACAGACACACAAAAGAAACGTTAAGTGAATGTTTTACCATTTGAACTGGTTGCCGGTGTGATTTCTATATTGTAAGCACCTGTTAATTGATACAGGTGAGTTTAATTACAAATTACAGGAGCATCACAAACTTGGAATGCAATTATTTCTTAAAATTTTGAGGTGCCAGTCCATTTTTGGAATTTTGCATGGAATGTGTCAGTTTTGGCTTTTTGTTTCTCAACTTTTTTGCATCATACCAATGCAAAAAAAAGAAATAAACATGAGAATGCCTAACCGCTTCCCGACCGCCGCATGTACATTTACGTCGGCAGAATGGCACGTACAGGCACCGATCGGGACCCCCCCCGCTACATGCGGCAGTCTGATTCCCTCGGAGAGCGATCCGGGACGACGGCGCGGCTATTTGTTTATAGCCGCTCCGTCGCGATCGCTCCCCGGAGCTGAAGAACGGGGAGAGCCGTATGTAAACACGGCTTCCCCGTGCTTCACTGTGGCGGCATATCGATCGAGTCATCCCATTTATAGGGAGACTCGATCGATGACGTCAGTCCTACAGCCACACCCCCCTACATGTGTAAACACACACTAGGTGAACACTAAATCCTACAGCGCCACCTGTGGTTAACTCCCAAACTGCAACTGTCATTTTCACAATAGACAATGCAATTTAAATGCATTTTTTGCTGTGAAAATGACAATTGTCCCAAAAATGTGTCAAAATTGTCCGAAGTGTCCGCCATAATGTCGCAGTCACGAAAAAAAACGATGATCGCCGCCATTAGTAGTAAAAAAAATAAAAATAATAAAAATGCAATAAAACTATACCCTATATTGTAAACGCTATAAATTTTGCGCAAACCAACCGATAAACGTTTATTGCAATTTTTTTTACCAAAAATAGGTAGAAGAATATGTATCGGCCTAAACTGAGGGGAAAAAAAACGTTATATATGTTTTTGGGGGATATTTATTATAGCAAAAAGTAAAAAATATTGAATTTTTTTCAAAATTGTCGCTCTATTTTTGTTTATAGCGCAAAAAATAAAAACCGCAGAGGTGATCAAATACCACCAAAAGAAAGCTCTATTTGTGGGGAAAAAAGGACGCCAATTTTGTTTGGGAGCCACGTCGCACGTCCGCGCAATTGTCTGTTAAAGCGACACAGTGCCGAATTGTAAAAACCCCTTGGGTCATTTAGCAGCATATTGGTCCGGTCCTTAAGTGGCTAAATATTTGTCTGGGTGAAGTGGTGCATTATCTGACAGAAATACAGGCGTGTCATGACGGTGTATATACTAAATTACCAAAAGTATTGGGACATTTGCCTTTACATGCACATGAACTTTATTGGCATTGCGGTCTTAGGCTGCATTTACACCTAGGCGTATATACGCCTGAAGCGCGACGCCGCAGCCGCCCCTCATACGCTGGAGGGGTGATATTACTTGGTCGGCTATGGAGATGGTTCACATCTCCACGCCAAACGCCGGACGCCTGACGCCTGCCGCCTGAAAAAAGGTCCCGGACCTTTTTTTCAGGCGTCTTTCGGCGTTCGGCATAGGAGATGTGAACCATCTCCATAGAGGGGGTGAGGCTGCATTCACAATCGCGGCGTTTTGTCGCCGCGAATCGCGGTACAAAACGCCGCTATTTGCCGCCGCAATTCGCGGGACAAAACGCAGCGATTCAGTACGCCTAGGTGTGAATGCAGCCTTAGTCCGTAGGGTTCTGGGAAGGCTGTCCACAAGGTTTAGGTGTGTCTATGGGAATGTTTGACCATTCTTCCAGAAGCACATTTGTGAGATCAGGTACTCAGTCTCCACTCTAACTCATCCCAAAGGTGTTCTATCGGGTTAAGGTCAGCACTCTGTGCAGGCTAGTCAAGTTCCTCCACCCCAAACTCGCTCATCGCAGTCTCATTGGAACAGGAAGGGGCCATCCCCAAACTCTTTTCACAAAGTTAGGAGCATGAAATTTTTCAAAATGGCTTGGTATGCTGACAGCAATGCTGTATCCTGGCCTGGGCCAACAAGGCCCAGGCCTAGAGCAGCACTTTGCAGGGGGGCAGCACGGAAAGAGTCCCCGTTGGCTTGCGCTACACTGTTAGTGTGCTTCTAATTTTGACTGTCCTTTCATCCTGGACCACAAACCTTCCTCACTGTGCTATATGTTTTCTGCTGCACCATTGGCAAGGTTATATCTTCTTTGTCCTCTCCATAAAATTATCAGAAATTTGTGCTTAAATTAGAACTATAGGCAAACTGTTTTTTTCATTTTGGATTAAGGAGTAAGGGAGGGTTATAGCCCCGGTCAGTTTATTTTTTACCATCCCTGTGCAATGCAGATATTTCCCTTCACTTCCTGCCCCATAGCCAAACAGGAAGTGAGAGGAAATCTATGCAAATTAAGGGAATCCATTGGACCCCCCCCCCCCCCCCAGCCCTCAGAACTAGTATCCCCACACCAAGTTTTCAGGGCGGGTCTTAAACAGCAAGGGAAGGCGTGAGTCATATTTAAATTAGGGGGTGCACAAGTTTAGTCAGGCCTAGGGCAGCACAAAACCTAAATACAATACTGGCTGACAGCTTAACAGGTCTCTTCACTGGAACTAAAGGGCCAAGCACGACCCTTGAAAAACAATCCCTCACCATAATCCCCCTCCACCCAATGATTTGGACAAGTGTACAAAGCAAGGTTCATAAAGACATGGATGAGCAAGTTTGAGGTGGAAAAACTTGACTGGCCTGCACAGTCCTGACCTCAACACAAGGTCGAATTAGAGCGGAAACTGTGAGCCAGGCTTTCTCGTTCAACATCGGTGCCTGACCTTACAAATGCGCTTCAGGGAAGCCCGGAGTGACATGACAAAAGACAAATAACGGAGGGCTGGGCATGACTGTGTGAGGAGTAGTGCAACAGAGGGTTAAGGAAGGAAGGAGGTGTTTTCAGGGGAGTGGCTGTAGGAGGGCTGGTGACTGGGTAGGAGGAGCCCCTTTATAAAGGGGGGCGGGGGCGCACGTGGGACACTCTGGAAAGTTAGCACGCTGGGAGGCAGGTTTTTCTCTGCTCCCAGCTTTCTTTTAACACAAGATCTGAACCTGCTGTTAGCGCCGCTGCGGGCGGCAGCTGCATCTAAGGCCCCGGGCTGGATCGAGCTTCAGGTGGGTGGGCGGCTAGAGGACGAGGCGGGGGGGGGGTATTGGGTACAGCTGCGACTCTGTCCCCACGCGCTGGGCGTTTTATCACTAGGCCCTGGCTCCAATCCCCGCGGGATCCGACCCCATGCGTTTGGGGTTCAGTGGGCGGAGCTTCGGCCCGTAATGGCGCCATCCTCGCCCGCGCGGCAGGGTCGAACGGATTGATCGGTGTCCCCCCCCCCCCCCCAGGCATAACCTGTTTCCCCCACCCCACATGCTTTTGCAAGGGGGTGATGGTGGACCAAATTCGTGCGTAATCCGGGCTCGATGGGCGGGGCCTTAAGGCCAGAATGGCGCCCAATCCTCACCACGCGGTAACAGAGTGCATGGAGCGGTTCCCCCAACCACTGGGACAGCAGGAGGGGGGATCCCAACGGGACAAAAAACGCAGGGAACAGCCGGGGGGTCGTCCAGGAACGCGACCACCGGTTCCAGGGCGGTGGGGAGGCCTGAGTCCCCAGATCGGAGGAGGGAGGTCGAGCGGAGGTCCGTCGGTGTGAGCGGCAGAACAGAGACATCCACGGCCGGGTCGAGTATGAGAGGACGATTCGCCGGGAGGCTGGGATCTTCGGCCTCCAGGCTTCCGCGCCTGGGAGGCAGATGCCGGAGAGGACGCCGGCCTCGGAAGATCGTGCGGAGGGGGAGGCAGCTGGATCGTAGGAAGAGGGTAGCATGGAGGAATCACCTGCGGTGGGGTTATCGTTGTCGGCTGTGAGGGACGTTCTTGGCCAGCCTGGTAAGTCCACTAACAATACTTCTGGGGATTTTTTGTTACTGTGTTGTGTACACTGCTGGGGGGGAGGGGGGGTCCTCCTGTGATTGCGGGTAATGTGGGGGGTAATGTTTGCCGCCAACCAGGGGCCCCGGGGGGGCGGGAGGGTTGCCTGCTGCCCAGGGTTCCCCTGGGGGGCTTACAGGATTTGTTGGGTGGTTTTTGGGAACCTGGTACAGCGTTGCCGGGGGGGGGGGTGGGGACGCCGCCTCGAGCTGCCCCCGGGTTGGGGGATCTGCTGGGGGGGGTTTCCCGTGGCTGTTGGGGTACCTGCCCCGGTGGGGGGGGGGTACGGGGGTGGTGCAGTACAGTAGTTCCTGAAGTGACACGGGGGTGAGAAGACAGGGGGGGTCAGGACGGACGCAGTACGGATGGCTGATGCGGACAAAAGGTGAGATATATATATGTAGGCTTGGGGGGGGCCACTGGGGGGCTCATCTGAAGCGGGAGGTCAGGGAAAAAATCGAGGAAGGTGAGTATGTGGAGATTCTTTCCCTGTTGCCGTTGGAGAAGTTTAATGGGGATAGGGGAAGCCAGACAGTTCAAAAGAGCATGACGAGGAGAAGGGAAGGTATGGGTTGTATCCCTCGTACGTTCAGCTATGGGTTGCGGACATTTGCGATCATGGCTAGCAACTTAGGGGAGGAGAGCTCGGAACACGGTTCTGCGCTTTTCTGCTATAGGGGCGCTAGTGAGAAGCTTATCGGGTAGACGGGGGGTCAGGGTGGTTAAGGTATGGTTAAGGTATGATGAGCAGTTTCGCCAGCGGGGGGCTGGGCGCCCTACGCTGCGATGGGACCATAAAGATATCAGTTTGTGTATGCGGATGATTTCCGCGCCCCGGACTAATACTCCGTTTTTAGGGCGGGGCCGGGGGAAATAACCGGGGGGCCTGTTGGCAGTTTTAACAAAGGGGCCTGCGAGTTGGGGGAACCTGTCGTTTTGAACACGAATGCTTCGGATGCAGGGGTCACAATGCTTCGAAAGAATAACAAATAAATTAATAAATGAAAAAGGGGAGAGCGGGCAGGGGGATGCTGCTAGCAAAGGGGACAAGGTCGGATAAGGGGGTATGGATGGGACCTTTTTCTGGATAGATACCCAGACAGGGCGGCGGCACGGCTGCTCGCGGCTGGGTTGTCGGTGGGAGTTGTCATTCCCGGTGCGTTGTAGAAGGCGCCTGGGGATCGTGTTTGACTCCGGGGCAATGGGAGGTAGGCTGCCGGGGGTCAAGGGGAAGACCTCCAGCTGGTGATCGGGGGGATGTTGGGGCGGAATAAGGTTCAGCTAGGGGAGTTGCAGTCACGGTTAGGTGAGTTGACCTTTTCCTGTCGTTTCATTCCCATGGGCAGGGTGTTCGGTCGACGGCTGTCGGCGGCTAAATGGGGGGCAAGGTCCCCGACTCCTTCCATTTGCTTGTCAGGGGAATTGAAGACAGATCTGCAGGTGTGGCATATCTTCTTGCAAATTGCAACGGGTGGGGGTGCTGTGGATGTCTGGGCCGGGGAGTAATTTTGATTGGCAGCTTTTCACGGACGCGGCGGGATCCATGGGTTACGGGTCTTTTTTTCAAGGGGACGATGGAGGGGGAGGCATGGCCTGAGTCCCGGGTGGCGGCGGAGGTTCTAAAAGGAACTTGGTGCTGCTGCAGTTCTTTTCATGTGGTGATGGCGTTCGATCTGTGGGGGGAGGAGTACAGGGATGTAAAATCAGGGGTGGCTGTGACAATATGGGGGTGGTGCCAGTTACCAACCAAGTTTCTGGATCCTCGTTGCTGGGGGTTCGGTTGCTGCGGTACTTCGTGTTGCGCTGTTTACAATGGACCGTTTTTCTGTACGCTGGGCACATTCCGGGGGTAGACAGCGACTCGCTGACGCCCTGTCTTGGTTTTCAGTGGGGACAAGTCAGAGAGCTGGCTCCGCAGACAGAAAGAGACGGGGTCCCTGGCCCCGGGTGGATGGGGGCATTGCGTTGTGATCGCCGCAAGCTGGGTCAGTAGGTCGGTGAGTGGGCCGAGGTGGGGCGGCATACAAAAAAGGTGGGGGAACGAATGGTCTGTGTTCAAATGGAGGGCGGATGCCGAGACGAGGGAGGTGGAGCTGGGGTTGGTTGGTGGTGTAATTTTGTGTCTGGTCAGATGGGTATAGCCTTTTGTTTAAGTGGAAATCTTGACAAAAGTTTTTGGGTAAGATAGGCGGGTAAGGATTACGGAAAAGTCACGTTCTCAGGGACGGACGGAGACCGGTGATTTTTCGGTTTTGCAGGAGAGTGTGGCGTTTTGGGGGGACATCTGTTCATCCAGTATGGCGTGGGTTTTAATCTATATGGTTTTGGGGTGGTGTTGGTTGGCCTTTCCAGAGAGGTGGCAGGGACGGTGCGGGAGTTTGTTAGCGATACGCCCTGGGTTAGGGGGGCCTTCTTTATGCATGGGGATGGTTTGTTTTTGTGTCACGGTTTCAGTTGGGACAGGTGTTTAGGATAGGTCTGAAACCAGCTGGGTTTACTGAGTTACAATTATCTCACACGCCTTCCGCATCGGGGCGGCTACTGGGGCGGCCCGGTGCGGGTTTGATGAAGTGGCGGTTAAAAAAGGATAGGGTGTTGGGGTAATCTAGAATATTTCGTTCTTCTGTGTGCCCATACATGGCGCTGGATTGAGGAGGGGTGGTGAGGTATGGACTGGAGGATGTGGGTTCATGATATTCCGGAGGGTTGTGGCATGATTATCACTGTTGTCATTTGTTTTCAGATGGAGGTCACTCACGCCTCGTGTGGATCATGGGGCATTCTTTTGTTTGCAGGGGGGAGCAAGGAGAGCGGTTGCTAGGCCCAAAAGGTAGACAGTTGGGGATTTCCAGGCGGGACGTACTTACGGTCAGGGCAGCTTTTCAGGGCTGTTGCGGGTGTGGTCTGACATAGTCGCTCGGACCATCTGGCGTAGGGCAAGGTCAATGGCTATCAAGGGGCACAAGGTGGTGGGGTGGCTTGTGGCTAAGCACGGGGGTTTTGGTTGTTCGTCACACGGAGTTGGAGGTTAATGTGGGTCTGTACCTGCTTGGGGATGGTGTTCACCTAACCGTTGTGGGTATGGATTGGGGGGTACTAGGTTTGCAGGAAGGGATATAGAGGGCCCTGCGGGTGTGGAGGGGTCCGTAAGGGAAAGGGGGTTCCCCTTCCGGCCTGTGGCGATGTCCTTTGGTCTTTGATGGTGACAGCTAACAGATGGAATGGAAATGGTGGGGGGGCTCATCGGTGGGATGGCCCCCGTATGGTGTTATTCCAGTGGAACGGTGTCCGCTGGAATACGGTTATGGTACACTGCGGTGTAAAAGGGGGTGTCTCCAAGCTGGGTCGGCTGGGGGCCGGATATGGTGATGGTAACGCAGTGTAATGGAAAATAAAAGGTTTAAGTGGGGTTGCTGTCAAAGATCAAATTGGACGGGTGTTAATAAAGTTATTTGGGTTAAATGTTAATGAATAAAGTTTTGGTTACTTGGAATTATTTAATTGGATTTAAATATTTAATTTGGTTTGAAAATAAAATAGGCTGTCGTGGCCGACTTTACTCCAACTCCTGTGTCTATCTTGTTAATGGGAAATGGGAAAATGTTTAAAGAATTTGGGGGGTGCTAAATGGTGGGAGAAAAAGGTTGGACTATCTAATCTACACTAGTCATGGAAAAATGGTCAAACATTTCCATAGACACACTCCTAAACCTTGTGGACAGCCTTCCCAGAAGAGCTGAAGCTGTTATAGCTGCAAGGGGTGGGCCAACTCAATATTGAACCCTACGGACTAAGTTCCCATACACACTATAAGATTTTCTGCAGATTTTTATCTTCAGATTTACCAAAACCATATAATATGAGGTCAAACCTTAAGAGTTTCAATTTGTATGCAATCAGGCAAGCCCTTGCACTACATGGTTTTGGTAAATCTGAGGGCAAAAATTTGCAGAAAATCGAATAGTGCGTATGGGGTCTAAGACTGGGATTCCACCAAGTTCATGTGTGTGTAAAGGCAGGTGTCCCAATACTTTTGGTTATATATTTTTTAATCCAAAAAACAAGTTTATTGATCATAAATTTGTCACTTACAGTCCAAAGTACCGTAATCATAAACAATAGAGCTGACCCATACATGGCCATGTACAAAACATTCACAGGTGTAAGTTTAAAACAACATTCTGACAGGTCCCATGTGCCGCATCCCGCCCTCACACCTCAACCCATCTCTCTAGCCCAAGATTCTGTCCATGACCAGGTCGTTCGGGGCAAGCCCCGGCGTTCCCAGCCACGGATCCCATAACCGTTCAAATTTCCCAGAGCAACCCCTATGCTGGTATATGACCTTTTCCATCCTTAGCGTGCCACCGAGTGCAGTTATCCACTCCCCAACCGTGGGAGGCTCCTCTGATATCCAGTGCCGCATAATTAGTTTCCTGGCCATGAACAGGGCCCTGGTGATGGCCTCTCTAGGGTGGGGTTCCCACTCCAGCTCATCCAAAAGGTTCAGGATACACTGCTTAGGGTCTACTGGGATTGAGACCTGGAACACCGCGTTCAGCGTGTCTATCACACCCGCCCAGTAGGTGTGCAACTTGGGGCAGCGCCAGAGCATGTGTATCAAATCCCCATGGTCTCTTTTACATCTTGCGCATGTCGGTGTGGGCCGCACCCCCATCAGATGCAATCTGTGGGGCGTATAGTATACTCTTAGGAGTATATACAGTTGTGTGAGTCGCTGTGTCACATTTAGGGAGCAGCTGTTAACTGACTGCAGGGCCTCCTCCCACTGCTCCTCCTCCAGGGGGCCTACATCCGCTTCCCACTTCTTCCTAACTGTCAGAGGGTGTTTTTTAAGGTACCTACAAAGCAGTACACTATAGCTCTGGGATATAAACCCTTTAGACGTTTCTGCGCTCTTGAGCTGGGAGAGGATTGGGAGGGATTCCACATGCCACTCCGAGGCCCTGGATTGGGCGACAAATGCGTGCCTAAGCTGCATGTAGTAGAAGAACATGCTCGCTGGCAACTGGTATGTCTCCCTCAGCGTCTCAAAAGGCAGCAGACCACCACCACCCAGAATCTGTGATAAATAGCGGATCCCGTATCTCTTCCACCTTTCCCCTTGTTGCAGTTTGGCCAGTTCAGGATACGATTCATTTGCCCAGATAGGGCTAAATTCGGTGACCCCCGAGGCCCCTTGTAAATACTTGGCTTTGTTCCATATCTTCTGTATTAGACTATAGGTGGGGAAGTTTTTATGGGATTTTTCAAAGGCCAAGGACTCCAATGCTGTCGGGATCGACTCTCCTCCCACCGTCCTGAGCATAATATGCTCAGAGGCGCTGGGGACCCTGTCTGACTGCCCCCCCTCTAGTACCATGGTACCTATTAAGTGCTGCAGTTGCGACGCCAGATAGTACAGCCAAGGATTCGGGAGGGCCAGCCCCCCCTCCTCCTTGGGGCGCTGCAGGTGCTCTAATTTTATCCTGGGTGGGCGATTCTTCCATATCAATTCTCGAAAGATGGTGTTAACTATCCTAAAGGTCTTTAGGGGGATAACCACCGGGGAATTGTGCAGCATGTAGAGCAGTTGGGGCATTAGAATCATCTTAATCAGATTCACTTTGCCCGCAACTGACATACACAAAGCATTCCACGTCTTAGCCCGGGAGCGAAATCTAGCCAGCAGCGGGGAGATGTTCAACGAGCCATATTCCCCAATACGCGGCGTCACCTGTATTCCTAAGTATTTAAAGGTAGTGGCTACAGGGATACCACCCACACTGTCTCCGTGTTGCAGCTGGGTATCGTCCAGAGGCATCAAGGCAGACTTAGACCAGTTTATTTTAAGGCCCGAAAACTCCCCAAATTTGACTACCGTTTCCATTGTCCTGCTCAGGGAATGCTCCGTATCACCTAACAGGATCATCGTGTCATCTGCGTATAGCATCACCTTCTCCTGTCTATCTCCATAGCAGAAGCCGGTGATACATAGTTACATAGTTACATAGTTACATAGTTACATAGTTAGTCAGGTTGAAAAAAGACACAAGTCCATCCAGTTCAACCACAAAAAAATAAACAAACAAAATAAAAAACACAATACAATCCCATACACCCAACTCCATACCCACAGTTGATCCAGAGGAAGGCAAAAAACCCCAGCAGAGCATGATCCAATTTGCTACAGCAGGGGAAAAAATTCCTTCCTGATCCCCCGAGAGGCAATCGGATTTACCCTGGATCAACTTTACCTACAAATCTTAGTACTCAGTTATTTTATGTACATTTAGGAAAGAATCCAGGCCCTTCTTAAAGCAATCTACTGAGCTGGCCAGAACCACCTCTGGAGGGAGTCTGT
The DNA here is from genome assembly GCF_905171775.1 of Rana temporaria. Taxonomy (NCBI): domain Eukaryota; kingdom Metazoa; phylum Chordata; class Amphibia; order Anura; family Ranidae; genus Rana; species Rana temporaria. Next base: position 144,094,592 of record NC_053496.1, on the reverse strand, counting down.
TCCACATTTTCACAGCTCTTACTGTGAAAAAACCTTTCCGTATTTGGAGGTGAAATCTCTTTTCCTCTAGACGTAAAGAGTGCCCCCTTGTCCTCAGTGTTGACCGTAAAGTGAATAACTCAACACCAAGTACACTGTATGGACCTCTTATATATTTGTACATGTTGATCATATCCCCCCTAATTCTCCTCTTCTCAAGAGTGAATAGTTTTAGTTCTTCTAATCTTTCCTCATAGCTGAGCTCCTCCATGCCTCTTATCAGTTTGGTTGCTCTTCTCTGCACTTTCTCCAGCTCTCCGATATCCTTTTTGAGAACTGGTGCCCAAAACTGAACTGCATATTCCAGATGAGGTCTTACTAATGATTTGTACAGGGGCAAAATTATATCTCTGTCTCTGGAGTCCATACCTCTCTTAATACAAGAAAGGACTTTGCTCGCTTTGGAAACTGCAGCTTGGCATTGCATGCCATTATTGAGCTTATGATCAACTAAAACCCCCAGATCCTTCTCCACTACAGATCCCCCCAGTTGTACTCCCCCTAGTATGTATGATGCATGCATATTCTTAGCCCCCAAGTGCATAACTTTACATTTATCAACATTAAACCTCATCTGCCACTCAGTCGCCCAATTAGACAGAGCATTGAGGTCGGCTTGTAAATTGGAGACATCCTGCAAGGACGTTATTCCACTGCATAGCTTGGTGTCATCTGCAAAGACAGAAATGTTACTTTTGATCCCAGACCCAATATCATTTATAAATATATTGAAAAGTAAGGGTCCCAGCACTGAACCTTGGGGTACACCACTGATAACATTGGACCATTCAGAGTAAGAATCATTAACCACGACTCTCTGAATTCTGGCTTTCAGCCAATTTTCTATCCATTTACAAACTGATATATCCAATCCTGTAGACCTTACCTTACACATGAGCCGTGTGTGCGGAACTGTATCGAACGCTTTTGCAAAATCCAAATATATCACGTCCACAGCCACGCCTCTGTCCAGGGTTTTACTTACCTCTTCATAAAAGGAAATCAGGTTTGTCTGACAACTTCTGTCTTTCATGAATCCATGTTGTCTGCTGCTTAAATAGTTTTTTTCCTGCAAGAACTCATCCATGTGGTCTTTTATTAAACGTTCCAGTATCTTCCCAACTATAGAAGTTAGACTAACAGGTCTATAGTTACTTGGTAAAGACTTTGTTCCCTTTTTAAATATAGGCACCACATTGGCTCTACGCCAATCCAGTGGTACTATTCCTGTCATTAATGAGTCCCTAAATATTAGATACAGTGGCTTTGAAATGACAGAGCTCAACTCACCTAGGATCCGTGGGTGGATGCCATCTGGTCCAGGTGCTTTATCCACCTTTATTCTGTCTAAATATTTCTGGACCATATCACTTTTGAGCCATTGTGGATTTGGGGCTGTGTCACTCCCACCCCCATTTTGGACATGAGCTCCCCCATGCTCCATTGTATACACAGAGCTGAAGAAAGCATTTAATAAATTTGCCTTCTCTTTGTCCCCAGTCACCCACTCTAGATTATTTTGTAAGGGGCCTACATGCTCAGACTTCACCTTTTTACTATTAATATATTTAAAGAATTTTTTGGGGTTTGTCCTACTATCTTTTGCAATCTGTCGTTCATTTTGAATTTTTGCATCCTTGATTTCCTTTTTACATATACTGTTATATTCTTTGTAACATTTAAACAACACTAGTGTTCCTTCATTTTTATATTTTTTAAAAGCTACTTTCTTATTGTTTATAGCTTTTTTAACTTTGCCCGTGAGCCACATAGGTTTTATTTTTAGCCTTTTAAACTTATTGCCCATGGGAACATACTTTGCAGTGAGGTTCCACACAGTCTTTTTGAAAAATTCCCATTTCTGTTCTGTGTTCATCTGTGTCAATAGTCCCTCCCAGTCCAAGTCCTGGAGAGCAGCCCTCATCCTTGGAAAATTTGCTCTCTTAAAATTTAGTGTTTTAATATTTCCTGTATGTATTTCCTGCTTATAGTTAACATTAAATGAAATCATGTTATGATCACTGCTACCCAGGTGTTCCTTTATCTGAACATTAGTAATAAGCTCTGCATGGTTTGAGATTATCAGGTCCAACAGAGCATCATTCCTAGTTGGGGCCTCAATAAACTGCACCATAAAATTGTCCTGCAATAGGTTTTTAAATTTTTGTCCTTTAACTGTCCCAGAAGTGCCATTAATCCAGTCAATTTCTGGGTAGTTAAAATCCCCCATTATTATCACCGTCCCAGCCCTTGCAGCCCTTTCCATCTGTGCAAGGAGCTGAGTCTCCACCTCCTCATTAACATTGGGTGGTTTATAACAAACTCCAATGATTAATTTTGAACTACGCACATCTGTATGCAGTTCCACCCATAATGCTTCAGCCTCACCACACTCTCTATCAACCAGGTTCTCTTTCACGCTTGCTTTGAGGTCACTTCTCACATAGAGACAGACCCCTCCACCTTTCCTTTTTACCCTGTCTTTCCGAAAGAGAGCATAGCCAGGAATATTAATAGCCCAGTCATGTGAGGATTGAAGCCAAGTTTCAGCAATACCGATTACATCATAGCTCTCCTCATGCACCAGAGCTTCCAACTCACCTGTTTTGCTTGGCAGACTTCTGGCATTGGTGAACAAACACTTAAATGTATTGTTACATTTTTCTCTGGTGTTTTTCATATAATTTATAGTAGTACAAATGGCACTATTATTTCCAATGGCTGTTTGCAACATGGGAACTTTCTTGTCACCTGCCATGACCCTCCCCCCATCTATCCCCATTCCACTCTCCATTAATGTCTGACCCCTAGCTGACCTGTGTACCCGATGTAATTCTAGTTCACCCTCCCCCCTCAATCCTAGTTTAAATACTCCTCCAGCATTCCCATAAACCTCTCCCCCAGCACAGCAGACCCCCTTCCATTCAAGTGCAAACCGTCCTTAGCATATAGGTTGCACCCCAATGAAAAGTCATCCCAGTGCTCTAGAAACCCAAATCCCTCCTTCCTACACCAGGTCTTTAGCCATGCATTCAGCTCTCTAATCTCCCCCTGCCTTTCCTGTGTTGCGCATGGCACAGGCAATATTTCAGAGAATATCACCTTGGAGGTCCTTCCCTTCATCTTGCAGCCTAGTTCTTTAAATTGATTCTTAAGGAGCCTCCACCTTCCATGTATACTGTCATTGGTTCCAACGTGGACCAAGACAGCTGGGTCATGCCCAGCCCCTCCCAGTAATTTATCCACCCGGTCCACCACATGCCGAACCCTGGCACCAGGGAGACAGCAAACCATTCGGTTGAAGCGATCCTGGTGACAAATTATTCTATCAGTCCTTCTGATTATAGAATCCCCTATTACCACCAACTGTCTAGGCCTACCTGCACTCCCCTCCCCACCTCTACTAGATGGGTTGCTCTCCCGGCTGTTAGGGGTAGCAGTAACATCTAGGGCTGCCACCTCTGTGTTTGCCACCTCCACATCATCACCCAAATTGGCAAATTTGCTTTGATGCACAAATACAGGACTGGCCTTCCCTTTCTGCACGCCCCTTCCACTCCCTCTAGCTACATTAACCCATCTCCCTATCTGATAATCCTGACTTGCCCCTCCACCCTCCACATCAACCTTACTGACCACCTGCTCAGCGAGCAGAGAACCCCTTTCAAGGTTGTCATTTCTACCCAGTGTTGCAACCTGCTCCTCCAGATCTCTAATACGAGCTTCCAGAAGGGCAACCTGCTCACATCTGTCACAGCGGTATCCATCTTGGAGCTGTTGCACCAATTTTGCATACATGTGACACACTGTGCACTGAGCAAACCCTTCAACCCTGCTAGCACTCATTTCCCAGTTACAATACAATTACTTGTAGGAAGTTTAAGAAGTTACTTACAGTTTTAGAAGACTCCTGTCTTAACTCTTGTTTTAAACTCCTGGTTTTTAACTCATCACTTGTATTCAAAAATCCCACTTCTGATCAGAAATTCCACAGATCTACTCTTAGCAAGGAGCCAGCTCTTATGGAGTTTTTACAGACACTTATATACTCACCTGTTACCAATTAAACAGGTGAGTGATACCCCTATGGTCCCTAATCTGACTCGCCAGAGGCTCTATTGCTAGGGCAAACAGCAGGGGGGACAGTGGACACCCCTGCCGCGTACCCCGGCCCAGAGCAAAAGACCCAGACACTCTCCCAGCCTCTCTGATCGCCGCCTGGGGGAGATGGTACAGCAACCGCACCCAGAAGATAAACACCTCACCGAATCCGAATCGCCGCAGCACTCCCCAGAGATACGGCCACTCCACGCTATCAAAAGCCTTCATAGCGTCAAGCGACAGCAGAGCTCTCCTCCCCAAGTTATCTGCCCTGGACTGCATGTTGAGAAATAGCCTTCTGAGGTTTATGGCAGTAGATTTGTTGGGCATAAATCCCGCCTGATCCGGGTGTATGACTGAGGTAATTACTTTATTTAACCTGAGGGCCAGCACTTTCGCAAGGAGTTTGATATCAGACTGGAGTAGTGAGATCGGCCTGTATGAGGCCGGATCCACTGGGTCCTTGCCCGGTTTAAGGATTAGTACAATGTGTGCCTTAGCCATGGAGGATGGGAGGGCACCAATCTCCCTTGCAGCATTAAATACCCTCAGTAGTCTGGGCAATAGGATCTTTATAAATCTCCATGGGTATTCCATCACCCCCTGGAGCTTTACAATTGGGGAAGGTCGCCACTGCCTCCTGTAGTTCTTTTAGGGTCAAGGGAGAGTCCAGCTCCGAGCTCTGGGAAAGGGATAGACACTGAAATGCTATGCCGTCCAAATAGGCGGACAGCTCCTCAGTGCTACAGGTCGAAGCCGGGCGATACAGCTGTTCGTAAAAATCCGCTAGTGTCTGTATGATTAGGTCGGGAGTATGAACCAGACGCCCAGCTACGGTCCGCAGTGCCCCAATAGCTGGGGACTTCTGTTCAGAGTTCGCTATCCTAGCCAGGAGACGACCCGTCGTCTCTCCCTCCTCAAAAAATGCGGTTTTGGTGAAAAAACGTTTTTTTTCGGCCGCGGAGGCGAGCAGGTGCTCATACGCAGATTGAGCAGACTGCCACGCCCCTCTAGCTGTCTCAGTGGGGTCCTGGACATACTTAGTCTCTAATGTGTGGACCTGCATCTCCAGAGCCTCCCTGAGAGCCTCCGAACGCCTCTTAACCTTATTGACCTCCCCACTGAGCAGACGTTTAAGGTACAATTTGAAAGATTCCCATTCAGTAAGGATAGATTCTGGGCTGGGCTGGTCCGCAAAAAACCTCCGGATCCTCCCCTCTAGTTCCTCCGGGGCACTAAATAGCTGAAGCCAAAAGGCATTGAACTTCCAGGGTGCTCTGGGAAGAGCAGATGGATGAGACACCGTAAGTGTTATTACCATGTACGAGTGGTCCGAAATACATCTAGGTCTGTAAGCAACATCTGAAACCGAGGGGAGCATCGCGGAATTACCCACCGCCAGGTCTATCCTAGATAGCGACCCATGAGCCTTCGTAAAACATGAGAATTGTCTAGCTGTGGGGTTTCGGTGTCGCCACACATCCAGCCAACCCACCTCCCGTAACAACCTTGCCAACGGGGTGGCCCTGTGAGGGTCTGCCCCGGGTGCCGGATGTTTATCCAGCCCCGGGTCCAACCAGCTATTGAAGTCCCCCACGAGAAGCATCGGGAGATCAGGCCTACCCTCCAGGAATTCCAAGAGGAGCCTCAGCACCCGAGCGTCAAATGGGGGAGGAATGTAAACACACGCCAAAATACAGTTCAAAATTCCCATCCGACAATGTAAAAACACAAACCTCCCCTCTGAGTCAACTTTAGAAGCATATTCCTGGTAATCCAGGGATCTGTGTACCAGTACACTCACACCCCGAGAAAAGGAGGTGTGAGTGGAATGGTAAGCCCTACCCACCCATGAGTATTTCAAACAACTTGTGGTATCATGTGTCAAATGCGTTTCCTGAAAACATAAGATAGCAGGGTAAAACTTTTTCATACATGTAAATATCATTGTGCGTTTCAGGGGGGAGTTCATGCCCCTAACATTCCAGGAGATCAGGGGGGTGTCCTCCATTGCAGCAGCAAAAGTAGTACTCGGGCATGAGGGGCGATGCGGGTAGTCTTACACGATAGCAAATTATCGGGTGGCCAAAATAAAAGAAATAAAAAAGAAAGATACGGTAGGTACAACAATATTCCCTTGGACTGTAGGACAATGAGTACTTCAAAATATAACCAGGCACAACGGTGCCCCCAAACATTAGTGCAATGGTGCTTAGGCAGGCCCCGTTCGGGCAGGCCATCCCAATTCCCGGGAGGGCCCGGAAGGAGCCCAAACATGGTCAGGCAAGATGCCAACAGGGCAAGAACAGGCACTCTAACCCGGCTCAAACGTGAGCCCACTATTCCCCTCAACATCTCAGCTGAAGTCTTATTCAGTTGCATAATACAGTCACAGTTTGTTTCCTAGCGCTTTGGAAAAGTGAAGAGATTTCCCCGGCATCTGGTACAAAAGAGAGAACCGGACCTGCACGCAGGATAATTCAAAAGTCAGAGCTGCAGTTCAACAATATGGGGAGAGTATCATGCCCGTTGCAGAAGCACAGTCAGTGTGGCACGGATCAAGCCATGGTCAGTCTCCTCCCGCGTCAGCCCTGCGGTGGCGCAGGGCCTGTTCATTATGATCCAGCCAAGCCATAGCCTCCCTGGGGGACTCAAAAAATTGTGCATGCCCCTCTGCGGTTACCCGCAACTTGGCCGGGTAGAGCATGGCATAAGGTAGCTGTAGGGCCCTCAGGCGTTTTTTGACATCAACAAATCTTGCTCTGCTCCTCTGCACTTCGGCCGAGAAGTCCGGGTAAAACGACACTCTGACCCCATTAAAGGTTACATTTCCTCGCTCCCGTGCGCAGCGGAGAACCGCCTCTCTGTCGCGGTAGTGCAAGAGCTTGGCCAGCATCGACCGGGGGGGGGCCCCTTGTGGGAGGGGTCGGCCCGGTACTCTATGGGCTCTCTCCACAGTGAAAAATGGCGAGAATACTTCCCTCCCGAACACTTCTATAAGCCAGTTCTCCACAAACATGGTAGGGTCTCTGCCCTCTGTCTTCTCCGGGAGGCCAACAATGCGTATATTATTTCTGCGTAAACGGTTCTCTGTGTCCTCGGCTCTGCTTAGCGTATCTTGGGCCATTCGGTGTGCCGCTCTAACTTCATTCGCTATATGCGGGAGCTTATCTTCCAGGTCACTTACTCTGCTCTCAACCGCGGTTGCTCTCTCCCTGATTTTTGGAGATCCTGTCTCAGAAGGGACACCTCCTCTCTCAGGCCCCCGAACTGCTCCTTCATGTCAGCATTGCCCACCTGCACCGCCTTTAGAATGTCTGCCAGCGTCGGTTGCCCCACATTATCTTGTGTATCATCCGAAGGGGGGGGAGCATCAGCGTCTGCCTCTGACCTGGAGCTATGGGGTGTTTCCTCCGCCTCATTTCCCCACTCTAGCTGTGTTGCACGGCCTCCACCTCCACCACCATCTGCCGACCCCCCCGCCCCAGTGCTAGCAGGGCCCTTGAGCTTTTGGGCAAAAAAGAGCATATCCCTCGGCTGCTCCTTACCCTGAGTCTTTGGTGGTTTCCTTGCGGTCCCCTCCTTAGGCTTGTCAGCTCGTGGTGTGCGCTGTGAGAGGGCCGCGGCGGCGCCATCTTGGATGTCCGGTCCCGTCATCTCCGCCGTTCCGCAGCGGGTCTTTCCCCTAGTACAGAGGGCCGGGGGTGGGTCCGGGCGGTGCAGGGACTCGGTAGCCAGCTGATGGGTCGAAGAGAGCCGGATCAGAGACGCCGGGGAAGGATCGATAGACGGATCAGGCAGGAGCTGTGAGAAGTGCGTCCTCTCACATGCCGGTCTTGGCCACGCCCCCTACTTTTGGTTATATACTGTATATATAGTTTCTCTTAACTTTAAGAACAAAGGGACTCAGTTGGTAGCTAAACTATTCCTGGGTCCCTATCCATCTCCAGTACTGACAGCTGCAAAACTGACACATAGGTCAGAGATGAGAGATGAGCCTGACGTGCAGAGGGAGACCTCTCGTACAGCCCTGGTTCCAGGGTCATTGGAGTTGGGACAGTGACTGTTGGAGCACAGTGAGGTATGAGTGCCTGCTGGGTACTCTAAGACTGGAGATAATGACCACCGAGAGAGGCTGGAGCTGGCTGGAGTGCAGAGGATGCAGGTCCGCTGGATGCAGGTCAGTGGATGCAGGTTAGCGGGATGAAGGTCAGCTGAATGCAGGTGCGCCAGAGAACAGTAGATGCTCACAGGTGCAAACAGCAGGCAGGAGAGGGGTCAGACAAGCCAGGTCATACACAGAGGATCAGTTCAGGCAGGAGCAGCAGGCAGATGATGGTCAGAGTTCAGGCTGGTTTTGGCAACGGAAGATCAGGCAGATAGGTAAACAAGGGTCAATGAAGCCAAAGGTCAGGACTGGAGACAGCAGCGAGGTCAGAGATCTGGGTCAGTATCAGATCAGGTGCAGGTTCAGAGTCAGGTCTCAGGATAAGCTGCAGATCAAACAGCAATGAAAGAGCAGCAGGAGCCCCCTTTTATAGGCCACTGGGCACCAAGGCAGCGTTATTGTGCGCGCGTGCACGCTCTCCGCAATCGGTGCACGTGCATGCGCATTGGCGCACGTCTGTTTACTGTTGGAATCCTGCTGGCTATAATGCGCCTGAGCCCTGTTACAGGTCTAAGAGGCGTGCGTCCATGACAAAAACAATGAGACGGGGAGGGTAGCCTTAAAAAAATTTGTCACGTTTATGAAAGACACAAGACCCCATGAACTGTTTTTCTTTCTTCACAGAAGGAGGTTATTGAATATCCACAATTTTACAGAGGGCATGTTATATGGCCAACTATCTGGACAGAGTTCTTAACGTTCACTGATCTCCTGAATCTCATGAAATATAACTGGTTTTATAAAAGGCAGTCTCAGGCCTTCGTTCACACATCTAGAAGCAGAATGATTGCGTCCCTAGGCGGACATCTGTCCCTAATTGCAGGTAACCACTGGAAGTAAGCATACATGCAATAACATGCAATTCTATTGTTTTAGTGGGAGAGTCGCACAGTAGCAGTCAGTGAACAATGCCTAGTACAGGGCTTGACAAATTTGCTTGGAATCTAGGAGCCAGCTAAAAAAATTAGGAGCCAGGAACGCACCCTGTCCCGCCGAGCTCACGCGCAGACGCGCCTGCATATGAAAGCGGTGTTCAAACCACACGTGAGGTATCGCTGCGATTGGTAGAGCGAGAGCAATAATTCTAGCCCTAGACCTCCTCTGTAACTCAAAACATGCAACCTGTAGAATTTTTTAAACGTCGCCTATGGAGATTTTAAAGGGTAAAATGTTGTCGTCATTCCACAAGCAGACGCAATTTTAAAGGGCGACATATTGGGTATGAATTTACTCGGCGTAACATTATCTTTCATAATATAAAAAAAGGGGATAACTTTACTGTTGTCTTATTTTTTAATTAAAAAAAGTGTAATTTTTTTTCAAAAAAAGTGCGCTTGTAAGACCGCTGCGCAAATACGGCGTGACAGATCGCAACGATCGCCATTTTATTCTCTAGGGTGTTAGGATAAAAAATATATATAATGTTTGGGGGTTCTTATTAGAGGGAAGAAGATGGCAGTGAAAATAGTGAAAAATTACATTAGAATTGCTGTTTAACTTGTAATGCTTAACTTGTAATACCAACGGCCACCACCAGATGGCGCCAGCTCACACAAGGAAGAGCTGGGGACTTCACAAAAAAAAAATATTTTTTTTTTTTTTTGCCCACCTTCCAAGCCAAGTCGCCAGGATGCTATTTCTAGTCGCCATGGCGACCTGGCGACCGGGATTTGTCGAGCCCTGGCCTAGTAGAAGTGAACCCGGTGAAGGCACAATCATAGGTCTGCACTACTATGCCATTTTATTCTCAGGGAAGCAATTGTCAGCCAGTCTTCAAAAATTATTTTTATCCTTCAACAGTTTTTGAAAGCTGCCAGTTAATCAAATTTCCTTTTTAAATTCCATCAAGAATACAAGTCCCTGAAGCAATCCTTGTGTATAAATGTCTTCTATAAATACAGAAGGAGCCCCCTGAGACATACATGAATCTACTTACAAGAACAAAGCACATCTTGTGCCAAAGAATGACACCAACACACAAAACGTCTGTTATGTGTTAAAGTAGCAAAAGCCTGACGGCGTGTCATTTGTGACCTATGGGCAGTTCGCCTGAAATCTGTAAGTACATGACATTTGTTTTCATTGCCAAATCTACATCTATGTCTCAACATCCTATTGGAAAATAGTTCATTTGTGATTACATTTGTATGTAATTTATATACAATATGGCCCGGATTCAGATACAATAGCGTAACTATATGCGGGCGTAGCGTATCTCATATACGCTACGCCGCCGTAACTTTGAGAGCCAAGTCCTGTATTCAGAAAGAACTTGCGCCTAAAGTTACGGCGGCGTAGCGTATATTGGCCGGCGTAAGCCCGCGTAATTCAAAATAGGCTGGTAGAGGGCGTGTTGTATGCTAATTAGCCGTGACCCCACGTAATTGACGTTCTTAACGAACGGCGCATGCGCCGTCCGTGAAATTATTCCAGTGCGCATGATCCAAATTACGCCGCAAATAGTCAATGCTTTAGACGTGAACGTAACTTACGCACAGCCCTATTCTCGTACGACTTACGCAAACGACGCAAAATTCGACGCTGGCCCGACGTCCATACTTAACATTGGCTACGCCTCATTGAGCAGGGGTAACTTTATGCCGGAAAAAGCCTTATATAAACGACGTAAAAAAAATGCGCCGGGCAGACGTACGTTTCTGAATCGGCGTATCTCCCTAATTTGCATATTCAACGCGGAAATCAACGGAAGCGCCACCTAGCGGCCAGCGTAAAATTCACACAATTATACGCCGGCGTATGCTAGTTACGTCGGTGGAGGAAGCCTATTTTTTCAACGTATCTGCCTTTGAGAATGGGCGTAAAGATACGACGGCGCAGATTTGAAATTACGGCGGCGTATCTGGAGATACGCCGCCGTAAGTTGTATCTGAATCCGGCCTATATCTTATAATAATTATAATAGGATAAGGAAAATTATACTTTAGAAAAAAAGGAATATTTCATACCTATGCTATGCATGCAAATTTGTGTTTTAATATTATTAAAAATTACTTTTCCATTAGATACTGTGGGCCGGATTCACAGACGGCTTACGCCGACGTATCTATTGATACGCCACGTAAGTTCTAGGATGCGCCGTCGTATCTATGCGCCGTATTCAGGAAACAAGATACGCCTGAATTTTGGCTTAATACGACCGATGTAAGTCTCCTACGCCATCGCACCTTGGGTGCATATTCACGCTGGCCGCTAGGGGCGCTTCCGTTGATTTACGCGTCAAATATGTAAATTACCTAGATATGCCGATTCACAAACGTACTTGCGCCCATCGCAGTAAGCTACGCCGTTTACGTAAGGCGTACGTCTGGCGTAAAGTTATCCCACCTAAAGCAGGGGTAAGTCATGTTCAGGTATGGGCGCGGGAACAGCGTCATATTTTACGTCATTTACGTAAGTCGTACGTGAATAGGGCTGGGCGTAGGTTACGTTTACGTCGTACGCATTGAGCCGTCGTATCTTAGGGAGGATATGCGATGTGATTCTGAGCATGCGCACGCATGCGCCGTTTGTACGGCCATTGATTTACATGGGGTCACGATTTATTTTAATACAACACGCCCACTACCTGCCTACTTTGAATTAGGCGGGCTTACGCCAGCGTATTTTCGTTACGCTGGCGTAAATATGGGAGCGAGTGCTTTGTGAATACTCAGCTAGCCTCTCAATGTTACGTCGGCGTAGCGCATATGAGATGCGATCCACCCGCTCAACGATACGCCAAGCTACCTGAATCTGGCCCTGTGTGTTTAACACTGTTTAATACTGCCAGAAAAATTTAGAAGTAATTTGATTTCTTGTTTGTGTCTCTCTAAAGCAAAATCTGTTTTTATTTTAAAATTCAATAGTAATTTAAAGCGGGAGTTCACCCATTTCTAAAAAAAAATGTTTTTCTCCCCTTAGCTTCCTGCTCGTTTTGTCTAGGGGAATCGGCTATTTGTATTAAAATATGAGCCGTACTTACCCGTTTTCGAGCTGCATCTTCTTCCGTCGCTTCCGGGTATGGGTCTTCGGGAGCGGGCGTTCCTTCTTGATTGACATTCTTCCGAGAGGCTTCCGACGGTCGCATCCATCGCGTCACTCGTAGCCGAAAGAAGCCGAACGTCGGTGCGGCTCTATACTGCGCCTGCGCACCGACGTTCGGCTTCTTTCGGAAAATCGTGACGCGATGGATGCGACCGTCGGAAGCCTCTCGGAAGACTGTCAATCAAGAAGGAACGCCCATTCCCGAAGCCCATACCCGGAAGCGACGGAAGAAGATGCAGCTCGAAAACGGGTAAGTACTGCTCATATTTTAATACAAATAGCCGATTCCCCTAGAGAAAACGAGCAGGAATCTAAGGGGAAAAAGTGCCCTCTAAGGGTGAACCCCCGCTTTAAGTAACATTACATTTTCTAAAGGGCCATAGGATCCTCGGGGGCAGAACCACATCAGTGAATGCGCCACCTTAGAGGTCAGCAATCAGCGAGACTTGCTGGTATAGCGAGCAGGGGAGATACTATTCCTTCACTTACATGGCTGCTCTGGTAGGGGGCCACTATGTAACTGGGTCCGGCGGAGGCTGAATTTTTTACACAACGGTTATTATTATATGATAATGCTGCCCACTGCTCCCCGTTGGTTAGGGGATGGTGGTACCCTGCTCTGCCCATGGACCATGTTAGGCCCAGGTGCAGAAGGGGAAAGAATGTTGTAGGGAGGACACTCATGACATGCAAAGAGATCAAGGCTCTACATCCACAGTCGCCTTATTTTACTATTATATATTTGTATCTGAATGTACTGTTATATATATTACTGTTTGAACAAACAACAGATTAGACCTTACGGTCATTTCACACTGGTACCTAAGTGTCTTCACCATTATTGGTTTTGTTTTGTATAGTGAATTGGAAAAAAAGTTGTGTTTTTTGTTTTTGTGTCTGTTTTCAATAAAAATTATCTGGTGAAAAAAAAAATTGGCAAAGGGCATATGAAGCAGTTATATACGTTGCAAAAAAAATTTAGGAAGCGGAATGCTTCCCTTCAAAACTGACGCGATAAGTAAAACCTGGATGTTTTTATCTTTTCCTAGGTAATGTCTACTAGAAAATAGCCACTAGGAGGTGCTGTTCTACATCCAGAAAAGCTTCCAAACATTATTTTACAGATGCTCCGATAGCAGATCTATGCTCTAAATCAGGGGTCTGCAAACTACGACCCGTAAGCTGCATGCGGCCCACTAGGAGATTTTAGCCAGGCCGCAGGAAGGGTCAGACTCAGTACACAGATTGATTAAGATATAGCTGAATTTCATGTTTCCAGACACTTTAACCACTTAAAGTGGTTGTAAACCCTGCTGTTTTTTCATCCCATGCATTAAGGTGAAAAAACTTCTGGCAGTCACTGGCCTCCCAACCCCCCCGTTTTACTTACCTGAGCCCTGGAATGTCCCACGGCGAGGATGCGCAGTCTCTCTGCCCGGGGGTTATTGGCTCTTGATTGGATAGATTGATAGCAGCGCAGCCATTGTCTCCCGCTGCTGTCAATCAAATCAAATGATGCGGGCGCCGGGGGAGGGGCCTAAGTCCTGCATTTGGCAGCTATGGATGCTGAATGCTAGACATGGGAGCGCGCCCGCAAGGTAACCCCCGGGAGAGTGCTTCTCCTAGGGGGTTATCTGATGTGGGAAGGAGCCATGAGAGCCGCCGGGGGACCCCAGAAAACAGTGTTCGGGGCCACTCTGTGCAAAACAAACTGCACAGTGGAGGTAAATATGACATTTTGGTTATTTAAAAAAAAAAAAACCTTTAGTATCACTTTAGCATTTGGCCCCATAATCACAAGGCCATTTTTTGCAAAACAACACTACATCACTTTAACTAACAATTGCATGGTCGTGCGCCGCTGTACCCAAACAAAATAGAGAGTTCTATTTATTGCTAGAAAACTCATCGCCAGAAAATGTCTCTCAGTAGTAGTGCCTCCTACACATGGGTTACTGCCATAAATTACACTCTTCTACGGGAACAACTAACATATAAAACACAGAGGTAGTCCGCTGAAGTTCGAAAATATATGGGATCCCTGGCTTAGCCCCCTTACAATTAGTACAAATAGAATCCTTGGTGGTAGGACCTAGTCATTCATCTACCCACAAGGTTTGATAGTCGAACAAAGTGGGTGACTGGTTGGACCGATGCGCTAGGGATCCATGTGCACCTTTCTCTTCAGTAGAATACTAGATGTGTTGATGCTTTGCTCTGCAGTGGTTAGATTCATTGCACTGTTAATGTATGAACAGTACTGTCCCCACCCCACTGTTAGGGATGGAGGACACCCCTGCCCCGCTCGGTGGTCTAGTTTAAGACTGAGAGCGGAGCTGGGGAACAAGATACAAAGAGGACAAGCTCTCTGTACAGCAACTCAACCACAGACTCGGTATATGTTCTATATTATTAGGTAGATTCAGTAAGAGTTAGGCCGGGTACTCACGAGCAAACATGTACGGTGAAACCGGTCCGTCGGACCGTTTTCACCGTACATGCCTGCCAGAGGGCTTCTGTACGATGGTTGTACTAACCATCGTACAGAAGTCCGCGCGTAAACACTACGCGGGGCGTGTCCGCGTCGTCGCCGCGACGATGACGCGGCGATGACGCGGCGACGTGGGCGGGCCTGCCATTTAAAGGCTTCCACGCATGCGTCGAAATCATTCGACGCATGCGAGGGACGGCGGGCGCCTGGACATGTACGGTAGGTCTGTACTGACGACCGTACATGTCCGAGCGGGCAGGATTCCAGCGGACGGTTTTAAAACACGTCCTGGAATATTTGCCCGCTGGGAAAAGGCCCGGCGGGCAAATGTTTGCTGGAATTCGGCCCGCTCGCGCCTACTCACGACCGAACATGTATGCTGAAACTGGCCCACGGACCAGTTTCAGCATACATGTTTGGTCGTGTGTACGGGGCCTTAGGCCGACTTATCAGTAGATAAGTCGACCTAACTCAGAATCTACGCCGACTTATGTTTAAGCGTATGCTCAAACAGAGATACGCTTAAACATATCTAAGATACGACGGCTTGCGGCTGTCCTATCTTAGATTGCAATATTTTGGATGGCCGCTAGGTGGCGCTTCCATTGCGGTCGGCGTAGAATATGTAAATGAGGAGATACGCCGATTCACGAACGTACGCCCGGCCGACGCAGTAATTTTACACCGTTTACGTAAGAGATAGGCCGCGTAAAGTTAGAGCTGGGCCCTAGTTGGAATAGTAATGTCAAGTATGGCCGCCGTTCCCGCCGCGAAATTCGAAATTTTTACATCGTTTGCGTAAATCGTCCGCGAATCATGATTTACGTCGTTTACGTCCACGTCAAAATCAAAAGGCCCGTGCGGCGTACTTAGCCGCAATGCACACTGGGAAATGTAGGCGCCCGGCACATGCGCAGTGACAAAAAAACGTCAAAAACGTAAGGTCAAGCCTCATTACCATTAAACATGCCCCCCTAACACACATTTGAATTTGGCGCCCTTACGCCCGCCCGCTTTAGGCTACGCCGCCGTATATTAGCAGGCAAGTACATTGAGAATCATTACATGCCTAGCTAACTTACGGCGGCGTAGCCTAAACACGCTAAGCTACGCCGCCGTAACTTTAGTCCATTGTACCTGAATCTAGCTAAGTATCTATATACACAATACTGATGCAAAAATGATATAGACAGCTGGCTACATGAGTGGATTATTCTGTGTTTTCTCCAACACCTTATGATTTTCTTATTATTGAACGGAAATGTTTTTCTTTTTTTGTACCAATAATTAAAAATAAAAAAAAGGGCATTTGAGCAAGATTTGTATTAACTCAATATTGGCAAGGTCTTTTCATGACGTGAAAAATGGCATTTTTTTGAAATGGTCATTAAAAACGATCGTGTGTAGGCTCCAGAGCATTTTTCGCGACGTGAAAACTGGCCATTAAAAAAATTTGAACATGCTCTAAATTTTTTCGTTGTTTTTCACGTCGTGAAAAACGGTCGTGTGTAGACTTTAACGACGGGAAAAAAACACGCATGCTCAGAAGCAAGTTATGAGACGGGAGCACTCATTCTGGTAAAACTAGCGTTCGTAATGGAGATAGCACATTCATCACGCTGTAACAGACTGAAAAGCACAAAGACTGAAAAACGTGAATCGTCTCTCACCAAACTTTTACTAATACGAAACGAAATCAGCAAAAGCAGCCCAAATGGTGACGCCATCCGAATGGAACTTCCCCTTTATAGTGCTGTCGTACGTCACCGCGCTTTGCTCCAGCATTTTTTTTTTTCACGATCGTGTGTATGCAAGGCAAGCTTGACAAGAATCACGTCGAGAAAAACGTTGTTTTTTCTAGGACATCAAAAACGGTCGTGTGTACACGGCATTATACTCTGGTGGATGATTTTTTCAAAATTTCCATATGAAGGTTCGAATGAAAATTCTGCTGGAGTATGGTCAGCTTAAAGGGTGAGTTCACTTTTACTAAAAACTGTCAATGCATGCAAGGGGTGCCTTTAGATAAAAGCAAACGGGGCAGCTTTGACCAAAGTTGGATAATACACCCTGCTATCGTTGTAGGCTATTTATGTTCCTCCAGAAGGCTGAACAAAAGACTCCTAAAAATGGCATCTCCTCCATCCTGCTTTGTTGCTGAAATGTTGCTAGGACAATCCCAGCCGTTACTGCTCATCCCCAGGTGAACGCAAGCGTTGTACATACGATCAGTCCATCCGATGAGAACGGTCTGAAGAACCGTTGTCATCAGTTAACTGATGAAGCTGACTGATGGTCCGTCGCGCCTACACACCATCGGTTAAAAAAACGATTGTGTCAGAACGCGGTGACGTAAAACACAACGACATGCTAAAAAAAACGAAGTTCAATGCTTCCAAGCATGAGTCGACTTGATTCTGAGCATGCGTGGTTAATTTTAAAGCAAGTTGTATTTTTTTAACCAATGGTTAAATCACCTATGGGGCCCACACACGATCGGTTTTGACCGATAAAAACGGTCCATCAGACCGCTGTCCTCTGGTTAACCTATCGTGTGTACGAGGCCTAACCCTTTAGCACAAAAGGTACTTATCGCTATCTGATATTCTTCTATTTATTGGATTTTAGCTTTACTCTAGTGTGGGGCAGGTCTATATAAAATACAATCTTTTGCCGCGTACACACGACCGTTTTTCGGGTTGTTAAAAATTACGTTTTCAGGCTCTAGAAAAAACAAAGTTTTTTTCAACCCGATCATTAAAACGGCCTTGCCTACACACGATCGTGAAAAAAAAATGCTCTAGCAAAGCGCAGTGACGTACAACACGTACAACGGCACTATAAAGGGGAAGTTTTATTCGGATGACGCCACCCTTTGGGCGGTTTTAGCTGATTTTGTGTTAGTAAAAGACGATTCGCACTTTTATGTCTGTTACAGCGTGATGAATGTGCTTACTCCATTACGAACGTTAGTTTTACCAGAACGAGCGCTCCCGTCTCATAACTTGCTTCTGAGCATGTGCATATTTTTCACGTCGTTAAAGCCCACATAAGACCATTTTTTACAACCCGAAAAACAACAACGTTAAAAAAATAGAGCATGTTTGATTTATTTATTTTTGCCCGTTTTTCAGAACCCGAAAAAAATGCTCTGAAGCCCACACACGATCGTTTTTAATGACATAAAAACAAAACGTAATTTTTTACAACCCGAAAAACGGTCGTGTGTACGCGGCATCAGAGTAATTATATTAGCTGAATTTAACTTCTGAAAGAACCCATGAATTTGTTGTTTTTACATATAGGCACATGGCTAAAGATCCTCTAGGTCTAGGAGGAAAGCTGATCTCTGTGGCTAAATCAGACATCAGAGACAACATCTCACACCATTCAGTTCCGGTCAGTATAACTGTCATCTCTTGTAACCATCCCAGTTCTTCCTTGAATTTTATAGGTTTCCCACTGTTTATTAGGCCTCATGCTCACTGACGCCAGGAGGATTCAAAACCGTCTAGCATAAAATCATAGGCACTTTCCGGTGCCAGGGGAGCCATAGTTGGCATCTACAGCCACCCATAGAAGGGTGGCCACATTTCTGTAAGCATAGATGGCTTCACGCACGCAAGTACAGGGTATTTCCCTAAATGTGAAAGCATCACAATTGGGTAAATATGCCATATGGGCCTATGCTGGTAAATTCTGATGCCATTTGTGATTACACTAGCATGACCGCACAGCCATTCACTTGTAAGGGCAGCTGTATGTGACATATACAGCTTTCCAAAAGGGGATTTTACACTACAGGATTTTTCAGCCTCTAGATGTCCGTGTGCATGGGGCCTCCTATGCTAGCATGTAGAAAAAAAAATGATTGATGTCAGTGTGTTGCTTTTCCCCTAAAATGAACCTATACAAATGGGTTCTGGAGGCTCCATTCACACTATACCTTACACTGTGACATTCACCGTTTGCATGTTCGCCGGAATGAGTCACATTCTTTGGCATTTGCTTCAAATCTAGTTTTCCTGGGCCAAATCCTCAAAATCGTAGCCTAACTAAATTTTTCCCATTTAAGTTACACTGGCGGGAAATTTCTACCTAAGTGCCCGATCCACAAAGCACTTACCTAGAAATTTCACGCAGTGTAACCTAAATTCTCCCGGCGCAAGGCGGTCCTGTTATCCAGGGGGCGATGACAATTTAAATGAGGCACGCTCCCGCGCCGGCCGTACTGCGCATGCTCGTGACGTCATTTTCCCGACGGGCAGCGCGCGAAATTACGTTACGTCGGGCTTTGTGGATTGCAACGGGACAATAAAGTTGCGTCGGGTAAAAAAAAAGTTACGCGCCGAAAAATAAAATTCAAAATTTAAAAAAAATCGTAAACAAAACAGTTTACACCTTGTAAAAGCAGCCCTAATTTTACGTATGCAAACGTAAACTTACGCAGAAAAAACAAAGCTGAAAAGCTTTGTGGATCTCCGTAAGTCCTCATTTGCATACGCAAAGCGGCATTTCAATGCGAAATGCCCCCAGCGGCGGATGCGGTACTGCATCCTAAGATCTGACAGTGTAAGTGTCTTACAGATGTCAGATCTTCTGCCTATCTTTGGAAAACTGCTTCTGAGGATCAGATCCAAAGATAGGCACAGGGATACGCAGGCTGAACAGCAGTTCCGCCTGCGTATCCCTTTTGAGGATTTGGCCCCCTATTCTTAATTAGGAAATTCGGGTCTTTATAACATTTTTCATGTTACTACAGTCACAGCCAGTGATTCTCAACCTTTTATAATTTAAGGCACCCTTTAATATTATGGACAATCTTGAGGCACTCCATTCTAAAATGTAAAAAACTAAAATAATAGTTACACAACGCAGCAACATCACACGTAGGACACCCAACATTAGAGGTGCCGCCCCACCCCAAAGCACCCTGTCCCTGTGTTGATGAGGACAGGGCCTCTTCCCAACAACCCTGGCCGTTGGTTGTCGGGGGCAGGGAGCTTATCGGAATCCGGGAGCCCCCTTTAAAAAGCCTGATACGGTTAAGGAGGGGGGGGGGCGCTCGCTCGTCCCCACCCCCTTTCCTGACCGGCCGGGCTGCGTGCTCGGATACGGGTCTGGTATGGATTTTGGGGGGACCCCCACACCGTTTTTTCTGCGTACGGGGGTTCCCCTTAAAATCCATAGCAGACCCAAGGGCCTGGTATGCTCTTGGGGGGGGGAACCCATGCCGATTTTTTATTTGAAATTTGGCGTGGAGTTCCCCCTCAAGATTCATACCAGACACAGTGCTTGGTATTGGCAGGGATCCAAGTCGTATCCCCGTTCAATATCGTGCTAAACGCAACCGCAGCTAATCGCACTGTACAAATGCAGCTGATCGCTGTGCCTGGAGTCTTGAATTCCAGCAAAACATAAACATGCTTTTAACTGCGGCAGAACAGCCGTCCGTGTGAAAGGGGCCTTAGAGTAAATACTTGAATACAATTTTTTTTAAACCAGAGTTTAGTATCAATAATTAAGTCTTGACTCTTATAGCTAGATTCAGTATGAGTGCCGCATCTTTAAGGCGGCGTAGCGTATCGCATTTACGCTACGCCGCCGTAAGTTAGATAGGCAAGTACTGTATTCACAAAGTACTTGCCTCCTAACTTACGGCGGCGTAGCGTAAATGTGGCCGGTGTAAGCGCGCCTAATTCAAATGAGGATGGGGGGCGTGTTTTATGTTAATTACTTGTGACCCGACGTGATTGACGTTTTTTATGAACGGTGCATGCGCCGTCCGTGTACATATCCCATTGTGCATTACGCCAAAGTACGCCGCAAGGATGTATTGGTTTCGACGTGGACGTAAATTACGTCCAGCCCCATTCACGGACGACTTACGCAAACGACGTAAAATTTTAAAATTTCGACGCGGGAACGACGGCCATACTTAATATTGACTAGTCCAGCTATTTGATGGAATAACTTTACGCCTGAAAATGCCTTACGTAAACGGCGTATCTTTACTGCGATGGGCGCACGTACGTTCGTGAATAGGCGTATCTAGTGATTTACATATTCTACGCCGAACTCAACGGAAGCACCACCTAGCGGCCAGCCTAAATATTGCACCCTAAGATACGACGGCGCAGGCTGTCGTATCTTAGCTAGGTTTAAGTGTATCTCAGTTTGTGAATACACTTAAACTTAGGACGGCGCAGATTCCAAGTTAGGTCGGCATATCTACTAATACGCCAGCCTAACTCTTTCTGAATCTAGCCAATAATGTATACGCTGCACCAATATGGGAAATGTTTACATTGCTTGTTGACATTTATGCTTTAACCAGCTGCATCTACAGCATCCTAGGCAAGAAGCAAATCATTCGGAAGGTAAACGGTCAACAGGTAGGTATTTTTCCTGTCTATTAAGCAGCTTACCTGGATTTCATATTTATATATTTTACAAATATATCCTTCACATACCTTTGGCATGGGGAACTCACAAATTCCAGAGCAGTAGTAAGCATCAAATGATTTTGGAGATATAATCCATTCACTCCAGCCAATGTCAGCAAAGTCTACTTTTAAGTACCGTCGGGAGCACACTCTGGGTTCATCCCACTGGCGCCTTCGTGCTTTTTTCATGGTTCTTTCGTCAAAGTGCAGCACTGGAGACTTTAAAACCTTGTCCAAACTTTCGGGACCCTTCTTTTTCTTTGGAGTTTTTTGCTTAAGGGCTTTGTACGTGCCCTCCCACAAGTCCTGTTTGCTGTAACGTACATACTTGACATCCGGCAGTTCATTATCATGGTTGGAGGTCACATATGGGGTTTCCCTCTTCACTCTGCTCTCTGAAGATGCATTGGACCCTTGCTTTGGGTCTCCGCCATTGGATTGAAATGGGTCATATCTCTGCAAGGTCAAAGCCACACTATTGGGTTCTGAAATTGCTCTATCATTAGCAAATACAAGGATATAGGGAACATCGCTAGGGTTAGTCTCAAAGATTGTAGAAAGTTTATGGCCAAAGTCAATCTCAGCAGAAATAAACAAGTCTTGTTGATGTTGGGCCTCCTTGATAATGCTTGTTATGTCTTTGGTGTGCCAGACCCCCTTTTTATAGGGCATGGCACTGCTGACATTCCATTTTACCATACCCAAGTCTGTGTGGTGAAGAAGGCTTCGAAAGGTGACGCTGATCTTCTGGGATGGAGATGGCAGTAAGAGGCGACAAGAAGCATTTTTGGAACGTTTGCAGAAGGAGTCTCTAGGAGGTCTAGGGCTTTTGTCGGGTCCAAAATGGAGAGTGGCAGCCAAGACAACTTCAGATGACTGGAGAGAAGTTAAATTGAAGCGGTACGCAGGACGAGGAGCCAAGAAATCTGCAAGAGAAAACAGCTCTAGGTTAATGAAGACCCGTTTACTGTCAATCTATTTTTTATGGCTGGATTAACCGCTAGACATCATGGGTAGAAGCATTCAAGTTCTTCAATGCGTTTGCATAATTGAGCTATGCAGAGAAGTATTTGTCATTCAAATTTCTAAATTGTAGCACATATCTTAATAAGTTACAGAAAAGCTCTGTCGCTGTCATAAAAACAGATGAACTCCAGAACAACCTACTCAAAGACTCCCTGGGAACTTTTAGACTTGCAAGTATAGTCAGATGAAGGAAAACTTCAAACAAGCTCAATGGCTCTGATGAGGCGGCTTTTACACAGCAAGGCTTCTCTTGATGGGCACCCGGCAGTAGATCAAACCACAGAAATACAGAAAAGAGCGCCAGAGAAAACCGCATAAAAGAGTACAAGATATTATTAATTGCTGAGAAAAAAAATAATCACAGCCTACGCGTTTTGGGGACAACACCATTCCCCCTTCATCACAACACAGGATGAAATTACGAGGGACTTCACAGGTCTATAGTAGAACTAGTACTGGACTTGCCACATGGAGGAACAGCTTGACAGTGGTTGCTGAGCGGCAATTGAAATCATGAAATCCTTTAACCACTTGAGACCCGCGCTATTGACAAAAGACGTCAACAGCGCGGTTCCCAGGTGCCAAGTGGACGTCTTTGGACGTCATTTGAAAGCATTACCCGCGCGCGCCACTGGGGGGCGCGCGGCGGGTAACCACTGTGCCGCTGCATCGCTGGGGAGCCGATGCGTGTACCTTGCGGCCGCGATGTCCGCCGGGTACACGCGATCGTCGGTGACACAGCCGGTAACAGCAGGGACGAGGAGCTCTGTGTGTGTGTGTGTGTGTCTCTGTGCTGTCAGAGGAGAGGAGACGGATCTGTGTCTCTTGTACATAGAGACACAGCATCAGTCACCTCCCCCAGTCACCCCCCTCCCCCCACACAGTTAGAACACACCCAGGCTACACATTTAACCCCTTCCTCACCCCCTAGTGTTAACCCCTTCCCTGCCAGTCACATTTATACAGTAATTAGTGCATTTATACAGCGATCAGTGCTATAAAAGCGGACATCGCGGCCGCCCGGCACGCGCATCGGTATCTCAGGAATGCGGCGGGCACGCGCGCCCTCTAGTGGCCTGGAAGAGTGGAGGACGCATATATGCGTCCTGTCAGAGATTTAGAACCACCCTGCGGCCGCACATATTCGTACGGCCGTCGGGAAGTGGTTAAAGGAACCTTTTTAGAAAATAAAAAACAAACCTTTACAACCCATTTAACTTGCTCCACAGCCTCTGGCAGGGAAATGAAGGGGATCCTATGGAAGGAAGTAGATTTAACATTGAATGGTATTCTGGAATAATGACTTCTCAGAGTTCCCTGCTTACATCATAAGTCTTTAACTGTATTAGATCTATTTCTAATGAGTGCTTTCCCAGGCAGTGAGGTGACTTGACAGATGGATGTAATTAGTCCCCCATTTCTCAGGCATGGTTCACAGACCAGGAGCAGACAGTAAAGACTTTTATTGCAGGATTCCTCCCAACAGAAATAACAATGATTAGATTACATACTGCTCCACGGCAATACAAGTCCATGTCACTCTCACGCCTATTCTCAAAACTCTCTAAACTATGACACACGACACTTATGGAGTATGACAGATCCAAAAACTGCCCAACTATTACATAATAGACTGATAAACCGCTTTGTGCAATTATTATTATATACAGTAAAACCTTGGTTTGAGAGTAACTTGGTTTGAGAGCGTTTTGCAAGACAAGGAAAATGTTTAAATACATTTTGCCTTGATATACAAGCGATGTCTTGATATAAGAGTAGCGTCGTGTCACAACTGAGTATAAAAAAGGAGCCTCTAAGTGTAGCAATATGGTTACATTTAAAGGAGTTGTAAAGGAAAATGTTTTTCCACCTTAATGCAATCTATGCATTAAGGTGAAAAAACATCTGATGCTGTCGCCCCCCCCCCCCCCCCCGTTATACTTACTGACCCCTCAAAAGTCCTGCGCGGTCCCGATATCCTCTTTGCCGCTCAGCCTGGCCGCTGATTGGCTAGAGTGGATGGATTGAGAGCAGCGCAGCCATTGGCTGGTGCTGCTGTCAACCAACCCCAGGATTAGGTTGTGTCCAGGCACACCTGGCACACCAATGGTGTCTCCATTGCTCCTCCATACACAATGGGGATCCCTTAATGCAGCCACAACATATCCAAGGACTGGTACGCTCCCATATATATCACATTTTTCTTCTCAGGTTTAGAAATACTTTCAATCCCTCAGAAGAAGTTACCTTTAAAATACATTTAATGGACTTTTTAAACTCCGGGACGGTTGTGCAGTTTAAAAAAATGTAAATAAAAAGCAGACCCATGAGGGCAGATCATGGATTATCTGTGAAATAGACAAAACAGTACAGAAAGAAAATATAATCAGCTGCCAACCAAACATAGACGTAAACAACCGTGCTATCAGCAGAGGAGCTCCACAAAGGTGGAGGGGATATGTACTATCAGGACACATAGAGTAATGTAGGAGGTATGGCCTCTTGTCTGATTTCTATCGCCTACAGACATCGTGCCAACCAATATCTGGAACAGTGTTTCTCAACTTCAGTCCTCAAGGAGCCTCGACAGGTCAGGTTTTCAGGATTCCCATTATTTTGCACAGGTGATTTGATCAGTTTCACTGCCTTAGTAATTACCACAGCCGTTTCATCTGAGGGAAATCCTGAAAACATGACCTGTTGGGGCGCCTTGAGGACTGAGGACTGGAGTTGAGAAACACTGATCTAGAACATAAAGCAGAGAGAGTTCATCTAAATACATCACCACAAGTCCGATTGGCTGCATTCACCCGCCTAAGAAAGTGTCCGTATTCTGCATACAGTGTACCGGTACTGCTACTGTATGGCAGACATCTCTCCTTAACCAGTTCCCGACCCCCGCATGTACATATATGTCCACAATATGGCACGTACAGGCACATGGGCGTACACGTACGTCCTCGCCTATTAGCGGGTGGGGGGTCCGATCGGGACCCCCCCCGCTACATGCGGAGGTCGGGTCCGCTCGGGGAGCGATCCGGGACCACGGCGCGGCTATTTGTTTATAGCCGCTCCGTCGCGATCGCTCCCCGGAGCTGAAGAACGGGGAGAGCCGTGTGTAAACACGGCTTCCCCGTCCTTCACTATGGCGGCGCATCGATCGCGTCATTCCCTTTATAGGGAAGACACGATCGATGACGTCATTCCTACAGCCACACCCCCAAACAGTTGTAAACACATACTAGGTGCACCCTAACTCCTACAGTGCCACCTGTGGTTAACTCCCAAACTGCAACTGTCATTTTCACAATAAAGAATGCAATTTAAATGCATTTTTTGCTGTGAAAATGACAATGGTCCCAAAAATGTGTCAAAATTGTCCGAAGTGTCCGCCATAATGTCGCAGTCACGAAAAAAATTGCTGATCGCCGCCATTAGTAGTAAAAAAAAAAAAAATAATAAAAATGCAATAAAACTATCCCCTATTTTGTAAACACTATAAATTTTGCGCAAACCAATCGATAAACGCTTATTGCGATTTTTTTTACTAAAAATAGGTAGAAGAATACGTATCGGCCTAAACTGAGGAAAAAAAATGTTTTTATATATGTTTTTGGGGGATATTTATTACAGCAAAAAGTAAAAAATATTGCTTTTTTTTTCAAAATTGTCGCTCTATTTTTGTTTATAGCGCAAAAACTAAAAACCGCAGATGTGATCAAATACCACCAAAAGAAAGCTCTATTTGTGGGGAAAAAAGGACGCCAATTTTGTTTGGGAGCCACGTCGCACGACCGCGCAATTGTCTGTTAAAGCGACGCAGTCCCGAACTGTAAAAACACCTTGGGTCTTTAGGCTGCATATTGGTCCGGGGCTTAAGTGGTTAAAATGAAAAAATGTGACGGCACTAAGGCTAAAATAAATAAATACAATTCATCTACATTTCACAAATAAATATCCATGTGAAAAATTCCCATGATTTATCACATGGATGTTCATTTGCGATATATAGATGAATTGTATTTATTTTATTTCCATATGCACCTTGGCATTCTAAGCCTTTTTGTGAACACAGCTGGGAAATGAATTTAGACGCACATTGAGGTCCATTGGGCAACGACTTTTTTTACTAGAAGATCTCTCTCCTTGGCTCAGCACCATGGAGTCTTGTAGGCAGTGCCGGGACCAGGTCATCTAGAGCCCAGGGCAAACATGATTAATCCCCCCCCCCCCCCCAATAAGGTGTATAAGCATTAAGGGCCAGATTCACGTAGATCAGTGGATCTATAGATCCGCTCGATCTACGTGATTTAAGATCCGCTCCCGCAAGTTTGTGAGGCAAGTGGCTAATTCACAAAACACTTACCTCCAAACTTGCGGCGGTGGATCCTAAATCCCCCGGCGGAATTCAAATTCCGCGGCTAGGGGGAGTGTACTATTTAAATCAGGCGCGTTCCCGCGCCGATTTAAAAGCGCATGCGCCGTCCGGGGAATTTCCCGGCGTGCATTGCTCCCACTGACGTCGCTAGGACGTCAGTGGTTTCGACGCTTACGTAAACGACGTCCATCCGTATTCTAGAACGACTTACGCAAACGACGTTAAAAAATTCAAATTCGACGCAGGAACGTCGGCTATACTTAACATTGGCTGCGCCTGATAAAAGCAGGGGTAAGTATACGACGGGTACGCCGCTACTGAAACGTCGTAAGAAGACAGCGTCGGGTCCGCGTACGTTCGTCAATTTGCGTATCTCGCTGATTTACGTATTATTCAAGGTAAATCAGCGGGAACGCCCCCGGCGCCATTTTTAAATTGAAAAAAAGATCCGACAGTGTAACACAGTTACACCTGTCAGATCTTAGGCCCCGTACACACGACCAAACATGTATGCTGAAACTGGTCCGCGGGTCAGTTTCAGCATACATGTTCGGTCGTGTGTGGGCGCGAGCGGGCCGAATTCCAGCAAACATTTGCCCGCCGGGCCTTTTCCCAGCGGGCAAATATTCCTGGACGTGTTTTAAAACCGTCCGCTGGAATCCTGCCCGCTCGGACATGTACGGTCGTCAGTACAGACCTACCGTACATGTCCAGGCGCCCGCCGTCCCTCGCATGCGTCGAATGACTTCGACGCATGCGTGGAAGCCTTTAAATGGCATGCCCGTCCGCGTCATCGCCGCGTCATCGTCGCGGCGACGACGCGGACACGCCCCACGTATTGTTTACGCGCGGACTTCTGTACGATGGTGTGTACAACCATCGTACAGAAGCCCTCTGGCAGACATGTACGGTGAAAACGGTCCGACGGACCGCTTTCACCATACATGTTTGTTCGTGTGTACCCGGCCTTAGCCCTATCTATGCGTATCTGATTCTATGAATCAGGCGCATAGATAGGACCAGTGTAAGTCAGAGATACGATGGTGTATCTGTAGATACACCGTCGTATCTCTTTGTGAATCTGGCCCGATGTGTCAGAAAACCCCCCCCGCCCCCAAAAAAAATTGAACACTAATCTGCAAGCATAAATTCCCCCGATACAAATCCGCACAAAGCTTCGCCCCCCATCCCTCAAATCCCCCCCAACACAAATGCCCCTCCCCCCAAAAAAGTCACCCCTCCTAGCACATATTCTCTACCCTTCAAATTTCCCTTCACATCCTCTCCCCCCACTCCAAATCCCCTCTCCTAGCACAACCCTCCCCCCCCCCAAACCAAAAATTCCCCTCCTAGCACAATTCTCCTTCCCCCTTCACCAAATCCCCCCCCCCCCACCCAGAACAAATCCTTTTCTCCTATCTCCCCTTCCAACATAAATCCCTGTAAATCACCACTCCTTTCAATTCTTACCCCCTGACGCCCCCCAAATTGCTCATCCCAACACAAATCTCCTCCCCCCTCAATCTCCTTACGGGCACGCTCCTGAGTCATTCATCCGGCGCCCACGTCATTGGATTTGATTGACAGCACTGCTATCAATCTATCCAATCAAGAGCAGGGACCCCATGGAGAGAGGCAGAGCGCATCACCGCCGGGCGAATTCCACAGCCCAGGTAAGTAAAACGAGGGGGGGGGGCTGGGGGGCCGGTGACTGCCAGACATTTTTTTTTTACCTTAAAGGGGTTGTAAAGGTAAAAAAAAAAAAATCCCTAAATAGCTTCCTTTACCTTCGTGCAGTCCTCCTTCACTTACCTCATCCTTCCATTTTTCTTTTAAATGTCCTTATTTCTTATGAGAAATCCTCACTTCCTGTTCTTCTGTCTGTAACTCCACACAGTAATGCGAGGCTTTCTCCCTGGTGTGGAGTGTCATGCTCGCAGATCACTGTGAACTGAGTAGGGTGACCACGTGTTCCGGGCAATTGCCCGGGACAGTCCCGCATTTTACTGGTCTGTCCCGGGCACATTCATTCCAGGACAATACAGGACAATGCATTGTCCCGGAATGAAACTGACACAGCCATGGAAAGTGTTTAGGTTTGTTCATATTATATGGTTTTGGTAAATCTAAAAGAAAATTGTACAAGAAAATTGTATAATGTCTAAAGCCTCGTACACACGATCGGATATCTGATGGAATCTAATCCGATGGATTTTTTCGTCGGATATCCGATGAAGCTCACTTTCATCAGTCTTGCCTACACACCATCAGTCAAAAACCCGACGTAAAACACTACGACATGCTGAAAAACATGAAGTTCAATGCTTCCGAGCATGCGTCGACTTGATTCTGAGAATGCGTGGATTTTTGGCCAATGGACTTCCACACAGACGATCGTTTTTTTCTATCGTTTTTTTTATTCATAGGAAAAATTTAAAACATGTTCTATTTTTTTTCACCGATGGAAAAGAAACCGATGGGGCCCACACACGATCGGTTTGTCCAATGAAAACAGTTCATCGGTCTGTTTTCATCAGACAAACCGATCGTGTGTACACGGCTTTAGCCTGTCCTCGGATTACATGGTTTAGGTAGAAGTCAATGAGCTTGTGCATTGTACAATCCGATTGTAGTGTCAATCTTTAGTCAGCCCAGTAACACTATTAGCCAGATTCAGGTACGGCGGCGCATCTTTCCGGCGGCGTAGCGTATCGTATTTACGCTACGCCGCCGTAAATCAGAGAGGCAAGTGCTGTATTCACAAAGCACTTTCCTCCTAAGTTACGACGGCGTATCGTAAATGGGGCCGGCGTAAGCGCGCCTAATTCAAATGAGGATGAGGGGGCATGTTTTATGTAAATGGGTGGTGACCCGACGTGATTGACGTTTTTTACGAACGGCGCATGCGCCGTCCGTGGACATATCCCAGTGTGCATTGCTCCAAAGTACGCCGCAAGGACGTATTGGTTTCGACGTGAACGTAAATTACGTCCAGCCCCATTCACGGACGACTTACGCAAACAATGTAAAATTTTCAAATTTCGACGCGGGAACGACGGCCATACTTAACATTGACTAGGCCAACTATTTGTTCGAATAACTTTACGCCGGAAAAAGCCATACGTAAACGACGTAAAAAAAATGCGCCGGGCGCACGTACCTATCGTGAATCGGCGTATGTAGTCATTTACATATTCTACGCCAAACTCAACGGAAGCGCCACCCAGCGGGAAAATTGCACCCTAAGATACGACGGCGTAGGAGACTTACGCCACTCGTATCTTAGCCTAATTTAAGCGTATCTGTTTTCCAGAATACGCTTTAAATTAACGCCGGCGTAGATTCAGAGTTACGTCGGCGTATCTACTGATACGCCGGCGTAAAGCTACCTGAATCTGGCTATATGTCAGATTTGACAGATCATAGGTTGGCTGTACACTATATGATCTGATTGTACAATCTCATTTAGCTTTACCTAAAAAATCTATTCAATGTGCATTCAGACATGCAGACCCTTGCATTACACTGCTGTGTATCTAAATATGATTGTACAATCAGATTGTATAGTGTATTGCCAACCTTAGGTCCTGTGCCAACATAAAGGTACAGTGCATTAAAATCTACATTTTATATAGAATTCAATGGAAATGCAACAAAAACGCATGCAAAAGTTCTCCATGATTACAGATCGATGATGTCAGCTGGTCATATATTATTTATTCTGATTGTACAATCTCCTTAATGGTGGCCATACACACTTTGATAAATGATTGATTTCTTTTTTGATCAATCTTTTCTAATAGGAATAATAAATCTATAATTGACGAACCCATCCAATCAATATACCACACAGAGAAAAATTGTAATCAATATTTGATTTTAATCAATACATCAAATCTGGCCATACACTAGTAGGATGTGGTTCTTGTTCAGCAAACGTCCAATTCATTCCAAAACCGAATGCTAAAAGCAAATTCAATTTTTAAATACTTTGAACGTCATTCTTCAAGTCATCCAATGTACTGGGAATATTCGTACCAACGATTGTTTGAAGATCTGTGTGTATGGTCAGCTTTGCGATCGTAAATTAGCGATTGTTTCTCTGCTTCCGCCATGTAAACCCATTATCATCCGATCGATTGGACTGCGATTGTATTAATGAACAAAGCATCTATCAATGCAAAACGAGGTCAGTTTTGATCGAATACAATCTAAATCGATCGGAAGGGAAAGTTTGTAAAGATTCCTTTTTTTTTAACCAATAAAACGATTGAATATAAAAAAGTTATGACAGATCAATTGTTTACAGATTTGGTCTTCTTGATAGAATAATAAAAACCAAAGTTTTGTCCCCATTAGATCTACCGACAGCTATACAGTACAAGGATCTGCCGGACTGGATACCGATTGGTTGGATCGTGTATAGGTCCTCTCATATTACATCGTTTCTGTAAATCTAAAGTTGGTTGTACAGAGATTGTGCGGTTACCTTGTAATGCTTATGATGATCCCTTTAGCTCTACCAATAACTTGACAACAATAAATTGATTGGATGGAAGAGGTAGGTCCTCATATAACATCGTTTTGGTAAATCTAAACATGATTGTACAGAAATCGTATGGTTAGGTTATAATATGGTGACCGTAAGCTGTCCATACACCACACAATTTCCTTCAGATCTACCAACAACTATGTAACCTGTGTGATTTCATAGATATGGATTGGATAGGTTGGTTCTTATATTACATCGTTTTGATCAATTTAAATGAGATTTTATATCCAGATTGTACTGTGTATTGCCACCCTTAGTCTGGTACCCTAATGGATTTGGGGTGTGATGATAACGTACCGAGCACGGGACCTACTGACAACTGTCACATGATTGCTCTGAATCCTACAAGGTGCTGCACATATTTATAATCCATAAACAAGGCTCATCGTTCCATTGATTCCCTGTATTGAGAATCAGAATTTCCGACAACCCCCCCTCCCCCCCCCCCCCCCATCCACACACCGACCTGGGACTTACCTGGCTGTGCTCTGTAGCTCCTCACCGTGTTCCCATCCTGAGCTCTGCTGCCTTCCCGGCTGTACTTCTCATAGAGTTTCATCATGTGCATGGATAGGGGGTCTGTGGCTGGGCTCAGCATCCCTGCAGGAGAAGAGTCAGCAGCCGGGATCAGCTCCATAGACAGGAAGATCAGCATCATCCAATGTAGGGACATGGCTCCAGATGTCACAGTGTCCCTCTCAGGTCTTTCTATGACATATGTTGGATCTAGTCCCCCTGTGTCCTTCCTGATCTCCCTGTATCCCTATTGATCTCCTGTATCCCCCCTGATCTCCTGTGTGTCTCTCTATCTCCCTGGTGTCCCTGTCCTACCTGATCTCCCTCCTGATCTCCCTGTATCCCTATTGATCTCCTGTGTCCCCCGGGATAGTTCTGTTTCCCTTCTGATCTCCTGTGTCCCTATTGATCTTCTGTGGTCCTAATGATCTCCAGTGTCCCTGTAGATCTCCTATGTCCCTCCTGTCTCAATATTGATCTCCAGTGTCCCTATTGATCTCCTGTGTCCCTATTGATCTCCTGTGTCCCTATTGATCTCCTGTGTCCCTATTGATCTCCTATGTCCCTATTGATCGCCTGTGGTCCTAATGATCTCCAGTGTCCCTGTAGATCTTCTATGTCCCTCCTGTCTCCTTATTGATCTCCAGTGTCCTGTTGATCTCCAGTGTTCCTGTAGATCTCCTGTGGTCCTGTTGATCTCCTATGTCCCTCCTGTCTCCTTACTGATCTCCAGTGGTCCTGTCGATCTCCTATGTCCCTCCTGTCGCCTTATTGATCTCCAGTGTCCCTGTAGATCTCCTATGTCCCTCCTGTCTCCTTGTTGATCTCCAGTGTCCCTGTAGATCTCCTGTGGTCCTGTTGATCTCCTGTGTCCCTCCTGTCTCCTTACTGATCTCCTGTGTGTCTCCTGTGTGTCTCTCTGACTCCCGGGTGTCACATTCAAAGCTCACTTTTCAGCTAAACCTCTAGACTTCCAAGGGGCGGGGCTCTAGTGAATTTTTCCCAAGCCTAGCCCAATCGCAACTGGCTTCTGGCTGACTGTGGCCAATCAGAGGGGGGCAGTGTTCCAACTAGTTCACACATTCTAAAACGGGATGCTTGAGCTGAACAGTGTGCAGGAAACCAAAATGTTATTGGAAAGGATCCATGTTTGTATTGATACATCCAATATTAGGAGAATGTTTTTAATGTTACTATAAATGATCTGTGTTTATATAGAAAGACATGAAATCTTATGAGACTGTTTAAGCCTGCATTCATAGCAGAGCATAAGCAGGGGACATACGGAATGACAGGAATGAATGCCCATAGACTTTAAAGCGGAGGTTCACCCTAAGAAACATCTATGTACCATCCCATCCAGTATGCTTTTTTTTTTCTCGCTGTATTTACTGTTTAATCGTTCAGTTTCTTTTCAGACTCCCGCGGGGAATAGGCGTTCCTATGAAGAGGGGAACATGATTGACATCCGGCTATGGCGCGTCACGTGTTCAGAAAATAGCTGGACTAGGTCTCGGCTCTTCACGGCGCTATACGGCGCCTGCGCACGGACTAAGAGCTGACTGCGCAGGCGCCGTATACAGCCTATTTCGGGTATTTTCAGAACGCGTGACGTGCCATAGCCGGACGTCAATCATGTTCCCCTCTTCATAGGAACGCCTATTTCCCGCGGGAGTCTGAAAAGAAACTGAACGATTAAACGGTAAATACAGCGCAAAAAAAAAAAAAGCATACTGTAGCTGACGCAAGTATGCCGGATGGGATGGTATATAATTATTTTAGGGTGAACCTCCGCTTTAACAAGGAGATGGAATGCCCATAGGCTTTAACATGGAGATGGAATGCCCATAGGCTTTAACAAGGAGATGGAATGCCCATAGGCTTTAACAAGGAGATGGAATGCCCATAGGCTTTAACAAGGAGATGGAATGCTCATAGGCTTTAACAAGGAGATGGAATGCCCATAGGCTTTAACAAGGAGATGGAATGCCCATAGGCTTTAACAAGGAGATGGAATGCCCATAGGCTTTAACAAGGAGATGGAATGCCCATAGGCTTTAAAAAGGAGATGGAATGCCCATAGACTTTAACAAGGAGATGGAATGCCCATAGACTTTAACAGGGAGATGAAATGCCCATAGGCTTTAACAAGGAGATGGAATGCCCATAGACTTTAACAGGGAGATGGAATGCCCATAGGCTTTAACAAGGAGATGGAATGCCCATAGACTTTAACAGGGAGATGGAATGCCCATAGGCTTTAACAAGGAGATGGAATGCCCATAGGCTTTAACAAGGAGATGGAATGCCCATATACTTTAACAAGGAGATGGAATGCCCATAGGCTTTAACAAGGAGATGGAATGCCCATAGGCTTTAACAAGGAGATGGAATGCCCATAGGCTTTAACAAGGAGATGGAATGCCCATAGGCTTTAAAAAGGAGATGGAATGCCCATAGACTTTAACAAGGAGATGGAATGCCCATAGACTTTAACAAGGAGATGGAATGCCCATAGACTTTAACAGGGAGATGAAATGCCCATAGGCTTTAACAAGGAGATGGAATGCCCATAGACTTTAACCGGGAGATGGAATGCCCATAGGCTTTAACAAGGAGATGGAATGCCCATAGACTTTAACAGGGAGATGGAATGCCCATAGGCTTTAACAAGGAGATGGAATGCCCATAGGCTTTAACAAGGAGATGGAATGCCCATAGACTTTAACAGGGAGATGGAATGCCCATAGGCTTTAACAAGGAGATGGAATGCCCATAGGCTTTAACAAGGAGATGGAATGCCCATAGGCTTTAACAAGGAGATGGAATGCCCATAGGCTTTAACAAGGAGATGGAATGCCCATAGGCTTTAACACGGAGATGGAATGCCCATAGGCTTTAACAAGGAGATGGAATGCCCATAGACTTTAACAAGGAGATGGAATGCCCATAGGCTTTAACACGGAGATGGAATGCCCATAGACTTTAACAAGGAGATGGAATGCCCATAGACTTTAACAAGGAGATGGAATGCCCATAGGCTTTAACAAGGAGATGGAATGCCCATAGACTTTAACAAGGAGATGGAATGCCCATAGGCTTTAACAAGGAGATGGAATGCCCATAGACTTTAACAAGGAGATGGAATGCCCATAGGCTTTAACACGGAGATGGAATGCCCATAGACTTTAACAAGGAGATGAAATGCCCATAGGCTTTAACAAGGAGATGGAATGCCCATAGGCTTTAACAAGGAGATGGAATACCCATAGACTTTAACAAGGAGATGGAATGCCCATAGGCTTTAACAAGGAGATGTAATGCCCATAGGCTTTAACAAGGAGATGTAATGCCCATAGGCTTTAACAAGGAGATGGAATGCCCATAGGCTTTAACAAGGAGATGGAATGCCCATAGACTTTAATAAGGAGGTGGAATGCCCATAGGCTTTAACAAGGAGATGGAATGCCCATAGGCTTTAACAAGGAGATGGAATGCCCATAGAGAATAATGGAATAAAATATGTCTCCATAAGCAGAGCGTATTTCTGGGGATTTCCAAGCCAAACACACTTCAATTAACGATTGACTTCTTTTCCGATCGCTCTCTTCCAAAATGGAAACTCATTCTATAGTTGATAACCCATACAATCGATATACCACACATGGGGAAGTGGAACTTCATCAATAGTTAAGATGTGATCATACGATACGAATACAGCTGGGGCGGGCTTTGTCCTACGGGTGTTGGTGGTGGTGGTGGGGGGGTGTGTTTTGGTAAAAATAGGCGGCTAAGCTGAAGTTTTTCCACCCCCTGAATCCTAACAATACACCTGGACAAGGCTGTGCAAATGCGACGGCATTTGTAACTTGGGCTGCAGAGCTTGACACATCAAACCTGTCCATTGAGTTTATTGAGGCTGTTCTGGAACCATAAACCAAACGCTTGGCTCACGGTTGTGGCACAGTCCCGCAATGTATAACTGCCATTCAGCAATAAAAAAAAAAATTAACAAAGAAATAGGTATCAGGAGATGGTAATAACACCTCCTGAACGTCTGTCATCCACTGCGATATCATGCTCTGAAAAGTGTTCAGCTGCAGATCGCTTTTCAGAGGGCAGAAAGCATTACCGTTAAAGTGAAAGAGACCTTACAGGCGTTTTTGTATGTGTATCAAGCTTCAGGAGTTTGTGTCCTGAGCTGGGCAAAGGGAGGAGAGCAGTTTAATAGGAGGAAAAGAGTTCTTCAGATGTAAAAACGCATGTAATGTACGTTTACAGGCGCTCCAGTTGAAGTTTATAGGACAAAAAACACATAAACATTCTAAAAAAAAATGGTGTCCCCTTTTCATCATAGAGAGTACAGGTGGGATCAGGGACAATTAGAAAGATTAGGATTTTGCATAGTCAGGCGTGGGGGAGCGAGCAGAAAAAAACGCACAATTTATACAATATTTACCCTAAAGGTGCAAACACATGCAGGCGGAATTTCTGTGAACTACCCATGGGCGTCCGCTCCATAGGGCAAGGGAGGGCGTTTGCCCCCCCCCTGGAATCAAGAGTAAGACACCACATTCAGCCACAGGCCAGGGCCGTCGGCACCGCCGATTGTCACTGTCATGTCTGTCAGTGTCATGTGTTGCATTGCATTTACTATCACGCTCTGCTCGGCTCCCACCGCCGCCCATTTGCTGCCAGCCAATAGATGATCATCGCTCTGCTCGCTCCCCCTAAGTTTACCGCCCCACCCGGCGCCTGTCCTGGCGGCGTGACATCACTCACGCCAGGAGGGGATTATCATGGGACTGATGGGAGAGTGCTTCCCTGCTGCACCAAGAGGAGCCAGCGCCGCCGAGGAGGAACAACTTGATCTTCATTCCAATTTTAGACAGCACAGCAGCATCACAGTCAGTAGTGTACACTATCTATCGCAAGTAAGCACTAAACTAACTAAATTAAGCTGATGGCATGCCATACAGAATGATGCAGTCTGTCTGAAGATTACTAACTGTGATGTCTGTGATTTTTTTAATATGCAGCATGGCGGAGGGGGGTGGGGTAAATGTCCTGCACTGGTCATAGTAACTCATGTATTAATGTCCTGCACAGTGCAGGGTTGTGTGTATTATAAGGGGTCCAGTGATGCAGGGTGCTGTGTAATGTAAGGGGTCCAGTGGTGCAGGGTGCTGTGTAATGTGAAGGGGTCCAGTGGTGCAGGGTGCTGTGTAATGTAAAGGGGTCCAGTGAATCAGGGTGCTGTGTAATGTAAAGGGGTCCAGTGATGCAGGGTGCTATGTAATGTAAAGGGGTCCAGTGATGCAGGGTGCTGTGTAATGTAAAGTGGTCCAGTGGTGCAGGGTTCTGTGTAATGTAAGGGGGTCCAGTGATGCAGGGTGCTATGTAATGTAAAGGGGTCCAGTGATGCAGGGTGCTGTGTAATGTAAAGTGGTCCAGTGGTGCAGGGTGCTGTGTAATGTAAAGGGGCGCAGGGTGCTGTGTAATGTAAAGGGTTCCAGTGATGCAGGGGGTGCTGTGTAATGTAAAGGGGTCCAGTGATGCAGGGTGCTGTGTAATGTAAAGTGGTCCAGTGGTGCAGGGTGCTGTGTAATGTAAAGGGGCGCAGGGTGTTGTGTACTGTAAAGGGGGCCAGTGAATCAGGGTGCTGTGTAATGTAAAGGGGTCCAGTGGTGCAGGGTGCTGTGTAATGTAAAGAGGTCCAGTGGTGCAGGGTGCTGTGTAATGTAAAGGGGCGCAGGGTGCTGTGTAATGTAAAGGGTTCCAGAGGTGCAGGGTGCTGTGTAATGTAAAGGGGTCCAGTGATGCAGGGTACTGTGTAATGCAAAGGGGTCCAGTGATGCAGGGTGCTGTGTAATGTAAAGGGGTCCAGTGATGCAGGGTGCTGTGTAATGTAAAGGGGTCCAGTGATGCAGGGTGCTATATAATGTAAAGGGGTCCAGTGATGCAGGGTGCTGTGTAATGTAAAGGGGTCCAGTGGTGCAGGGTGCTTTGTAATGTAAAGGGGTCCAGTGGTGCAGGGTGCTGTGCATTGTAAAGGGGTCCAGAGCTGTGAGGTGCTGTGTAATGTAAAGGGGTCCAGAGGTGCAGTTGTGGAGGGGGTATACAAAGTAGTGACAAAGAGATATTGCAAGATGCAGGGGCACAGTGGGGTGTATTTTAACATGGGGGGGCACTTTTAACCCCCGCTAGTGGTCGAAGAAAGGGTTAAATGTGACTGTGTATCGCCGCTGCCAAAGCGCCCCCCCCCCTTAAAAAAATTTCAGCGGACGCCCATGGAACTACCCCCAAGTGATGATTGAGCCCCAGTTCTAAAGCTGGCCGCCCACCAGTAGAATTGTATTCAACATTTGTTTTTGGAACATTAGTTGGATTTCCGAATAGTTAACCCCTTAATTTCACCTCCCTACAGCACTTTAAAGGGTAAGATGATCTTTTGACAAAAAGTGAAACAAAGCTGGCCAGATCAAAATTCAAACAGTTCAGCAAGAACCGGTTCCTATTTGATAAGTGTGTGTGGCCATCCCCGCTCAGTAGAAGTCAATTGGCTTCTATCAAAGGGACATGCTGGAAAACTTTTCTAGATCAGCGGCTGTAGCCAATCAGCTACGCTTGCTGATCAGTGTATTCTGACAGCTGTCAAAGTACAATGTCCTGGCGGGGGGGTGGATTCCTCCATTAATCTCACCTATATGGATGGAGGAGTCTGTATGGCCGACTTTACTCCAAATATCTTGGCCATCCCTCTAGACCAGGGTTTCTCAACTCCAGTCCTCAAGGCGCCCCAACAGGTCATGTTTTCAGGCTTTCCATTATTTTGCACAGGTGATTTGATCAGTTTCACTTCCTTGTAATTACCACAGCTGTTTCATTGGAGGGAAATCCTGAAAACATGACCTGTTGGGGCGCCTTGAGGACTGGAGTTGAGAAACACTGCTCTAGACCCTGTCAGTATAGGGGTCTGTACACTGCAATACACCTCCCCAGAGTGAGTACCATGCTAACCAATGAGAAGTACACCTGAGAGTTCTTCTTTCTGTAAGGTTTCCCAGAGGATAGAAACGCTTCTTATTGGTCAGTGCAGTAACCTGGTTGTGCAGACCAACGAGCACTTGCCATTGTGAAAATTGTGATGAATATTCACTCCACGGCTCTGTATTGTGGTGTACAGTTCGCTACCCAGACAGCACATGGCATCATGCCCGCTATGTGCAGTGGGGTCTGGAAGGGTTGGGCAATGGTATTTGGAGTTAGTTCACCTTTTCATTTTTTTAACCACTTTTCTACCCACCTATAGTCGTATGACATCCGCAGGTGGGATCTCCCATCCTGGCCGGCGTCATATGACATCCTCGGCTTCCCGGCGGTGTAATGATGTCCGCTGGGCACCCGCAATTGCTGGTGTCAGAGAAGGAGCGTGGATCTAT
This sequence comes from Rana temporaria, assembly GCF_905171775.1. Lineage (NCBI taxonomy): Eukaryota > Metazoa > Chordata > Amphibia > Anura > Ranidae > Rana > Rana temporaria. The sequence continues at coordinate 144,055,389 of NC_053496.1, read as the reverse complement.
GTGTGTACAGGGGGAGAGGAGACAGATTGTGTGTTTCTAGTATATAGGAACACCAATCGGTCTCCTCCCCTAGTCAGTCCCCTCCCCTCACAGTTAGAATCACTCCCTAGGTAACACATTTAACCACTTGATCACCCACTATTGTTAACTTCTTCCCTGTCAATGACATTTATACAGTAATCAGCGCATATTTAGACCACTGATTGCTGCATAATTGTCAATGGTCCCAAAATAGTGTGAAAAATGTCCAATCTGTCTGCCGCTATGTCACAGTCACGATAAAAATCACAGATCACTGCCATTACTAGTAAAAACATAATAATAATAATACAAATGCCATACATCTATCCCCTATTTTGTAGGCGCTATAACTTTTGCCCAAACTAATCAATATACGCTTATTGCTATTTTTTTTACCTAAAATATGTAGAAGAATACATATCGGCCTGAACTGAAGAAAAATTTGTTTAAAAAAAAAATTGGGATATTTATTATAGCAAAATGTAAAATATATTGTGTTTTTTTTTTCAAAATTGTCGCTCTTTTTTGTTTATAGCGTTAAAAGGGTGAAGTTACCCTCTAAGTGGGATTTAATGCCCTGGAGGCAGCATGGCTTCTGTATCCTGTGACCACTGTGATTGGCTCTCACTGTGGATAATTAATTGGGAGCTTGCCCTCCTGGCTCCTGATTAGAAGCCTTAACCAGAGCTGTCGATGATAGCTTGGACAGTATGCTGGGAGCGAGTGCGTGAGTGAGTGCGGGAGATCTTAGCACACAATCTCATGCTGCCGTGAATGCAAATAATGGGGGGCTGGGTATTTTAAATGGTTGTAAATTGTATTTTTTATTATTAAAATAATAAACATGGTATACTTACCTGCTCTGTGTAATGGTACTGCACAGAGCAGCCCCAATCCTACTCTTCTGGGATCTTTTCTCTGTGTGCCACCATAGGATGCGGCTTCCTAAGGTGGCACACCTGCAGGCTCACTCTAGAGCTGGGCTGTGTGAGTCCATTGACAGAATTTGATTGACAGCAGCAGGAGTCAATGGCTCCCACTGCTGTCTCTGTGTCCTATGTGGACAGGAAGAGAGACAAGCGCTGCTACATTCAAGATGCCCCACTAACCATTAGATAATTGAACATATGTTTCAAATGAAAATTTGAGAACTAAGGGCCAGATTCATAAAAGAGATACGACGGCGTATCTCCTGATACGCCGTCGTATCTCTGAGATACGAAGGTCGTATCTATGCGCCTGATTCATAGAATCAGGTTACGCATAGATCTCCCTAAGATCCGACAGGTGTAAGTGACTTACACTGTCGGATCTTAGGCTGCAATTCTAGGTGGCGATTCCATTGCGGTCGGCGTAGAATATGCAAATGACTAGTTACGCCGATTCACGAACGTATGCTTTGCCCGTCGCTGTAAATTTACGTCGTTTCTGTAGAGATACGCGTCGTAAAGATAAAGCTGCCCCCTAGGTGGTCTAGCCAATGTTAAGTATGGCCGTCGTTCCCGCGTCGAAATTCGACGCCATTTACGTTAACGTTGAAACCAATTACGTCCTTGCGACGTCATTTAGCGCAATGCATGTCGGGAAATTTTAGGGACGAAGCATGCGCAGTACGTTCGGCGCGGGAACTCGCCTAATTTAAATGGTCCCCGCCCCATTTGAATTAGGCGGGCTTGCGCCGGGCGGATTTACGCTACGCCGCCGCAACTTTACAGGCAAGTGCTTTGTGAATCAAGCACTTGCCCGTAAAACTTGCGGCGGTGTAACGTAAATGTAATACGTTACGCCGCCGCAGAGTAAGCCAATTCTACGTGAATCTGGCCCTAAATTCTTAAGATGTATGGCCAGCCTTACACCTATATAAAGCATGGTCACAGTCTGTAGCCCCCCACACCATTTACATAATCCTTGGTTCTTTTCACCACAGGCTTCTGTCATTTTTTAATGACTCTGTCTGCACAGGAACCTGTAAATGAAAAAACGACATAACAGAGGGACTCTTAGTTTTCAATGAAGGGGTGTCCCCACACCTGAAGTCCATTGATATACATGAAGGGCCCACCCCAAATCTAGGGGGCGCTATCTCAAATTTAGGGGAAGCCTGTGCCAATACTTGGGCCCAGACCTGTTTGATTAACCTAAATTTGCCTCTGTTCTGGCTGTGGTACTACTTGGTAGTTTCCCTTGTTGCCTGCAGGTGGTGTTTTCACCCTGGTCCTATGTTGGAACGTGGGTGTACCATGGTGTGTTGAGTGTCCCTTCCCGGCAGCGGTGCAGTGGGAGTGGTGACCCCGCTGTGCATGCTGGGGAGGGGTACTTAAGGGACAGGCACCATTAATAGGGGCGGTCTTTTCCTTCGACTCGCAGCCCTCCTGGCGTGAGGGGTGCATGTGTGTGAGCCCGACTTCGGGGCCACGTTGGCCCGGAGTGATTTCGCTATTGAGTAGGCCCAGCTACGCTGGCTGGGGCCTGCAATCCTAAAAAGGGATCCCAAGCTGTCTGTCCATAAGGGAGGAAGCTGTCCTGATGAAGGAAACTGGGGGAGGACCTGCCCTGGAGGAGACCGGCAAAGTGCTAGTGTCTCGGGTGAGCCCTGGTGACCCAATCAAGGAGGGATCCACTACATTGAAAGCCCTGCAGTCTGCCGGTTCCGGCTTAAAGGCTGGTCGGCTGGAGGTTCTGGACTTTGAAATCCTGTGACAGAGGATTCCTGGACGCATCCAAATTCATTCAAAGGTCTGTGGCAGAGACCAAACTCATTCTAAGGTCTGTGGCAGAGACCAAACTCATTCTAAGGTCTGTGGCAGAGACCAAACTCATCCTAAGGTCTGTGGCAGAGACCAAGCTCTTTCCAAGAGGTCTGTGGCAGAGACCGTCTGGACATTAGTTTGTGCATCATCCCAGGTGCTAGGCCATGTGAGAGAGGACTATCCGGGTGAGCAATACCCATTTAATAGACTGATTTATTCTGTATCGTGTGCCTGAACCGTTCCCCTGCTCTTCTCCTCCCTCCTACTTTCTCTATTTCAAGTTATCTTGCAGTAAAATAAATAAAACCTAACTGTTGGAGGTTTTACATCTGTCTGGACATTGCATGTATTATGGACTTCCCCACTCTGACAACGAAGCTACAAAGGTAACGTGCAAACCCCAAATTAACCAGCAGCTCCTCCGGGGGTAGTACTACATACGAATGAAAATACAGTAGGTGGCAGGGTTGTAGTCCATTGATACTTTCTCCAGCCCTGAAAATGAATGTCTGTATTCAGGGAAGTGTAGTTAGCTAGTCTGTCACTAGGTGGCTCTGCACCAAAACAGTGCATGGTAACAGTGAATAATGTAATTGGGTGTTAGGTCCCCTTTAGACAAAGATTTTCTGCAGTTATGTAATAGTTTCCATATGTATACCAGGTTGGGAGGAGCCTTGTGCAATTGGGGCATGGGAGCCAGATACCCCATCAGCATGCAAAAGTAATCAGCTATGCAGAGGCCCTAGACAGGGCAGGGAGGACAGGATGAGATCATTCTATATACAGATGAGCAGGCAGTAGTCTTTCTGTCTCTTTTTGTTTTTATTTAACAATATTTATAAATGTTTCTTGTTTCAAATATTTTATCAACAAATAATTATCAACAAAATTCCATTAACAGAACATGCACAATAATATAATAGAAATAGATATTCCATTAACAGAACATGTACAATAGTATAGTAGAAAAAGGCGTAATCATTCAGGAAAGTAACTCTTATAAATGTAAATGTAAATAGATAACCTAGTAGATTGTAGGATAAGATTATGTAACATGAAATGTCATAATCATAGCTTCATGGCACCTATTTGATGAGTACCGTATTTATTGGGGTATAGCGCGCTCCCGCGTATAGCGCTCACCCCTAAAGTTGCCCCGAATTCCTGTGGAAAAAAGATTTTTTGTACTTACAGTTTTGGTGTCTTGTGCGGCGTCCATCGGCGGCCTCGTTGGGTCCGGTGTCCATCTGCGGCTTCGGGTGTCCTCTTCGTCGGATCCGGCGTCCTTCTGCGGTGTCCTCGCGTCCTCCCCGCTCGTTTCCCGCGCCGAGTTTGAATACTACGCCGACATATACAGAGCGCAGTACACTCGTGTATTGTCGGGCAGGCTCGGCTACTCTCGCACTGACGTCCTGTACGTCCAGGACGTCAGCGCGAGAGGAACCGAGACTGCCCGACTATACACGAGTGTACTGCGCTCGGTATATGTCGGCGCAGTATTCAAACTCGGCACGGGAAAGCGGGTATCGGCGTATATCGCACACCTACGATTTTGCCCTGATTTGCAGGGCAAAAAAGTGCACGGTATACGCTGATAAATACGGTAATTGAGAAATTAAGTTGATTGAAATAATATAATATAATTATGTCATCTATGAAGATAATAGAATACAATGAACCTATAAAAAAGAGAATAAGAAGGAAAAAACAATAGTAACAAATGGTGGACATTACTTCCTGTCTCTTTATGGTTTGTGGAGGCTAATGCCGCGTACAGACGGTCGTTTTTTGTGATGAAAAAAAAACGACGGTTTAAAAAACGTCATTTAAAATGACCGTGTGTGGGCAAAACGTCGTTTTATGTCTTCAAAAAAACGACAAAAAAAATTCGAACATGCTTGAATTTTTTGTGTCGTTTTTCAAAACTTTGTTTTTTGTTTCACAGAAATTGACCGTGTGTAGCAAAAAACGACGTTTAAAACAATGTTTTTAAACCCGCGCATGCCCAGAAGCAAGTTATGAAGCTAGCTTCAATGGAAAAAAGTGGTGAACGTAACCTCGCTTTGCTAGAGCATTGTGAAAAAACGATGGTGTGTAGGCAACGTCGTTTTATAAGAGTGGGTTGCAAAAGGCCTTCTTGACCAGGCCAAGTGTTCTCTGCCATGAATGCTATTCTTCAGTAGATCCTGGGAGAAATGTACAGAGCTGGAGAAGCAGCTGTAACAGTCCTGTCCTGAGTCATGAGTTGGATTCCAAGAGCCTATGGCAAGACAGAGCCCTCAGAGTGGGCACCGATACCCTTGGGAACGAGAGAGACCGTGCAAAGGGAAGGTGGCTAAAGAGAGATGTGTAATGACTGTGCTGCTTTCATATGATGACTCCTGTGGTACATTCATTATACATGTGATTGACAAAGTAATGTCAAGCAACCCCAGATAGTATGTCCATGTGTTGTGATTGGTTATTGTTATCTTTTGAAGAACACCAGGAAAGTGCAGGAGCTATATCATTTGCGCAGACAGTGGTTTATTTTACATATAAAGACTAATGGCTGGGGATGTTGTGGAAGGCCTCTGGAAAGGAGATGGGCACAATATGGTGGAGGTAAAGGGCTACAAGCAAGTGGGTTTGTGTTTCACCTAGAAGAAGCAGGATGGGGACTTTTGTTGTCAATCAGAAGCCCCCTTACATGTAGATCAGTATAGACCTGAGGCTGAAAGAATAGCATAGCTACATACATACTGTATGCTGACCGGCCTGACCTACATACAGTGACTTGGCCTACATACACTGACATGACCTACATACACTGACATGACCTACATACACTGACATGACCTACATACACTGACATGACCTACATACACTGACATGACCTACATACACTGACATGACCTACATACACTGACATGACCTACATACACTGACATGACCTACATACACTGACATGACCTACATACACTGACATGACCTACATACACTGACATGACCTACATACACTGACATGACCTACATACACTGACCTGACCTACATACACTGACCTGACCTACATACAGTGATCTGACCTACATACACTGACATGACCTACATACAGTGACATGACCTACATACACTGACCTGACCTACATACACTGACCTGACCTGACCTACATACACTGACATGACCTACATACACTGACCTGACCTACATACACTGACCTGACCTGACCTACATACACTGACATGACCTACATACACTGACCTGACCTACATACACTGACCTGACCTACATACACTGACCTGACCTACATACACTGACCTGACCTACATACACTGACCTGACCTACATACACTGACATGACCTACATACACTGACCTGACCTACATACAGTGACCTGACCTACATACACTGACATGACCTACATACACTGACCTGACCTACATACACTGACCTGACCTACATACACTGACCTGACCTACATACAGTGACCTGACCTACATACAGTGACCTGACCTACATACAGTGACCTGACCTACATACACTGACCTGACCTACATACACTGACCTGACCTACATACACTGACCTGACCTACATACACTGACATGACCTACATACACTGACCTGACCTACATACAGTGACCTGACCTACATACACTGACATGACCTACATACACTGACCTGACCTACATACACTGACCTGACCTACATACACTGACCTGACCTACATACACTGACCTGACCTGACCTACATACACTGACATGACCTACATACACTGACCTGACCTACATACACTGACCTGACCTACATACACTGACCTGACCTACATACACTGACATGACCTACATACACTGACCTGACCTACATACACTGACATGACCTACATACACTGACCTGACCTACATACAGTGACCTGACCTACATACACTGACATGACCTACATACACTGACATGACCTACATACACACTGCGGGGATGTGGCGTGGTGCTGCGGGCGGCATTGTAATTCCCGCCTTCTGGAGCTTGCAGCGCCTATGATGAATGTCACACATCCTACGGTCCCGGCATTGGACCAGTGGGACGACCATCATAGGCGCTGCAGGCTCCAGAAGGCGGGACCTGCTATGTCTCTCGGCGGCGCTCGACGGCTGTCGGAATCAGAGTGATCCCTGCTCGCAGCTGTCCCTGATTTCTAGGGACTGCCCCTCATTCTGAACAAAGTCCCTCTGTCCCTCTTTCCTCCTCATTTGTCCCTCGTTTTGGTCTGATCCATATAGTTGTATACAAACTTCACTATTTATCTATCAAAAAGTGTTTCACAGTGCTAAACCTTTCATTTAATTTCTACATTTGTAAATTTCAAAAGCCAATATAAATGAATAATTGTGGTAAAATAGCACTTGTGGGTTTACCCAATAATTGTCTTTATTACCATTCTCCGTTAAGGGGCGTGGCAGGAGGTGTGTCCTATGCCTGCATACTTTTACTAATAGGTGTCCCTCATTCCCATCTCAAAATGTTGGGAGGTATGGAATAGTCTGCAGGAGCCAGATCTATGTAGGCTTAGTAGGCTTCAATGCTAAACTATTATAAATGCACTTTTTTTATTAATCATTTTCCTGAAATTGAACATAAAATTTGAAACATTTGTCATGGTAATCAAGTGAAAAAATGTCATATGTAATTTGTCTAGTACATAATGACATCATCGAATGCATCGAAAGTTTGAATGAAGTTCTACTGGTATATGTCCCCCCCTGTGTGACACTGCTTAGTCCTAGCCATAGGTCACTCAGGCAGCGGGAGCTGTATGGTGGGATTGGTTGTACCTTTTCTGTCCATACCCCAGAAGCTGGCTTTCTTTTCAGGGCATCTAGAACACTTTCACAGGCATTAGTTTTACCTTTCTGGAACATACATGTGTGCTTTAAAGCATTAGATCAAAATACAAAAATTTAAAGTGGACCCATGATTTTTTTTAAACAATATTTTTTTTGTATTCTTACAGAGACACGTGGAGTGTTTCATGAGAAGGATCTCATGTCACGATGGCAGCATGGGGGCAGAGCGGTAAAGGACATTTTTGGCTGCCAGTGAGACAATGCTTGACTCCAGGGATTAGTATTTTTTTTTTTTTTTTTGTATTTTTTTTTCACACAGGAACAATTATTAGGAATTATGGGGCAGATTCACGTAGCTTGGGCGCAGCGTAATGTAACCCGTTTACGTTACACCGCCGCAAGTTTTCCGATTTAGTGCCCGATCCACAAAGCATTTACCTGGAAATTTGCGACGGTGTATCGTAAACACGTCTGGCGCAAGGCGGCCCAATTCAAATGGGGCGGGTACCATTTAAATTAGGCGCGCTCCCACGCCAGACGTACTGCGCATGCTCCCGTCGCAAATTTCCCGACGTGCTTTGCGCGAAATTACGACGCGCCGAAGTTTTGTGAATCGCGACGTGATCAAATGACTTACGTCGGGAAAAATAAAATTTTAAAAAAAAATTCAAAAGCGACGCGGGAAAGACGGGCATACTTTAACATGGTGGAGTACTTTTCCACCATATTAAAGGTGCCCTATCTTTGCGATGGAAATCTAACACTTGTGTTTTTTACTTTGTTTTTTTGTTTTTTGTGGTTGAACTGGATGGACTTGTGTCTTTTTTCAACCTGACTAACTAACTATGTCGACATAACGACGGGAAAAATCTTCGTGGATCGCCGTAACTCCTAATTTGCATACCCGACGCTGGTTTACGACGCAAACTCCCCCCAGCGGCGGCGGTATTGCATCCTAAGATCCGACAGTGTAAGTCCATTACACCTGTCGGATCTTCTGGCTATCTATGCGTATACTTGGACTGCGCTGGAAATAGCGGTAATCATAGCCCCAGTGCATTTGGTATGAATGGGTCCTAAGGGTTCATTCACACCAGATTGGCTGATGTTCATTTGTTATTGCATTCCCAATGCATGGAAAAAAAAAAGGTTCCTTAAGACGCCAGTGTGTTGTACATTTTCCCAGTACAGCATGCACTACTTTTTTTTTCAGCCCAGCACAACACAATGCATTCAAATGCATGCAAATACGCATAAATGCAACTCACTGCAAAGCAAATCAAAGCAAACAAAGCAGAAAAAAATGTATAAAACGAACGCAACACTTGTAAAATGTACACCAATGCATTACAACGCGTTACAAAAAAGGACTGACACATGCATGCGTGGTGGTGTGAATGATGCTTTATTTCACCTGGTGATTCAGTCAGTAAGACATTTCCAGTCCTAGGATGACAACACTCATTCCCCTTTCTCTATCAGGACAGAAAGGTGATGATGAGACTATAAAACTCTCCCCCTCTTCTACTGTCTATAACATAGAAGGGTGTTTTGTAGTCCTTAGAGAACAATGTAAATTATATCAGTCAATTTCCTAGGACAACAGAATGGTGATAGGACTATAAAACCCTCCCCCTCCTCTACTCTCCATAACATAGAAGGGTGTTCTGTAGTCCTCAGAGAACAATGTAAACTATATCGGTCAATTTCCTGGGTTGCCTTTGTTATCAGCTCACAAGATTTTTGGCAGGATCAACCTATAATAAATGATGTTTTTCCTATACATAACAGACACAAAAGGGACCAAATAAAACAAGTTTATTGTTAGGGTTTACATACACTTAGCTTGTAGGCACTAGTATGAAGAGCTTCAGCAAACATTCCCAATGCTTAGACAAGGCAGTTTACCTCATGTCCTATTGTTTTAGTGCACTGATTTGGCGTGTTCTGAAAAAAATTGGACATTTTTCATTTTTACACAATGCAGTGTGTTGCACCCTGCAACAACACATTCAAATGCATAACATCTCACGGAGGTACATCAACTTGAACCTGTTACTGTTGGCTGTAATGCCAAGTGGCCACATATATGCATCCGTAGGGAATGTCTTTCTGTGCTGAGAGCATGTACACTGTGCGCTTCCAGCACAGCAAATAAAGTGTCATGGAAAGCTCCTGATGTATACTTGTGATCGGGAGCTTCTGATCATGTGACAGTGAATCACAGTAGTCAAAGTATTGGAGTGCCTACCTCTACCTCCCTGCATTTAGAGTCTCTAAAAGAGCAGGGGGCGGCAGCAGGAAGGGGTCAATAAAGATAGAAAAAATAAAACAATAACAAGCACTGCAATGTGTTGTACAATGCATTGCAGCACACATCCACAATGTACAGCAGTAGGAGAACATTATGGTGTGAATGGGCTTTAAAGTGGTTGAAATATGAGAAAGCATATCCCTCTATAGAGTGCACTTGCCTCATTTAGGAGCACTAAGTGTCATTTCTGTCTGCTGCTTTATTCCTCTGTTATCAGCAGTCATTTCTGACAAGTTTTCCTGACACCAGGAGAAAAAAGGTGAAAGGAGGAGGGAGCTCCAGCTGACTGACAGCCTCAGCTCTGTTCCTGTGATCTGTGTGAAGAGGATGTGTCCCTTCCCTCCAATCAGCTCTCAAAGCTCTCCTCACTGGGCTCTGCAGAATGTAACTTCAGCTCTCCACCCCCAGGTTTCTAAGAGCTAAGACAAGCTTGATAAATTCTGCACTTTGAACAGATACTTTTTAAAGAAGAAAGCAGATAAACAGGTACAACTTATGTAGGAGGATTTGTTTCACCTCTGTGTATCACCTGAGGCCAGTCACTTCACTGGGTATATGTAAGGGTTTACAACCACTTTAAAGCGTATCTGCAAGAAAAAATGTATTATATATTGTAACCTATTACAGTGGAACCTTGGATTACAAACATAATCTGTTCCAGGAGAATGCTTGTAATCCAAAGCACTTGCATATCAAAGCGAGTTTTCCCATAGAAGTTAATGGAAATGAAGATAATTCATTCCACATTGACTTCTATTGTATGCAGCACCGCATGTGGCCAGAGGTGGCAGGGTGCCGGAAACAGTCAGAAAATTACTCGGAGAGGCTTGGAAGCGGCTCAGGAACACACTCGGGAACGGAGTGTTTCAGAATGTTTCCCAGGGGCTCCGAGTACATCTGAGCGGCTCTGAGTGGCTCCGCCTGTCACTGGCGCCCCACCACCTCTGGCCAAATGTGGTACTGTACACCGCAGAGGCTTGAATTCTGCTTGTTTTACGAGACAACGCTTTGCAAACCGAGTCAGAAGTAAAAAAAAAAAAAGCTCATATCGCGAAATGCTTGTTAATCGCGTTACTCGCAATCCGAAGTATTACTGTAGTCCTTAGATGTATTGGCTGTATTAGTTTACCTTTTAGGCTTTTTCCCTTCATTTTCACCTGGTGATCCTGGGCCATATTCTCAGAAGAGTTACGACGGAGTATCTCAGGAAACTCCGTCGTATCTCTCTTTTTTGACCCGCGTATCTATGCGAGTGATTCCTAGAATCATTTTCGCATAGATACGCTGAAGATCCGACATGTGTAAGTCACTTACACTGTCGGATCTTAAATGTAATTCGCCGCCGGCCGCTAGGTGGCGTTTACGTTCAGGTCTAATTTTTTTATGCAAATGAGCCTGATACGCCGATTCCCGAACGAAATCGCGTCACGTAACCGTTGCTTACGTCGTTTGCGTAAGCGTAAGGTTACCCCTGCTATATGAGGGGTAACTTTACGCCAGTCCCACATATGCCATGTTAAGTATGGCGTCGGGTCCGCGTCGTCTTTTCCCGTTGGGTACGTCGTTTTCCTAAGTCGTTCTTGAATACGACTTTACGTCAATGACGCACACGTCGGCGTCATTGACGTTTTCCGTCGAGAACTGGAGCATGCGCACTGGGCTATTTTAAGTCCGGCGCATGCGCAGTTCGAATGGCACGGGGGCGCGCTTAATTTAAATACAAGCCGCCCCCTTGGAATTACGCAGGGATACGCCGGGCATTTTACACTACGCCGCCGCAAACTACGGAGCAAGTGCTTGAGGAATACGGCACTTGCTAGAGTAAGTTGCGGCGGCGTAGTGTAAATAGCTTACGCGATGCCGCCGCAGAAAGTACAAGAATATGGCCCCCTGACAGTAACTCACTTCCTGTCCTAGAGTGACAACGCTTATTTATTCCACGGGTTCTATGGAGGAGCAGTGTTGTCACCCTAGGTTGTTCTCCTGATTCGGAACTGCCAACACCTTCCCTTATGCGCTTCTCCATTAGGCCTTGTTTACGTGGATGGCTAGTGAGGTGGTAAAAACATGTGGTTGAGCTGTGAATTTACTATGCCTCAGTGCATAGAAAGTTACATGGAAGTTCTGGTATTTTTCTGTAAATTGTCGTAGCATGAGAAAAGAAATCGAATGCAACCACCACACAAGCTGCCATATATTAAATATTTATGGGGATTAGATCAATATAAGAACACTCCTGATTGGTTGCTGTGGACTATAGTACTCTGCACATGGTTCTTTTCTGTACTCATGTTGTTAAATCTCTATTTCTATTCAAGCTGTCCTGTCAAACAGATGATAAATGAAGACTAGCGAACATTACGGGCAGATAATGATTTTTTCCCCCCCAACTTCTCGGAATCTTGTTTGCATTTCTGGCACCCCAAATCTCTGACGCCAATTAACATGTTGTTGCCCGTAAACGTCCTCTTTGATGCTTTTGGAGGGGTGCTCCACCAGTGACCTGGGGAGGGGGATACGTAACTCTTTTTGTGGCCCTATTTGTGCTGTCAGCAGCCTCCACACAATCAAGGTCCTGTGAAAGAGAGGAAGAGCTGCAGGAGGCCATATTAGGCCGGGCTCGTCTTGTAAGCTGGCCCCCTCTCTCTCCCTCCTTCTACCCTCACCCTATTCAAACACAGATTTAGCACAGCTCTTTAACTTGCATTAAAACCCGCAGGACACGGATACTTTTACATGGTGAAGAAGGGCCGTAAAACTACACAACAGACAAGAATGACTGAGCCTTCCCTGGTTTGTTTTACTACAGAGCAGCGGGAGGGCAAGACTTTTGTTTGGCTCGGCTGGGCCTCCATTATATGGCTGGGGGGATGAAGCAAAGTGTGTTTTGCTGAAAGAAATGGGTCTCAATGGAAAACAGCAATGACAAGTCAGAGAGAGGGAAAGAGATGTCAAGGGACAGACAAAATAACTCCCTTCTCTTTCTTTCCCTGATAGAGGAGTTTCAGTTACACAAGTCTGGCCTTGCCATTGCCTGTGCAGGCGACACAATTCATCAAAACTAAGGAAGTAAAGGGAAAGAAATAAACTGCTCTAAAAGGAAATGAAGGGGAAAAAAATGACTTTTCCAGCAGTTATAATGCCTGTTTTTTATCCTTAAAGGGTTAGTTCACTTTTCCCCCAAAAAACTGCCTATGCAGATAAGGGGCATCTGTTGAGAAAAATAAGCTGGGTAGCTTTGACCTAAGTAAAAGCTGAAGTAAACCCATCGATTTAACAGTTTCAAAAAACAGTTACATTCCCGGCATGCCTGGAATGCTAACTGTCACATTTGGTTGTGCCTTCAACCAAACTGTCAGACCATCCAATGGCTGGTGTCAGAACTGATCACATGTGCAGCATCATGGCAGTGTAGCGCGCTGCTCCTGTTGAGTAGGCTAGGGTGACCATACATCCCCAGTTTCAGGGGACAGTCCCCTGATTGAGGACACTGTCCCCGGATCAAGTCTGTCCCTGGTTTTGTCCCCAGATTGGATTTAATAGGGGGCAGGGGAAATTTCAAAGACAATCAGTGCAGAATTAAAATAAAAAAAATTGAATTACACACCTCCCGCTCCTACTAGCATAGGGGGGTTGTATTTTTCCCATTATATGTGCCCCTTTCTGATGATCATGTGCTGATCGGAGTGGAGGGAATATTTCTTCAGTTTCGGGCACATGCCCATTCAGCTCCGCTCCCATGTTCTTCTGCCTTGGCTCAAATCCTGGCCAGCCACCTGCCTGTTTACCTCCTTGCCTTCCCTGGCGCAGTGATCTTCCTCCGCTCCCCATCCAGTAGTAGCCGGGGGCCCGAAGAGTAAGACTTGACAGGCTGTGAGGCGGGCGGTGACGGGCAGAGAGTCGCTGATTGTTGCCATTACTAGTAAAGAAAAAATATGTCCCCAGATTTCATTTTAAAAATCTGGTCACCTTAGAGTAGGCGCTATTTGTAAATTTAGTTATCTGAGCTGTAGTTTAATGATTATGCCAAATTATTGGTTTCTGTTGCAGTTCAGCTGCGTTGCACATTTTCCACTTGACGGTGGGTGTCGCTGTCACCAGGAGTCAAGGTTGGAAATGCAGTGAGTTGGGTGTATTGAGTGCCTCTTTACCCAGAATAAGCCCAGTAGGCGTGGTCTCCGCCGCTGTGCATTCTGGGAGGGGGTACTTAAGGGACAGACATCATTCTGGCGGGGTCTTCCGATCCTGACCTGGTGGCCCTCCTGGCCTGTGTTAAAAAAAAAAATTGGCCTCGGGTGCCTGCTGGAGCGAGGCTCTGCTACTGAGAGTAGGCCCAGGAGTTTCTGGGGCCTACTGGTCCAGGGGTGGTCCTGTGCTGTCTTGCCTGCGGAAAGAAGCCAAGTAATTAGGGATTAATTGGAGGAGGCATCCTAGCTGTATCTTCTTTGGAACTTTACAAAGTGTGTGTGTGGTTACACGATCCTGTGGCAGAGGACTGTTTTATGACAGGGCAGACAAAAAATTCTCCTGCGCTCTGGTATTTCCTGCTATAGGGTAACGTGGTCCAATTACAGGGTATATTCAACGGTCTTGCAGCCCTCCTCAGAATCATGGGAATTTATAAGGCTAAAAAAGAGAAAAGAAACGAGGGCGCACCGACCTAGTGTATTAATGACTCGTTTCTATCTACAGATGTCCTTTATGTGCACAGGCAGTTTTTTGGTAAAGGTGAACAATGTCTTTAAAAGTTTTGTTTAGTCATAGCCAGTGGAAATATGCATATTTTCTGATTCACCACTGATCTTATGGGTAATATTTTTCTTTCTTTTTTAAAACAAAAGTATAAAAGAAGAAAAATAATAACCGCCAGATCAGTGGTGAAAGATAAAATATATCTACATTTCCAAACTTTTCTTCTTAAGAAATAAAAATAATGCCTGGCACACGGGGAAAATGGACTAGTATTGTAGAATTTCAGTGGGTACAAGGACGTAAGCATACAGGTCTCCTGCCAGCTGATACCAACTATCGTACGTGCAACATATTTGCCACAAGAGGGATGTAGAGGTTACATTGTAAGTATATCCTAACAATGCACTTCTCTTATTTACTAACTTTGGGACTGTTATGCCACGTACACACGATCGGTTCATCCGATGAAAACGGACCCATGGATTTTTTCATCAGATATCCGATGAAGCTGACTTTCATCAGTCTTGCCTACACACCATCGGTTAAAAATCCGGTGACGTAAACCACTACGACGTGCTGAGAAAAATGAATGCTTTCGAGCATGCGTCGACTTGATTCTGAGCATGCGTGGATTTTTAACCGATGGACTTGCCCACAGACGATCGTTTTTTTCTATCGTTTTTTTAACCATCAGATAATTTTAAAACAGGTTCTACGTTTTTTAATCGAATGGGGAAAAAAACGATGGGGCGCACACACGATCGGTTTGTTCTATGAAAACGGTATTTTTTCAGGTATTTACCAAAGCATATTCAAGCTATAGTTATATAATGGATATGGGCTGAAAGTGCACACTCTCAGGTTTAATTTGAGGGAATGTACATCCAAATCAGAGGAAGGGTTTAGGAATTGCTACTCCTTCATCATTTGTTCATCAATTAAGCAGGTAAAGGGTCTGGAGTTGATTCTAAGTGTGGTATTTGCATTTGTAATCTATTGCTGTGAACCTACATCATGCGTTCAAAGAAGCTGTCCATGCAAGTGAAACAGGCCATTGTAAGGCGTCAAAAACTAAACAAAACCATCAGACAGCATCAACATTAGGAGTGGCCAAATCAACAGTTTGGTACATTCTGAGGAAAGAAGAATGCACTGGTGAGCTCAGCAACATAAAACAGCCTGTACGTTCACGGAAGACAACAGTAGTGGATAATCGCAGGATCCTCTCTATGGTAAAGAAAAACCCATTCACAACATCTAGACAAGTGAAGGATACTCTCCAGGAGGTGGACGTATCATTGTCAAAGTCTACAATCAAGAAAAGACTTCACGAGAGCACACAAGGCGCAAACCAATCATAAGCCATAAAACATAAAAAAAAAGCCACACCAGTTCTGGAAAAGCATTCTTTGAATGGATGAAACTAAGAATAATCTGTACCAGAATGATGGAAAGAAAAAAGTGTGGGGAAGGCTTGGAAGAGCTCATGATCCAAAGCACACAACGTCATCTGTAAAACATGGTGGAGGCAGTGTGATGGCATGGGCATGCATGGCTTCCAGTTGCACTGGGTCATTGGTGTTCATTGATGATGTGACAGAAGACAGAAGCAGCCAAATTCATTTTGCAGTGTTTAGAGATATACTGTCAGCCCAGATTCAGCCAAATGCAGCAAAGTTGATTGGATGGCGCTTCACGTTACAGATGGACAATGATCCAAAACATACTGCAAAAGTAACCCAGGAGCTTTTGAAGGAAAAGAAGTGGAATACTCTACAATGGCCAAGTCAATCACCTGATCTCAACCCGATTGAGCATACATTTCACTTGCTGAAGACAAATTTAAAGGCAGAAAGATCCACAAACAAAGAACAACTGAAGAGAGCTGCAGGTAGAGCCTGGCAAAGCATCAGAAAGGAGGAAACCCAGTCTTTGGTAATGTCCATGGGTTCCAGACTTCAGACAGTCGTTGCCAGTAAAGGATTCTCAACAAAATATTAAAAATTAACATTTTATTTATGATTATATTAATCTGTCCAATTACATTTAAGCCCCTGAAAATGGGGAGGACTGTGTATAAAAATGGTTGCAGTTCCTAAAGGTTGAGCTTGATACTTATGTACAACCCCTTGAATTCAAGCTAAAGGTCTGCACTTCAAATTCATTTGAATTGTTTTACTTTAATTTTATTCTGGTGGCATACAGAACCAAACGTATGAAAATTGTGCCTGTGCCCAAATATATATGGACCTTACTGTGTATGTATCAGCTAGCTCCACTATTCTGTGATAGAAGCGCCCTCACTGTGCACTGTCAGCACAGTGACTGAGATACACGGGAGAGGGATTTGGGACTTTATATGAAACATGCAGCCAGGGAGGCATCACAACATGAATGTGTCTGGTGGGTAATTACCCACCAGACACATTCATGCTGTGATGCCTCCCTGGCTTCATGTTTCATATAAAGTCCCAAATCCCTCACCCATGTATCTCAGCAATTAGGAATGGAGGCACATGCACTGTGCCTCGTATAAAGTCTCAAAACCTCTTTTCTTCTTATTAGCACAGTGACTGAACTCTACCAACAGATCCCATCACCACTTATTATCAGGAGTTGGTGGGTAGGGTTTCTGATTATGTGACTCCCCAGCACAGTGATTGGGCTGTCACCCAACAGCTCTCTGTCTCTTCTTAAAATCAAGAATTGGTGGGTAGGACTTCCGATCATGTGACCTCTCAGCACAGTGATTGAGCACAGTGATTGGGCTGTCACCAACAGCTCCCCATCACCACTTACAATAAAGAATTGGTGGGTAGGGCTTCCAATCATGTGAAAACAGCCAATCACAGTGGTAACATGATCAGGAACTTAGATGCCCATCTTTCCGAACCTCTTCAAAAGGGTAGCAGGAGCTGGGGTCAAGGGGATCAAAATACAGTTGAAAGTACTTTAATACCCACTGTTCCTGCCAAAAACATACCTCCCAACTTTTTAAGATGGGAACGAGGGACACCTATTAGCAAAAGTAAGTAGGCATAGGACACACCCCCTACCACGCCCCCTTACAGGAGTATTATAAAAAAAATGGTAAGTTAAACCCACAAGTGCCTTTTTTACAATTACTATTCCTTTATACTGGCTTTTGAAATCTACAAATGTGCAATTTAGAAATTAAATGAAAGGTTTAGTACTGAAAACCCTTTTTGAAAGATAAAAAGTGCGTTTTAAGAGTTATTGCAAGTTGTTACTGAAACATCTCCTGAATGGCGCTAGGGCATGCATCCACAGCATGTGAAAACAACAATCCTCGCCCACTGTGTCACAATGGTTAGCCAGGGTGAATGATATCCAACAGATGGAATGCCTGCCTTAGGGATAAGACGGAGGACCACAATACACGTTGGCGACATTGTTTACTTTTCAGATGAATATTTAACCTTTTCTTAATTTGAGGCTGCTCCTCATTGGAGCTTGACTCTCTGTGCTGTCTACCCCGCCGCACCCTTATACTCCCTTCCCCCTCCTTCCCCTTTTTTCCTCTCTTTCTTTTTCCTTTTGGACACCCTTGGTGTCTACTTTTCTATCCTAAAAACAAAGGACAATTCTACCAGGTAGACTTTAGGGTACAAGTACACTGTGGATGGGGATTGGTGGCCTTTACTGTAGAGGGGTCATTGTCCTACCCCTGCCTACTAGTGCTAGTGCCATAGTTTGTACTATCCTCCCATTATAAACATGTTAGCATTGTCCTCCAAAGCAAAGTCAATTTTCTATGGGTATTTCGGACCTTGGACTTTGGCTAAATCACGTCCAAGTGGTGTTTCCTGGTACATTTCATTGCTAGTGCACTTTGAACTCATATTTGTATGCGTTTTGCATGTAACTTAACAGATTGTGATGACATGTTATACTATTTTGTCCTGGCTCGTACCATAAAATCAAAAACTAAATCAGACCAAAATGAGGGACAAGGGAGCTATTCAGAAATCCAGTAAGGCTATAACTAACTTTGCTCTCTCCCCTTTCTGATTCTAATCAGACGGCATTGTTACCCACAATCTTTGTGGACTACAGAACAACTTCCCTATGTTATAGAAAAAAGAAAAGTTATTCTGTAGTCCTGTCCACTACTCCTTCATAGATACAGTAAAGTGAGCGTTGTCACCCTGAGGCCCCGTACACACGACCGAGTTTCTCGGCAGAATTCTGCCGAGAAACCCGGCGTGTGTACACTTTCGGCCGAGGAAGCTGACGAGTTTCTCGTCAAGCCAAATAGAGAACATGTTCTCTATTTCCTCGTTGTTCAATGAGGAAAGTTGGCTCGCCGAGATCCTCGGCGGCTTCACACAGAACTCGACGAGCAAAACGATGAGTTTTGCCCGTCGAGTTCCTCGGACGTGTGTACGGGGCCTAATGCCGCGTACACACGCGATCGGAATTTCCTCCAACGAATGTTCGATTTGAGCTTTTGGTTGGATATTCCGAACCGTGTGTAGTCTCCATCGGACATTTGCAGTCGGAATTTCCAACAACAAATATTTGAGAGCTGGTTCTCAATTTTTTTCCGACAACAAAAGTTCTTGTCGGAAATTCTGATCGCGTGTATCCAATTCCGACGCACAAAAATCCTACGCATGCTTGGAATCAATTCAACACATGCTCCGAATCGTTGAACTTCATTTTTCTCGGCTCATTGTAGTGTTGTACGTCACCACGTTCTTGGCGATCGGAATTTCCGAGCAACATTTGTGCGACGGTGTGTATGCAAGACAAGTTTGAGCCAACATCCGTCGGAAAAAAATCCACCGTTTTGTTGTCGGAAATTCTGGTTGTGTGTACGCGGCATTAGACATGAAGTGTATTAATGGCAGGATTGCAATTTAAAAGTAAGGGTGAAAAACCATAGACAACAAAACGTAATTCTCCAAGGATATTACCCATTCTGTAATCTATCAATAATAAATATTACAGTTTTGATTGGTACCAGATTTGACATCCCTCTGAGATTTTGGTCTGAGATTTGGTGACTGTGGAGGCCATTGGACTACAGTGAACTCATTGTCATGTTCAAGAAACTAGTTTGAGAGGATTTGAGCTTTGTGACATGGAGCATTATCCTGCTGGAAGTAGCCATCACAAGATGGGTACAATGCAGTCATAAAGGTCAGGACATGGTCAGCAACAATACTCAGGTAGGTCGTGGCATTTAAACGATGCTCAATTGGTCCTAAGGGGCCCAAAATGTGCCAAGAAAATATCCCCCCACGCCATTACATCACCACCAGCCTGAACCGTTGATACAAGGCAGGGTGGATCAATGTTTTCATGTTGTTTACGACAAATTCTGACCCTACCATCTGAATGTTGCAGCTGAAATAGAGACTCATCAGACCAGGCAACGTTTTTCTAATCTTCTATTGTTCAATTTTGGTGAGTGAATTGTAGCCTCGGTTTCCTGTTCTTAGCAGACAGGAGTGGCACCCGGTGTGGTCTTCTGCTGCTGTAGACCATCTGCTTCAAGGATTGATGTGTTGTTCGATCAGAGACAGTATTCTGCATACCTTGGTTGTAAAGAGTTATTTCAGTTTCTGTTGCCTTTCTATCATCTTGAACCGGTTTGCCAATTCTCCTCTGACCTTTGACGTCAACACAACCGCCGCTTACTGGATATTTTCTCTTTTCCAGACCATTTTCTGCAAACCCTAGAGATGGTTGTGCGTGAAAATCCCAGTTTTTGAAATACTCAGCCCCGCCCATCTGCCACTAACAACCATGACACGTTCAAAGTCAATTAAATCCTCTTATTTCCTCATTCTGATGCTGGGTTTGAACTTCAGAAAGTCATCTTCACCACATCTAGATGCCTAAATGCATTGAGTTGCTGCATGTGAATGGCTGATTAGCAATTTGTGTTACCAGGCAATTGAACAGGTGTACCCAACAAAGAAGCGTATAGAAGTGTACAGTAAAACCTTGGTTTGTGGGCATAATTTGTTCCAGAAAAATGCTTGTAATCCAAAGCACTTGTATATCAAAGCATTTTTTTACAGGGTATAAAAGAGAAGAGAGGCCCCTCCAAGTGTAGCAATAAGATGCTAAATGTTGTATCTTCATTAAATGTAACCCTATTGCTACACTTAGAGGCTCCTCTCTTCTTTTTTATACTCAGTTGTGACATGACACTACTCTTATATCAAGACATCGCTTGTATATCAAGGCAAAATGTATTAAAACATTTTGCTTGTCTTGCAAAACGCTCTCAAAACAAGTTACTCTCAAACCAAGGTTTTACTGTATATAAATTCAAGTTCCATCTTTTGGAGAATACACAATATTCATATGCAGCATTTCATATTTAAATTCTTATTAAATAAAGAGAGGAAATATGCACAAAATCACCACACGATTCCTCTAAAAATACAACTCTTACCCACAGTTGGAGAGGGCGCTGCCAACCACCCGGAGATTTATGGACTGTCAGTAAAAGCTGCATTCCAACTGGCGCTGCCCATAAACTGCATAAAAAACAAATAATAAATGTCTGTTAAAAGTATTGTTTTTTATTTGCCAATGTATAAGCCAATTACAGTCTTCATGCCACACATTTACTTGATACCATCATGAATGTTTTTTTTTTTTTTTTAGGTTCCCAAAAGTGGTTAGTTCTTTACATGTTGTACAGCATATCACTAAGTGCCGGTTCACACTACAGCGACTTGGGATCCGACTTGTCCCGTTCGTAAATGTCCGTGGTTGCGGGAATGTGCCAGTAAAAATAGCCGAGATCGGTTCGGCTTGGAACTGCGCATGGAGATTGGAGGCAGGGGGTGACTGGAGGCAGGGGGTGATGGTGGCTGCGGTGGCACCGCAGAGGGGGATGGAGGCAGGGGGCAATGGAGGCAGGGAGAGATTGGAGGCAGGGGGTGTTAGTGGCAGGGGGTGTTGGTGGCACCGCAGAGAGTGGGGGATGGAGACAGGGGTTGTTGGTGGCACCGCAGAGGGGGATGGAGGCAGGGGGAGATTGTGGCACTGCAGAGGGGGGTGAAGGCAGGGGGTGTTGGTGGCAGAGGGGGATGGAGGCAGGGGGTGATGTGACTAAATAATTTGCCCTTATTATATCGAAAATAACAAAAATATGTATTTTTAACTTAATATCTACCTTAAATCACATTGCTATTTGCCTAGCGTACTTGTTTGTAGCCTAAATACTGAAATGTAATTTAGTAACTTTTGTGAAATGCCAGTAAAAACGTGGCTGCACCAGTAAATTTCAATCTGGTAGATTGACAACACTGCTTGTAGGCAACTTGTACCCATTGATTTCAATGGAAGTTGCCTCCAAAGTCAGATCACTGTCTTAACTGAAGCAACTTTACAGGAAAAGAAAATAGTTTACTCAAGCAAACCCCTCCCTCCCACAGAGCTGAATATTCTGTGATTGGCCACAGCCAATTTAAGGCAAATTTAAGTCACGTTGTAAGTTGCTCCAAGTGGCGCTGAAGTCACGCTGAAGTCGCGTTGAAGTCTCCTTGCAAAGTCGGTTGCCCCTGTGTGAACCGGCACTAAAGCATTAATGTTATTACAGCATTAGCAACATTGCTGCAAACTGGGTAGGCTACAAATGTATAGTCCTCATGGGCTAAAATAACATTGATCGGATTGAATTTTTGGTCAGAAGAGAAATGTGACACAGTAAGAACATGGGCAGAAATGCGCAATTCTGCCCACGTTTTCACGTGAAACATGCAGCAAAACACAGAATGCAAAACACAGTTTAAAAAAGGCACCTGAGCTACTTTGGTGCATTTGTCGTGTATAGAGAAGCTCATTCAAGTGAATGGGCTTCAGTTTGCTGCTGCGCGACAAAAGACAAAACAAAAAAAGCAACATGTTGCACACAAGTGAATATGGCCTAAGGGTTTGTTCACACATGAAGAGACTGGTGTTTTTCCGCACTGAATAAAAGCCCAGTCACCGATAGGGCGATTGTTTTCCATGTGCCACACGCAGGCTGGACTGCATTTCTCCTAACATTTCTTGTTGTGACCATTTTTAATAAGGGCAAACCATTCATGTAGGATTTACTTCCTTGAATCTATCTGCCCTTAGCTCAGACATGCAAGCAGGATAGTGTGCTTAGCTGAGAAAACCCCTCCTCCCCTCCTGAAGACTCCTGGGATGTATGACATAATTTGTCTAGGCATTTAAACCATGAAGTAAGTAATGTAAAAAAAAAACAGTTTAACACCTTCCTGCCCGGCCTATAACAAAATTACCGCATATGATGTCCTTCAGAACAAGCCACTCGTTGTGCGCCCACGGGGGCGTGCAGCGCAATGATCGGTGGTGCGATGTGTCGGTATGACGTAGGCTCTTTTCCACATGATCAGCTGTATCCAATCACAGCAGATCACAGTGTAAATAGGAAGTGCCGGTTATCGGCAATCCTATATTCGTGCTGACATCACTTTAGTAAAGGAGAGCGGATAAGTGGCTCTCCGGACCCCCCGGTCTGCAACGAAAATCAGTGCATTGATTATTAGTGCAGTGCCATAAGCTATGCCTGCCAGTGCCCACCAGTGATGCCCACCAGTCAGGGATGGACTGGCCATTGGGACTACAGGGAGTTTCCCGGTGGGCCGATGGCTCAGTGGGCCGGCTTCAGTGACAGCGGACTGCCGCCCCCCTCTGCTCCTCTGTCTCTCCCTTTCCCACAGAGCTCACCTGGGGGGACCAGAGGAGCAGGGGGAGGACCAGAGGAGCAGGGGGGACGACAGAGGAGAATGGGGGAGGGGACAGACAGCTGACTCAACAGCTATGGCCTGGGAGTTTCTCACTTCTGCCTAATCTTGTCCCATAAGGGGGCACGGAACTGATTCTTTGCCCCGGGTTAAATGTCTAGCTTCCCCACTGGTACTGCCTATAAGTGGACCAGTACCAGCCATTCTACTCTAATAAAAGTAGAATGGCTAGTGAAGGGGGAGTGGGGGGGCTTGGGTGGCTGGGGGGGTGGTGTGTGGGAGTTGCCCGGCTGCCATGGGAGAGACCTGTCAAAATGGGCCAGTCTGGATGAAGTCCAGGGCCAAATTTCTGTCCCAGTCCAGCCCTGCCACCAGTGGTGCCAATCAGTGCTTTCTTTGGTGTCCGTCAGTGATGCCTATCAGTGCCAATTAGTGCCATCTATTAGCGCCGCCTATCAGTGCCCATAAAGGCTGCCTATCAGTGCCCATCCCTGCTGCATATTAGTGCACACTCATCAGTGCCGCCTCATCAGCGTCCATCAGAACAGGAGAAAAATTACTTATTTACAAAATATTGTAACATAAACTAAGAAAAACTTTTTTTTTGGGGGGGGGGGGGCGTTAATTTCCCGTCTTTTCCATTTGTTTAACAAAAAATGTAAGACTCAGTGGTGATGAAATACTACCAAAGGAAAGCGCTATCTGTCTCAAAAAATACAATATTTCATTTGCGTACAGCATTGCATGACCGCGCAATTGTCATTCAAAGTGCAACAGTGTCATGAGAGCTGAAAATTGGCCTGGGCAGGATGGGGATGAAAGTGCCCAGTATTGAAGTGGTTAAAACAATTTAAATATAATATACTTTCCTATCTATTTACTAATGCTAGCAGCATAAGGATTTCAAATAGTCAATGTTGATTGAGAGAGTCAAGTTCCACTTCAAGGTGAATAGTATTATAGTAATTTACACAACATGAATTACACTACAATATACTTCTAATCCAAGGCATTGTTAGACATGGCAAAGTAAAAATAAAAAAATAAATTACTATATAAATAGACAACACATCTGCACATAATTATTGGAAAGGCGAAGCACTAACATAAAATAATGGGATCCTATGTTTATGTAATTTAATGCAGTACAAGGATACATAGAGGGGGGTTGGGGGATTCTCCTAAACTTGACCTCATGCTTCACGGGTCTGCTTCAATGGCTCCCGCTCTGCACAGAGGCCGATCAGTAGCTGCAGTGCAGGAATTTGCAAACCACTAACCTAATATTTCCCTTCCGCATCCTGCACAAATCATCATAGGCCAAGCTCCTTGCCATAAATATAGACGGCCACACTCCATTAGCTCAGGGTTGTGTGGCACAAAGAAAAAGGCTTTCTTTCTTCTAGAGCAAGTAATTCTTCCCCCTGGAAATCTTGTAATGTTAGGTAACAGAGCGAAAGAACCGAGGTTACGGTCGGATATTGAACACGTGCGCGCATTGTGTGTATATTTCTAGGAAAGCTGATTAAAGGGATACCAGCTAAACACCAAAAAATGCCATTTGTAGGTTTAATGGAAAATGCCGTCTGTAAATCTTTTCTATTTCTTTGCATCCAGTCC